>NC_051100.1:14038099-14382511 GCF_901709675.1 Syngnathus acus
TTAAAGTTTACCACAAGCCACCTGGGAGACACACCAAACATGTGGAAGAAGGTGCTCTGGTCAGATGAAACCAAAATCGAACCTTTTGGCCACAATGCAAAACGATATGTTTGGCGTAAAAGCAACACAGCTCATCACCCTGAACACACCATCCCCACTGTCAAACATGGTGGTGGCATCATTAGCCATCTTCCCTGTCCCTGCTGAAGAAAAGCAGGCCCAAACCATGATGCTGGTGCATTTATACGGAGACTTGATTACACACAGGTGCATTCTATTTATTATCATCAGTCATTTAGGACAACATTCGCATGCCGCACTGTCCGCCAGTCCCCACTGTCGCATAGACGTGTTGAAGCGCCCAACACCAGTTCTTAAGCGCCCAACACCAGTTCTTAAGCTCCTCCCCCACCGTCTGTTGTCTTCCGGGTTAGAGCACGCTGGCGTCATATTTGTTGACTGCCGCTTCTGTCCCGGACCGTGTCCGTTACTTGTTTTTCGTTTTCCCGTTTTCAGTGCACCCGTCTCTTTTATTTTTCTCGTGTTGTCTTTCGTCCACCTCGCATCCCCGCAGCTCCGCTCTCACCTATCTGTTTCCTCTCCCTCGGACTACCAACTACGTTAGCCAGCTAGCCAACAGCCAACTGGCCAAAACCACCACCGGACCCTCCTGCCTCCCGACTCGGAGCCTGTGGCCGCCTGCTGTGGACTCGACGGCAGTTCTGGCCCGGCTCTCTGGCCTTCCGTCCGGCGTCCTTGGGGGACGGGCTCCACTCCCTGCGGGCTCGCCAACTGTGGCTCTGCTATGTGCCGCCGTGGTGCGTTGGGGCCTGCCGTTCGAGCGGGTGCAGTCGAGGTCGACCGGCATCACCACCTGGTCCACTGCTGCTTCCACACGAGGCTGGGATCCTTCGCCGTCGCCGCTACATCTGACCAGCATTTCCCCGATGGCTCACCCATCTCCTCTTTTTGGACTGCCAACCCCCCGTCACCCCACCTCCCGTACTGGCAACCTCAACAACCTCCGCTCCCGCCCCTCCTGCTCCTCCATCCATCTCCTTCGCACTGCTGACCGATGTCTTGTTAACTATAACCTATTGTCTCTCCCCCCCCCCTCCACTCTTTTTTTGTTCCATGTAAAAGCGACTTTGGGTTATTGAAAAGCGCTATATAAATTGAATGAATTATTATTATTATTATTATTAAGCGGTTCAGTGTGGTCCACTGCTGGCGAGGTAGTTCGTCTCCTCCTATGGCGCCGTCTCCTGGTTCCCAGACATAACGGTGCATGAGGGAGGGGCCAGCTGCCTCCCACTCCTGCTTCCAAGCTGCTGCCAGCCAGGCATCTCTGGAGATGTCTTCAGGGATGGAATTGAGCATCTCTTGTGCTGCCATGTTGTAGGGGTGGCGTGCCTTGAGTCTGCTTGGTGGAGCTGGAGTTGTTGTAGTGTTGTGCAGGATGTGCAGTTGTTATTTTTTGCCTTCCTGGCGAGAACGAGGGTGGCAGCCTCTCGCCGAAGGTTGGCCGGCGCTATTCCCGCAAGGACAGGCAGGAGGGACACAGGGGTGGGTTTCAGGCATCCTGTTATAGTTCGGAGGGCGTTGTTAATTGCCACATCCACCTTTTTGGCATGGGGGCTTCTGTTCCAAACTGGAGCACAGTACTCTGCTGCAGAGAAGACCAGCGCTTGGGTTGATATCCGCAAGATCTTAGCAGAGGCTCCCCACGTTGTTCCAGCAAGGCGGCGGATCAGTGCAACCCTGGATGTCACCTTTGCCTTCAGATCTTCGAGGTGTTGTTTGAAGGATAGGGTCCGATCCAGACGCACGCCGAGGTACCTCGGGGCTTGTTGAACCTCCAGGCGTTTGCCCTCGATGCTCACTGCCAGTTCTCTCCTTGCTTCCCTGGTGCTGAGGTGGTATGATGCACCAACAGTCTTTCCAACGCTGAGCTGGAGACGCCACTTTTGAAGGTATGCTGCCATGGTGCGCATGTCTTCATTCAGCCGTCTTCCGTCGCCTTCCACGTTGGTCGACTCAGCATGATGGCAAGGTCGTCTGCATAGCCATACTTTCTGGATGCTGTGTTCGGTAGGTCGTATATATAGATGTTAAATAGTGTTGGTGAGAGAACTGACCCTTGGGGTACCCCGCTCCTCAGTCTACGGAGCCTACTGCACTGCCCACTGCTGGTTTGGAGAGTAAAGCTGCGGTTGAAAAGCGTCTCCATAATGAACTGCACCATGTGCCGGTCCGGTATGGTCCTCAGCAGCTTCAGGTGGAGTCCCCGGTGCCACACGGTGTCATATGCGGCAGTTAAGTCCAGGTATACCACTCCAGCTTTCTCCTTATCCTGGAAGCTGTTCTCGATGTCTTGGGAGAGTAGGGTAATCTGGTCTGCTGTTGACCTTCCGCGACGGAAACCAGCTTGTTCCCGTGGGAGTTGTGAGTCCACCACTGGCTCTATGCGGCTGTGTATCATTCTTTCCAAGATCTTAAATGGGACACTCAGCAGTGAGATGGGCCTGTATGACTTGGGGTCCTCCGCATCTTTGTTTGGCTTCAGCAGAGCTATCACGGAGGCCCTACGCCAGATCTTTGGGAGCTTTAATCTCCGGTAGCATGACGTGAAGAAACCTTTAAGCCATCTAGATGTTGTTGGGCCCTGGTGGATGACGAACTCCGGGTGAATGTTGTCACGGCCCGGGGATTTGCCCGGCTTTAGCTTGCTAATGGCCTCACTGAGTTCCTCTGCTGTAAAGGCTCCCGAGAGATTGAAATCGACGTTGGCCGCTCTTGAGATGCAAGACACCTCACGTGATATTAGTCGTGCAAAGTCTTTGTCTGCATCCGGGAAGCGGCCGTTCTTCAGGAGTTGGGAGGCAATGGAGTCTGCAGTGACTGGGCATCTGTGGGCTGGTGTATTTCTGCCTGTGAGCCGGTTGATGGTCTGCCACGCCTTGCGGCTGGAATGGGTGAAGTCGATTGATTCAATGACTTCTGTCCATCTCGCCTTGCGGGTGGCGTCCAGCTTTTCGAGCAGTGCTGCTGCCGTTGCGTCCTCCTCTTCTCTGGAGCTGGCTCTCTGGTGTTCCTTCAGGAGGCGGCTACACTCCCCAGCCTGGGATGTAGTTCCTGTTGTACCCACGTGGCATGGTCTTCTTTGCCGCACGCAGGAGGACCTGGCAGTAGGCTGCATAGGCTGCTTCCACATCTGTGGACTCTGGGTCTGGCAGGCCGGCAGACCTCCTTTCCGTCTCCTCAGTATACGACTCCCAGTTGGCTTTTCGGAAGTTCCATCTCTTCACAGGCTTCCCTGGCACCGGTTCCACCAGTGATGGAACTTTGATGATGGAAGGTCGGTGGTGTGAGCGGGGGAACCTGTCAAGAACACGCCTTTCCGGTCTTGGGTCGTTGCTGCGGCAGATGGCGAAGGCCAGGTCCGGGTTGGTGGTGGTGTTCCAGCGTGCAGAGAAGAAAGTTGGGGGTTCCTTGGGGTCGTACAGTAGCAGGGCATCAGTGTTGGAGGCCCATTCGCACAGCGCCACTCCGCTACGAGTTGAATGGTTGTACCCCCAGTCTGTGTGCTGGCAGTTGAAATCGCCTGCATAGATTGCGGGTGCAGTTACAGATGGGAGTGACGTTGTGGTTAGCTCCGATGGTGGGGGCTTGTAGACGTTGATGACTGAGGTTTCCTGGATTTTAGTAACCAGCCACTCGATGTTGGAGCCTGGTGGGGATTGGCTACAGGCTGCCCAGCTTATTCCAGTGCGGACGAAGGTTGCCACACCGTGTTGCTTGGTGTTGATGGACCCGGCGAGATGAAACCCAGGGATTTTGAGGATGTTATTGGTCGTGCAGTGCGTCTCTTGTAGGAGCAGGACCGCGGCCCCATTGGAGTCGGCCAGGTGCCGAAGGACTTCGAGTTTGGCGGTGGTAAGGCCCTCGACATTAAGTTGAAGCACCGACAGGCCTCGGTTTTCGACGGTCGGGATAGCTGCCCGTCCACCGTTCCTCAGTCTGCCGGCTCTGCGTTTGTTTGGCGACATTAGTTTCGCAAGCGGGACTTGTACCCTGACCTTGCTACTCACAGGGAAGACCGCGTGAAGGTTGTCGTCCATCTTCCCCGCTTTCGTTACTGAACCAGTTAAGGTACTGCTCTCCGGCAATCACCACGAAACCATCCAGTTTTTTCTTCTTCCCCTCCCAGGACAGCAGCTCATTCTGGGGCACCCTTGGCTGCGGCAGCACAACCCGGTACTGGACTGGGAGGTGGGGGTGGTTCGGCAGTGGAGTGAACGCTGCCATCGGACGTGCCTGAGGGCGGCCACCAGCCCACTCGGTGGAGCCTCGCCCAGGTGCAGTCCCGACATCTCCACTGTACCGGCGGTTTATCACGAACTCAAAGAGGTTTTTAGTAAAGCCAGGGCCTCTTCCCTTCCTCCACACCGGTCTTACAATTGCGCCATCGACCTGTTGCCCGGCACCTTCCCTCCCAAGGGGCGCGTCTACTCCCTGTCCGCTCCTGAGCGCCGGGCTATGGAGGAATACATCCGGGAGTCCCTGGCGGCCGGGATCATACGGCCGTCCTCTTCACCTGCGGGAGCGGGGTTTTTCTTCGTGGAGAAGAAGGAGGGCACGCTCCGCCCGTGCATCGACTACCGGGGAATAAACGAGATAACCGTTAAGAACAGATACCCTCTGCCTCTTCTTTCTTCCGCCTTCTTCAGGGTGACACCATCTTCACGAAGCTGGATCTTCGCAACGCCTACCATCTGGTCCGCATCCGGGAGGAAGACGAGTGGAAGACGGCTTTCAACACCCCGAGCGGACACTACGAGTACTTGGTGGTTCCTTTTGGGCTCACCAACGCCCCAGCGGTTTTCCAGTCCTTAATAAACGACGTGCTACGAGACATGCTGGACAAATTCGTGTTCGTTTATTTGGACGACGTCCTCATCTTCTCCCGCTCGCTCCCTGAACATATCAAGCATGTTCGGGCGGTGCTACGCCGCCTCCTGGAGAATTCGCTCTACGTGAAGGCAGAGAAGTGCGAGTTCCACGCCTCCTATGTCAAGTTCCTCGGCTACGTGGTGCGTGAGGGATCCGTCGAGACGGACCCAGGGAAAGTGCAAACGGTCACGTCATGGCCTGTTCCCGAGACACGCAAGCGGCTGCAACAATTCTTGGGTTTCGCGAACTTCTATCGCCGTTTTATCCGTGGATACAGCACGGTGGCCGCGCCCCTCACCGCCCTTACCAGCCCCGCCTCCCCGTACAAATGGACGGAACGGGCAGAACAGGCGTTTCGGGAGCTCAAGAGGAGGTTCACGTCCGCTCCCATCCTCCAAGTCCCCGATCCCGACAGGCAGTTCGTGGTCGAGGTGGACGCCTCGAACGTGGGTGTCGGGGCGGTGTTGTCCCAACGTGGCCGCCAGGACGATCGTCTCCACCCGTGCGCTTTTTTTTCTCGCCGCTTGTCGGCCTCGGAGCGGAACTATGACATCGGCAATCGGGAGCTCCTCGCCGTCAAGTTGGCCTTGGAGGAGTGGCGGCATTGGCTGGAGGGCACCGCCACACCGTTCATTGTCTGGACCGACCACCGCAACTTGGAGTACCTGAGATCGGCCAAGAAGCTGAACGCGAGGCAGGCACGGTGGGCTCTATTCTTTGACCGGTTTGAGTTCTCTCTTTCCTACAGACCGGGTTCTCGTAACGCGAAGGTGGACGCCCTGTCGTGTTTGTTTCCTGGTGAGGAGGAGGGACAGGATCCGCCTCCCACTATCCTCCCGAGCTCGGTTCGGGTGGCGGCTCTGTCTTGGGAGATTGAACGCCAAGTGGAAGCCGCATCACGCGATCAACAGCAACTGCCCGGAGGGTCGCCTGTTCGTCCCTGAGGGCCTGCACTCGTCCGTGCTGCAATGGGCACACGACTCATGCCTAGCCTGTCATCCCGGAGCTGCACGCACGAGGTACGTGGTGGCACAGCGTTTCTGGTGGCCCACCTGGCATGTGGACACCAGCGATTACGTCAGAGCCTGCTCAATTTGTAACCGCTGTAAGACATCTACTCCCTGGTCTCACCTGTCAATCGACTTTGTTACGGGCCTCCCCCCCTCGGAGGGAAAGACGGTGGTCCTCACGGTGGTGGACCGGTTCAGCAAGATGACGCACTTCATTCCTCTGCCTAAGCTTCCGTCCGCGAAGCAGACTGCATCCATCATGATGCGGGAGGTGTTTCGTCACCACGGTCTCCCACAGGACATCGTGTCGGACTGAGGCCCGCAATTCGCTTCCACCTTCTGGGCGGAGTTCTGCCGACTCCTCGGCGCTACGGCCAGCCTCTCCTCGGGGTTTCACCCTCAGTCTAATGGTCAAGCGGAGCGTCTGAACCAGGAGCTGGGCAGGTCCCTCCGATGCATGGCCTCCGGGGACCAGCGTGGGTGGGTCCAACAGCTTCCTTGGGTGGAGTACGCTCACAATTCCCTCCCCAGCTCGGCTACGGGACTGTCGCCCTTCCACTGCGTCTTCGGGTACCAGCCACCCTTGTTCGCCCACCAGGAACGTAGCACGGCGTGCCCATCGGCCCAGGCTGGTGTCCGCCGTTGTCGTCGAGCCTGGGCGAGGGCCCGGACCGCTCTTCTCCGCTCTGTTTCAGGCTACGCCCGCCAGGCGAACAAGCGCCGGTCACCGGCTCCGGAGTACAGAGTGGGTCAGCGGGTGTGGCTCTCGACGCGGGATTTGCCGCTGCGGACGGGATCCCGCAAGCTGGCGCCTCGCTTTGTTGGACCGTTTCCCATTCAGAAGGTGATCAGCCCGTCCGCCGTCCGTCTCCTCCTTCCTGAGTCCATGAAGGTACACCCCACGTTCCACGTGTCCCGTGTGCGGCCCTTCTTTGAGAGCGCGTTGGCGCAGGCGCCCGTTCCGCCGCCGCCGCCCCAGCTCGTCGATGGGGGTCCGGCTTACGCCGTCCGCTCCCTGCTCCAATCGCGGCGGCGCGGTCGTGGCTTCCAATACCTGGTGGATTGGGAGGGCTATGACGATGCCCACCGCTCCTGGGTTCCGAGCCGCTGGATTCTCGACCGTTCGCTCGTCACAGAGTTCCATCGCTGTCACCTGGACCAACCGGGCCCTCGGCGCGGGCGCCCGAGGAGGGTCTTGTCCGACGGTGCCGGAGTCTTCTGCCCCCGCGTCCGTCGACCCTGCGTCCGGCGAGGAGTCTGACGTTTCTACGGAGTACTAACCCCCCCGCCTGGTCGTCCGGGGGGTTGCCTTCCTCTGCCTTCTGTTTTCTTTTTTTTTGTGTTTTAGTGCTCTGGGGACGTCGGGAGCCGTCCCTTGTGGGGGGGGTTCTGTCACGTACTGGCGCCACCTGTGACAGGACCACGCCCTCCCCTATCAGCGGAATCGCCGCCACCTGCCACAGGCTCATGGACAGCGCTATATCAGCGCCGCCAGCGCAGACCCGAGTGTCAGTCTGTCCCGTGATGTTGCTTCGCTCTCCTGTCCCTGAGAAACTGACTCACTTGAAGATTCGAAGATCCCGCAGAATAGCTTGTTTCCCCCAGCCAGATCGCCGCTTCAGCGCCAGCGCCAGCTGTTCCCTTCTTACCCCCGCCCGCAATAAAGTCTCTGTCGCTACGCACTTGGCTGTACTGTCCGATCCTGAACAGAAAGCCCTTCATCAAGTTAGCCAAATGTCCCACTATGACTAACTTCACTGAAGCTGTCTCCACATCTTCATTGGAGAGAAAAGCATCCACCTGAGGAAAGCAGGTGAAATCCTCCAGACCACATGCCCTATTCCACAGCTCTGCTTTCTTCAGGAAACCACCCACCTTGTCATACAGGTTCAGGATGCTGGTGTCCTTGCCCTGCAGAGACACATTCAGTTCGTTCAGTTTGCTGAATATATCTGCCAGATAGCAAAGCTTTGCAAGCCAGTCCGTGTTCTCGAACAAGGTGGCATGGGGAGATCCGTGCTCTGGCAGAAAGGTGTGCACTTCAGCTCGTAACTCCAACGTAGTATTGAAGAGAGAGCAACAGCAATGTGTACATATTCTGTTAGGTTAGATAATCTCATGTACGTTTAGATGCTCATATCTGTACAATACTCTTCATTAGTTTATATAGACATAACTGCTCAATCAGAACACGAATACAACACACATGCCCTTATGAACACACACACACATAGGCACACATGCACACACACAGGGGGGTGGCGCCCCCCACACTCAGGTACCAAATGGTCATGTGACAAGTCCCCGCCTTTCCGGGCATTATAAAAGAAGCTGACCTGGAGAAGGAAGCTGTTCTTTCATCTGCTGCCGTGCCTCGTGCATTGGCCGCCAATAAACAACCCAAGATCTTGCCAATAAAGAACCAACTCTATACTCCACATCCTTGTTGTTCCTGGCTCAACATCGGACATCCCGCACAACACGCAACAGATGGTGACCCTGACGTGGGTTTTGTCCAGTTGAGCAGGTTGTGGCTGCTTTCAGGTGAGGCTTGCCGCATTGTGTCGGAGGTCTGAAACCATGAGTGGTTTGTTATTTGTGTAATTTTGGCTGTTGTGAATCTCCCGGTGG
Source organism: Syngnathus acus (assembly GCF_901709675.1). Taxonomy (NCBI): domain Eukaryota; kingdom Metazoa; phylum Chordata; class Actinopteri; order Syngnathiformes; family Syngnathidae; genus Syngnathus; species Syngnathus acus. Next base: position 14,046,694 of record NC_051100.1, read on the forward strand.
ATAAAAGTGATTTTGGCTTTTGTTGTTTTATTTTTTGATATTCTTTCCAAAAATTTTTTTTTGATATTCTTTCCCCCCTCCGTGAGTCGTCACCTTATCGTGGTGGAGGGGTTTGCGTGCCCCTATGATCCTAGGAGCCATGTTGTCTGGGGCTTCATGCCCCTGGTAGGGTCACCCATGGCAAACGGGTCCTAGGTGAGGGGCCAGACAAAGCACGGCTCATCAGCCCCTTATGATGAAAAAAATTAATGGATCACGTTTTCCCTCGCCCGGACGCGGGTCACCGGGGCCCCCCTCTGGAGCCAGGCCTGGAGGCGGGGCTCGAAGGCGAGCGTCTGGTGGCCGGGCCTTCGCCCATGGGGCCCGGCCGGGCTCAGCCCGAAAAGGAAACGTGGGTCCCCCTTCCCATGGGCTCACCACCTGTGGGAGGGGCCAAAGGGGTCGGGTGCATTGCAAGCTGGGCGGCGGCCAAAGGCAGGGACCTTGGCGGTCTGATCCCCGGCTGCAGAAGCTGGCTCTTGGGACATGGAATGTCACCTCTCTGGCTGGAAAGGAGCCCGAGCTGGTGTGCGAGGCAGAAAAGTTCCGACTAGATATAGTCGGACTTGCCTCCACGCACAGTTTGGGTTCCGGTACAAGCCCTCTCGAGAGGGGCTGGACTCTCTTCCACTCTGGAGTTGCCCACGGTGAGAGGCGTCGAGCAGGTGTGGGTATACTTATTGCCCCCCGGCTGGGCGCCTGCACATTGGGGTTCACCCCGGTGAACGAGAGGGTAGCCTCCCTCCGCCTTCGGGTGGGGGGACGGGTCCTGACTGTTGTTTGTGTCTATGCACCAAACGGCAGCTCAGAGTACCCACCCTTCTTGGAGTCCCTGGAGGAAGTGCTGGAGAGCGCTCCTTCTGGGGACTCCGTCGTTCTACTGGGTGACTTCAATGCTCACGTGGGCAATGACAGTGAGACCTGGAAGGGCGTGATTGGGAGGAACGGCCCCCCCGATCTGAACCCGAGCGGCGTTCTATTGTTGGACTTCTGTGCTCGACACGGATTTTCAATAATGAACACCATGTTCAAACATAAGGGTGTCCATGTGTGCACTTGGCACCAGGACACCCTAGTCGTGTCATCGGATTTGCGGCCGCATGTTTTGGACACTCTGGCGAAGAGAGGGGCGGAGCTGTCAACTGATCACCACCTGGTGGTGGGTTGGCTCCGATGGTGGGGGAAGATGCCGGTCCGACCTGGCAGACCCAAACGTTCTGTGAGGGTCTGCTGGGAACGTCTGGCGGAATCCCCTGTCAGGAAGAGCTTCAACTCCCACCTCCGGCAGAGCTTTTCCCACGTCCCGGGGGAGGCGGGGGACATTGAGTCCGAGTGGACCTTGTTCCGCGCCTCCATTGTTGAGGCGGCCGACCGGAGCTGTGGCCGTAAGGTCATTGGTGCCTGTCGTGGCGGCAATCCCCGAACCCGCTGGTGGACACCGGCGGTAAGGGATGCCGTCAAACTGAAGAAGGAGTCCTATCGGGCCGTTTTGGCCTGCGGGACTCCGGAGGCAGCTGACAGGTACCGGGTGGCCAAGCGGAACGCGGCTTCGGCGGTTGCTGAGGCAAAAACCCGGGCGTGGGAGGAGTTCGGCGAGGCCATGGAGAATGACTTCCGGACGGCTTCGAGGAAATTCTGGTCCACCATCCGGCGTCTCAGGAGGGGGAAGCAGTGCAACGTCAACACTGTTTACAGTGGAGATGGCGTGCTGCTGACCTCGACTCGGGACGTCGTGTGTCGGTGGGGAGAATACTTCGAAGACCTCCTCAATTCCACCGACACGCCTTCCATTGTGGAAGCAGGGCCTGGGGACTCTGAGGCGGACTCTCCAATCTCTGGGGTTGAAGTCACTGAGGTAGTTAAAAAACTCCTCGGTGGCAAGGCCCCGGGGGTGGATGAGATCCGCCCGGATTTCTTAAGGGCTCTGGATGTTGTGGGGCTGTCATGGCTGACACGTCTCTACAGCATCGCGTGGACATCGGGGACAGTGCCTCTGGATTGGCAGACTGGGGTGGTGGTTCCCCTCTTTAAGAAGGGGGACCGGAGGGTGTGTTCCAATTACAGGGGAATTACACTCCTCAGCCTCCCTGGTAAGGTCTATTCAGGGGTGCTGGAGAGGAGGGTCCGTCGGGAAGTCGAACCTCGGATTCAGGAGGAACAGTGTGGCTTTCGTCCTGGCCGTGGAACAGTGGACCAGCTCTTCACCCTCAACAGGATCCTCGAGGGTGCATGGGAGTTCGCCCAACCAGTCCACATGTGTTTTGTGGACTTGGAGAAGGCGTTCGACCGTGTCCCTCGGGAGGTTCTGTGGGGGGTGCTTCGGGAGTACGGGGTACCGAGCCAACTGATAAGGGCGGTTCGGTCCCTGTATCACCGATGCCAGAGTGTGGTCCGCATTTCCGGCAGTAAGTCGGATTCGTTCCCAGTGAGGGTTGGACTCCGCCAAGGCTGCCCTTTGTCACCGATTCTGTTCATAATTTTTATGGACAGAATTTCTAGGTGCAGCCGAGGCGTTGAGGGTGTCCGGTTTGGGGACCTCAGCATCGCGTCTCTGCTTTTTGCAGACGACGTTGTGCTGTTGGCTTCTTCAGGCCGTGATCTCCAGCTCTCACTGGAGCGGTTCGCAGCCGAGTGTGAAGCGGTCGGGATGAGGGTCAGCACCTCCAAATCCGAGTCCATGGTCCTCGATCGGAAAAGGGTGGAATGCCCTCTCCGGATCGGGGATGAGATCCTGCCCCAAGTGGAGGAGTTTAAGTATCTTGGGGTCTTGTTCACGAGTGAGGGGAGGATGGAGCGTGAGATCGACAGGCGGATCGGTGCAGCGTCGGCAGTAATGCAGACTCTGTACCGGTCCGTCGTGGTAAAGAGAGAGCTGAGCCAAAAGGCAAAGCTCTCAATTTACCGGTCGATTTACGCTCCTACCCTCACCTATGGTCACGAGCTATGGGTCGTGACCGAAAGAACGAGATCCCGGATACAAGCGGCCGAAATGAGTTTTCTCCGCAGGATGTCCGGGCTCTCCCTTAGAGATAGGGTGAGAAGTTCGGTCATCCGGGAGAGACTCGGAGTAGAGTCGCTACTCCTCCACGTTGAGAGGAGCCAGATGAGGTGGCTCGGGCATCTCATCAGGATGCCTCCTGGACGCCTCCCTGGGGAGGTGTTCCGGGCATGTCCCACCGGTAGGAGACCCCGGGGACGACCCAGGACGCGCTGGAGAGACTATGTCTCTCGGCTGGCCTGGGAACGCCTTGGGATCCCCCGGGATGAGCTGGATGAAGTGGCTGGGGAGAGGGAGGTCTGGGAGTCCCTCCTGGGGCTGCTGCCCCCGCGACCCGACCCCGGATAAGCGGAAGAAGATGGATGGATGGATGGATATTCTTTCCCTCACTTGTTGCCTCTGTGCGGGCGTGGCACTGGCGAGTGGGGGGAGTAGAATAATTTAGTCTACTGTAAGATTCAATGTTTTGTCAAATGTAATTGTTTTTGGAGTCTTAACAGGACATGTAAGAATTCAACACACAGTGATGAGAGGAGCAGAAGAAACATCTCAAAAGACTATTGCAAAGGTTGCAGAAAAGGTGCTGTTTTTGCTGTTTTTCGGACGTGCTGCTGCTCTTTCGGTGGTGGATCCAGATGGGGCAAAGACCTGGGTCCAGATCACCCCAACGTTCTGGCTGAAGGTCCCAAGAAGGAGGGGGACGGAGCCTGCTGGACCCTATAAAGTGGTGGAGTGCATCTCACATGCCGTCCAGCTGGCCAGCAAAGGAGATATGTGGTATCATCTGCCCCAGTGCGCCCCAGTGAAGGGTTCCTGTAAGGAACCAGATCCGCCATCGACAGCGTCCCCGCCCCCAGTTCAAACAGAGGCAGAATAATCCTCTTCCCCCTTGGTGGCCAGGTAGTCCACCCTGAGCCACTGAAGACAACGACTGCGTCATAATGTGACTTTTGAAGGGGGGAGTGGCCCCTAAATAGAAACAGCAAAAAAGTAAAATAAAAAGAGAAAAAAAAAATTAAAAACAACAAATATAAATGGCACAGTAACATAAAACTTAATGGGGAATGTGCACAGCTGAGTGAGTGACATGTCTGGTGAGAATGATGAATGAGAAAGAAAAAATGCCCCGAGGTAGAGGCATGTGAAACAGGACAGGATGTCTGGGACATCGCTGATCGGCTGTCACGAGAGAATAATAATAGAAAGTCCCATAAAACGTGGACTTTATTTTGGCGACAGAACCGGTGGAGGATGGAAATTTTGATATATCAAAGTATCAAAGTCAGCTTTATTGTCAATCCCTTCATATGTCAAGACACACAAAGAAACCGAAATTCCGTTTCCTCCATCCCACGGTGACGAGACATACAAGTAGGCGACACAAAACAAAAACAAGAAGGCACGTTGAAAGAAGGTATGACGTTGAAAATAAATAATAAATAATAAATCAAATAAAATGAGCGATGAATAAATAACAGACCAATAACCCATTAAATAAGAGGGGCAAAACCGAGCCAGTGCGCATACAGCAAGAACAGCTTAGCTTTAGCTGTGTGATTGAAGCGAAAACACAGATACGATTGAACACTGTTGCGACAAGAGATGTGCGTCACTTAGCTCCCGGAGGGAAAATGCCTGGGACAAGCCGGGACACTGCAACCGCACCCAATGGCCGTACGGGCCAAGTGCGATTGTTGAGATGTTCGGTGGCAGCATTAGTCTCTGTCAAGGTCGCACGAAAAAGGGAGGCTTGCGCTGACCGCATTTGACAAATAGGAAGAGTGCGCAGGCTTGGCATCCGTAGCTGTGTGAATAAATGTGGGAAAGATACCGGCCAGGTCTGGGACCTAGGAGTGCCGAAGAGAATGAAGCGCGCGAGCCACGTTATTTGGGCACTGATCGGATTAGAAGTGTTTTGTGAGTTACACGGTTCCTCGGTGGAAAACTGAGTGGTAGCCTCTTAGATAAACTCTTTGGGCTAAATTACCGAGGTAGGCTGGTGCGTTGCGGTCGACACGGTTCTATCCCGATTGTCGAGACGCACTGTAATAGCATGCACGTCTGTCAAAGTTCGATAAATCTGAGCTTGCGGCAGACCGCAATTGGACGAAGGTGCGTGCGCGGCTCTTGTGTAATGGAAAACGTGGAAAAAGAGGCCTCTGGGGGTTTAATATTGGTATACCATGTAAGAAAAGTAATTTGTGTGCACACTTAAGTTAAATTCAGCAGAATAAAGGGGAAAAGATACAGCGCTATTGGGAACGGAACAAAGTTAAGTAAGACATGCAAGGAGCGTATTTGTCAGTGCATCTGTGCACTGATAACAGCTAAAATGACCAAACTGCATAGTAGCACTTGGCAAGAAGCAAAATGTGAAATGGATTCGAATCCCTTTGTCTGTCTTCTGTGTTCGTGTGTGATCTCTGTGAAGCCTGTGTCAGTCTAATGTCGTCCGTTTGAGCTTGTCTGCGCGCGCGAAGACGCTTGGAATTCCCATGTGTGTGTGTGTGTGTGTGCGTGCTCCCATATGTGTGTGCGTGTGCGTGATCCCATGTGTGTGTGTGTGTGATCCAATGGGTGTGGGTGTGTGTGCGCGCTCGTGAGTAGGTGCGTGTGTGTACATGCTCGTGAGTGTGTGCGTGTGTGGAAGTGAGACTGGGCTCCTCTGGGGCACGTGGCCAATTGCGGGGTTCGGGCAGGTGGCCGGCGCAGTGGGCACGGCAGGGTGGCCAACCTGTAACGAGTCACTGTGTTTGAAGGCCGGGCCCTCCTCGCTCGAGTGACGTTGTGGCTGCGTGCGGGGTCAGAGGTGTGCGGTTTTGGGGGACAGAATGATGGAAGAATGAATGACGACAGGCAGAGAATTCATACGTGGCATTGCCTACTGAAACTGTCGCTACTGAAACTGAGATGAATGTTTAACAGCTTGTTAACAGGTGTAAATGGAGCATCCTTGGACTAATCATTAAAATACTAACATATTTGTAAATAAGGACCTACCAAAGAATGATAGGTTTTTCCATAACACTGGAAGAGAGATAGGCCGGTCAACAATAATTTATGAGAGCAAGAGAGGTATCGGATAAGGGCCACGGGGGCAGCTGGAGTTAAAGGAATTCTCTGGATTTAGACATAGGGCTGAATTGTATGCACAGAGAGCCTGCTCGTAAATTACGTTGGCCCGACAAGGGTGACCAGCGCCCCACTGTGACAAGACTCACAGGCCAAAAGCAGTACCGTGTTTTTCCATGCATAATGCGCCCCCGTGCATAATACGCACCCTAAAAATGGCATGTCGCTGCTGGAAAAAAGCCTGTACCCATGTATAATATGCACCCAAATTTTTGCTTTTACTTAAGTCCGTAAACATAAAATTATTTCAGAAAAAAGAGCATCTTTGGGAACAACCGGATGTTATTCTGCCGGTCAGTATCACTGCGCATGCGCTAGCAAACTCGATAGCGAAGAAATGTTTCGGATTTGTGTAGGGTACATTGTGACAGCAAACGAGCAGGTGACCGAGCAAGCGTCTGATACGAGAGCATTGTGTTCGTATGGAGCGTGTTTGAAGTGAACAGCAGAGAAGAAAGGAACAAGGCAAAGTGTTGTGAAATAAAATATTACCTGTAATACGCATTTTGTTATTTGCTGATTGAAACTGCTAATTAAACTGTGAATTGAAACTAATAGGTAGAGAACTGAACTCTCGCTCTTTATATAGCTGATGTGTCTTGCGCATCCGTTCTGCGCATACTGTCATGGCGGCCTCCGTATGATATCCGGTCTGCGATGGAGATTAAAAAACAAACAATATTTGACAATAACACACCATCAAGGATTGCACCATCGCATCAAACGATGTGTCGTCAATTATGAATTTTACTGACTAAGTGTGTTGGGCAGGATGGCTGAATGCGATGCGCGATTGACAACAAACAAGAAGAAAGGTGTGATTTCAAGTTTTATTTCGAGGGAGATTTTCTTCAAAAATTGTTGTACCCATGCATAATGCGCACCCAGATTTTAGGACAATAAATTAGTTAAATTTTGCGCATTATGCATGGAAAACACGGTAAGTCTGAAATAGAGGTGGAGATGTCAACGAGGAGATATTGGATTTGGTAGTAATCTGTTGGTTCCTTTAATACCCTTTTTAAAAGTTTACTCGGTACAAATAAATTAGCGATATGGGCAATTTAGAGGTCCAAAAGTAAGAAATTCAAATGAAAATCACATCCTAGATTCGAATAATGGAGCCTAACAGGAGTATGGGAAGAGTGAACAGCTGAGAGGGGGCTTTCGATGTAGTGGCGGAGAATTAAAAATTCAAGATAGTCCAGTAATATCGGTAAGTGAGCATAACACCAATAATACTGAGGTCAAAACAGAGATGATGCTATGTTTGGAATATGAGTTAATTATGAATAATGTACATTCTGTATGCAATATTTGGAAACTATCTGAAATCGAAGGCTCGAATCAGGAAAGGTGGAAAGGTGATGGAGAGGATTGCGTAAAATCAAAGTTAGGAAAACAAAAGATAGAATGTAGCCTGAAAATAGGATGAGCTGCTGGAAATGACAGGATACCAGCTCAGTGGCCTAGTGGTAGAGTGTCCGCCCTGAGACTGGAAGGTTGTGGGTTCAAACCCCGGCCGGGTCATACCAAAGACTATAAAAATGGGACCCATTGCCTCCCTGCTTGGCACTCAGCATTAAGGGTTGGAATTGGGGGGTTAGATCACCAACTGATTCCCGAGCGCGGCACCGCTGCTGCTCACTGCTCCCCTCTCCCCCAGGGGATGGATTAAAATCACACGGGGATGGGTTAAATGCAGAGGACAAATTTCACCACACCCAGGTGTGTGTGTGACGATCATTGGGACTTTAATCTTTAATCTTTAATTCAATTGTTGTTAATAGTAGAATTTGAAGTTTGATTAACAAAAGGTACTAGGAAATTAATGGCAAATTAGAAGACGATATTTTAAGTTTGGTATCCCACTTTGTCTTTTCCAGTATCCATCAGTGACCCTGAAACTCGATCCCGAGACTCCACCTACAGCCGTGAACGGCAAGAAAACGGTGCTTGGCCCTGAGGCACCTTTGACCTTTTGCAAGAACAAAGAAGGACTATATTTGTGCTTGGGGGGGGGCACAACGCTCCGGAGGAAAACGACATCCTCGGAAGCGAGTACAAAGGGTGAAGGAACTTACAAGATGAGAATGGACTCAGTTGAAAATGGACTCATCCGAGAGTGAGGAATGAGTTGGCTCTGAGGCTACAACAAAAGACAACAACTTGACAATGAGGTGCTGCAAAAGACACAAGAGACATGAAGTGTGCAACAAGCAAACCGGACTCCTTGCTGAGGCGTTATCAAACTTGGTGGAGCTTGGGTCAAAGTGGATGGAAGCTTGCTTGGGCACTGAGTTTGACATAACTGAGGAGTCTTGATAAAAGATAAATGAATGAATAAATAAATAAAGAGCAAAATGTGTAGTGTTACAGAGAAAGAAAAAAAGCATCATAATCAGAGGATGGATAAATTTGGATAAAACAGATAGGCTAAACCGTAGGAAATAAGAGTAGGATCACATTTAGCCCATCCAGCTTAACTATTAGACATTTAGTCATGGACATTTTGGAGATGAAAATAGGGCATTAGGACCCAATAGGATGCAGTCAAGAGGTGGCTAGATTGTTCAATGGACCTAATTAATAAATTAGAAGTTAATTACACCTCGCTGGGAATTCTGGTGTCAGAAAGTCCGATAAGTTCAAGAAATAACAGCCATGGAAACTTTTGACGGTTAAGAATAAAAGAAAACACGGCATAAAAGTCACACAAAATGACAGTTAACGAGATGACAAATGTGATAGGACTCGAATAACAAATGCCTTGACATGGCAAAGTGAAAACAACATAGTTGAGTAGACTGTCGGAGGGAACCTTTTGAGTATCTTTACCTGGTTGGTCGATTAGAATGATTGATTAGGATAAAATTATTTAAGGACCATCTGAGGCTGCATCTTTCCCCATGCTCACCCATGAACAGACTCAGCAGTAGAAATAACTGAATTTTTTAGGCATTTAATTTACAGTTTTACGGTAAAGGTGAGGTACGATTGTATGAAATATTGAATTGAGAAGAACATCCAGAAATCAGTATTCACTGATTACCTGCTCACTTACACATACTAAATTTGTTTGTTGTGGGATGAGAGCTGAGCAATGAAGGCGAATGAATCGGCACTTGTGTGGTTAGGAGTGTGTACGTGTGTCGGGGTGCAGTATGAACGGCCAATGTACTTTGGAGTGGGTATGAGATGATCACAGTTGAGGGTAAGATTCCTCTCACATGAGACTATGTAGACATTATAGATTGGAATACCCCAGATTGATGAGTGTTAGGCTACGGATTTTAGTTATTGATCTGACTCCAAATTGTGATCAACACTTAACACAAGAGTTGTTACGTCCTAATCCACACACCGGTACACCTAACAATTTTGCGAGTTCGTTCTGTCAAAGAGAAGACCAGTAGATCAATTAGGCCGAATTTACCAATTGTTTAATCCTGACAAAGCAAGATAATACAGGCGCCTGGGTCTCGGGTCCTTAACACAAAAAACTCATGTGCCTTCGTGACCATCAAAGACAACACATTCTTCCGGGTTGCCCAGTTTGAAAGAAACACAATATGAATATTCAAGCATGCAAAATATTGTGTGGTGATTGGTCGATGGTCGATGGTCGTCTCCTCCTCGCTTGGGTTTTTCCCCTGCTCAGCACAGGTGTCTGGACCACAAAGACGAGTTGTTCCTCACCGGCCTTGAGATATCCTCCCTGTCTGGACATCCTGTTCCACAATACTTTGTAGAGAACAAATTCATTGTAGCCTGCACATTCCTTTCCACTTATTAATTACCACACGAGTACACTACTACTGATAATCATGTTGATATGATTATAAGTCTAGCGCTGCCTTAACAAAATATGTTTGCAAACTGCCGAAAACACATTTCCCTTTAATGAGTGATGAGTTATAACCTTAACTAACAGCTGATGGTTGATCGAAGGCACCATGGACAACAAAATAGTTCATGGAGAAGGCCCATTTCAGTAACACGGATGGACAAGACAGGACTAATATCAAACACCAGGACGATGGACGATATGACATGATAAACCTGGACTCACCCGACAGAGTGACGGACTATGTGGATGACGACCAAACATTTGAAACTTAAGCTTGCTTGTGGCAAGAGCGAGCTTTGCTATGTTTTTGTGCGTCACTTGACTTATTGCAGCATCAACCGCCAGCCAAGGAGCAGATTGCTGGTTGTTTTATAACTTGTATTAATTTTGCAGGTTGTCGATTGCAGTCTTGGAGAGTTTATGTTGAATTTACATGAAAATGTTAACCCTAACCCTTTTGATTTTTATGATGAATTCATCAATGATTGATGAGTGATTGATTGATGATTTTCAGGACAGAATCCCCGGGCGCCATGATTCATTGTGTTTCTATTTTTATTTTGATACTCGATGCCTGTGTAGTTTTGTGAGTACAAGTGTCCGCTGTCAGCAGGGCTGTATGCTCACTGGCAGGGGTGCGATGATTTTTGTTTGTGTTGCCGAGTGTGGGGTGGACAGTCAATTTTCAGGAACTTGGGGATGACGGTCCTGGATGCGTGAAAGGTTCGACAGGGCTGGCTGCAAGGCATATGATGATGTGGTAGGACATTTTGCCGGTTCCTTTTTGAATGCCTAATGACACATTGGGCGAATGTGTCAAAGGGGGGTGGGGTTACATTTGAATGAGTAAGTAGATATAAAATTTAATTGTGACATTCAATGTTTTTTCGGATTCACTTATTTTTGAGGCTTTAACAGGACGTGCCAGAATTCAACAGGCAGTGATGGAAGGAGCAGAAGAAGCATCTCGAAAGGAAAGGAGTTAATGGGAGACAACAGTCTGGAATGGATGCAAAGCGTGGTAACAATCTAGCTACAGTTAAGCTACGGTTAAGGTGTTTCAACGGAAAAGCACGAATGATGACAAATCATACAGCTAACAGGGATTAGACTGCGGCACAATAGACAACAAATGTTTGGAAGGTAATTAAATAAAATAGACAAGGAATAGGGAAAATTCCTGAACATATGAATGCAATAAAGCTGCTATTAAAGGGAACGTATTTAAGAACACATTTTAAGAGAATTAATTTGCATAACAAATATTGGAAAGAGTTGAGTAGTTATATCATTTTGGGAGGATTACAGGTCCATTGCTTCAAAAGGGTGACTGATTTGAACAGTGAGGTGACTTGAAGGGGAGACAAAGATAATGTACATAGACAAATTGGTTGAACAAAACTGACGGGACTGGTACCCATTTGAGAATACTGAGAAAAAATTTAAATCAAAGAGGAAATTTGGAGTGAAAATTTGTATTTGGACTGGGAAAGAGTGATTGCAGAGACGTGATTGACAGGACTTCAGACAGTGACAGCTGCAGCAGGAAAGGCTAACTTGAACAGGTAGAAGTTACTCTGCAACAATCTTGTGAGGTTGACAGCACGACGAGAAATAAGGGGGATGATTCATAACTCCTGGGGGGAGTGTTGTTTGTTTGTTTGTGGGTTGGGGGAAAATTTTTGGATGTTTACCGATGTCGTCTCTTGTCGGACCGTTTTCGGGACACTTATAAGGTCCTGAAAGGGGGGTATGTTGTAAATTTTGGCCTGCATGTGTCTCTGTATGTTGCCCTAAAAAGCCAGGCCGGCGCAGTGGGATTGCGCATGAGTTATTTGTGCTGGACAGGGAGGTTTAGTTTCAGTAATGTATGGGTACCTAGAATATAGATGGGCCAGTTGTCCGTGACCAGGGAAGAGCCGAGTGGATGACCTTTTAGGGGCAACGAAGTATACTGAGACTTGAACCGCAGTTGTTATTCAAAGCGATGAGATCAGCGGTCTTGCCAGGTATAAAATATGCGAGAGAGAAGCAGCTAACATCTTTGCTTTTGGGCCACTCGAATATTTGGAGAAACTTCACTCTGACATCGGTTGAATAAAATCTTTTCCCAATCAGCCGTGTGTCACTGGAGTGTTCCTTCTCTGAGCCAGCCATCTTCCACCAAGTGTTTTTCTTGGAGACCAGCGAAGCAACCAAGACAATTCACCACACTGTTACATCTTAAAATTATGGCATAGCAAACTCATATTCCAAAATTGTGCGTTGCTACGTGTTTGAACAGGTCGTGTCCTCCCAATTGCTAATAATTTAATTTATTAGATTTGTTAGTTTCCATCCGGTCACCCCTATGTCAAGCTTTAACACCATCTCCTGGTGAACTTTTGGAACTACAACATGTTTTGGGATAGCCAATGTGCCTGGGCCAAATTCGATACCCAATTTTACACCATCTTGTACCACCATGCCACTTGACAGTCTTTGACACAAAGTGAGTATATACATTTCATTGTTACTACTGTCTACTGTTGTGCCGTTTGTCGGATCGCGGTTTGTTTCGTGAGTGCGCCGTTTGATTGATAGCTTCGGCGCGCTCCTTTAAGTTTGCCTCGCATCGTACGAGTAGCCGTTACACAGCGGCACGGCGACTAACGGTCGCCAGCAGATGTATTTTGTTGTCTCGATGACTTATGTTTGGTGTGTTGCTGAGGGTATTTCATTTATGGTTATTTAGTATAGCGGAACCGTTACGTGCAGTTAGTTATGTATGTGTGCCGTCTACTAGTGTTGTGTGAAGTCAGAAGTTGAGCGTTGACTTACGTGCTGTATTTCTGTCTGTTGCAGAACCACACACACACCCCACACACCCTTCATTCAATAATCACACACACAAGAACCACATTTGCCCTTTTGCCAGTTTGCCTGTATGCCCCTATGAGCCACAGTGCCTGTTAATTTTTTGCCAATAATTCAGTAAAGCAATCAAAACTGAACCACGTCGTCCCTCCTGTGTTCTGACCGACACTCGGGGGCAAAAAGAGCATAACCACCCGAGCCAACCCCCGAAACAGTCCTCAGGCTCCCCAACAATAGCGGTAACAGTTTGCATAATTTTATTGAAATTTTTTCCTTATTCAGATTTGTTTCAAGACTACAGTTACAAATAGACTTTACTTTGATGGTTAATGCAGTAATTGCAATTTTGTTGTTTTATCACAGTATTTATTTACATTTCAAAAACGAGAAACCATTCATTTACAAATGTGATTGCACTATTTAAAAGTTCAGATATTAAGATGTGATAGACAATTTTTGCATGATTTGAATGAGGCATAATAACATGTTTTTTCTCTCGAATGTATTGTGATAATCATTTGTTTCAGATGTAATCATTTTCTGTATAAAAATTAAATTTGCTGCTCAAAAAGTCTTTTTTCAAACTTGAGTCTTGAAAAAGAGGGGGTCGTCTTATATTCGGGCCAATACGGTCTCTCTCTCTCTCTCTCTCTCTCTCTCTCTCTATCTATCTATCTATCTATCTATCTATCTATCTATCTATCTATCTATAACTGTTGTTTATAGATATCAATTGTCCGTTGTTTATATTGTCACATATATACACTGCCGTTCAAAAGTTTGGGGTCACAAAATTGTTTGGGTGACCCCAAACATTTGAACGGTAGTGTAAATATTATTATAATAAAATATTATGAATTAAATATTATAAATTATATCTTATATTTGTATAAGATTATAAAAAATCTATGAATATAAGTATACATATATATTATAAGATTTTTTACACAGAAGATTATATATATAATCTATAAATAATTATCTAAATAAATATATACACTACCGTTCAAAAGTTTGGGGTCACCCAAACAATTTTGTGACCCCAAACTTTTGAACGGTAGTGTATATATATTGTTTCCAAAACAATATAGATTATTTAGAATAAGGTTCCATGTGCCCAACTTTTAGCACCAGCAAATCCAAAGGCGTCTGCACGCCTTTGTGGTTTAATGGCGTCACGACCGCATTATAATGATATTCCAAGTGACGCTTTTCCTTTCCTTTCAGTGTTTTCTCTCGAATTGACGCTTCTTTTTGAACGTTCGCTGGCGGTGCGTGACGTCACAACGCAGGAGGGGCGCGGGTGGGATTATGGGGAGGATTACCCATCATGCCCCGCGGGTAAAGATGGCGACAGCTCAGCTCGCTAACTTTCTCTGAGTGATTTTTGACGGTCGCTCGAAGCGAGCGGCTCTTCGTCCTCCCGCCGCCCTGCTTCGCCACCACTTCTGCGGCCGAGTATCGGCGCTCGCCCCTCCCTTCGGGTCGCTCCGGGACGTGCCGTGCCGTGCTGTGCCGTGCTGAAGAACGCAGCTCCGGCTAAACTTTCCTCTCCGCTCGGCCGACCGGCGGGCCGGCCTGCCGACAACTCTGACGCCGAGGTACGTTGGATCGCTTGTGAGCGCAGCTTGCCCGATCGCGGTGGCTTCGCTAGATGCGGGCACCCTTTGGTTAAGGCTTGGCTTGGCACTGCGCTCAGGTCAGACCGCCTCGGATTTACGCGGCCCGGTCAGTTTAGGCTCGGTTCATCGCGTGCGTGCGTGTGCGTGCGTGGTGAGGGAGAAGGACTGAAGGGGGCGCTCAAACTTTGGAGGCCGAGACAATCTTGTTGGTACTCATGTGTTGCCACGACAGTGCACGCGTTAGGCAGAACGGCAGACCCATTTATGAACCTCTCCTCCCCAAGGTGGACGAGAACAGAATTGAGAATGAGTAAGGCTCACTAAATGTGCTCGTGCCTTCTTCCCCTTGTCCCTGTTGTTCTTTCCAAATGTGCCTCGCTTCAGCTTCACGCCAACAATTACTATTGCGTAGCTGCCCCAGTGTTGTTGTGGTTGTGTATTGTTGTTTGTATTGCAGTTAAAAATAGTCAAAGTAATTCTTAATCAATAGCATACGGAGTGGAGAGGCTTTTGTGTGTTTTAGGGTGGTAATGGCTTTTGGGAAGAAATTGTCCCTGAATCTGTTTGTCCTGGATTTGATGCACCTGTAACGTCTGCCAGAAAGCAGAAAGCAAAAGCGGCTGTGGGCAGGATGAGTGCTGTCTGATGATGGACTGCGCTCTGCTGTTGGAGGGGAAGGACCATCCCATGATATTCTTGACCACTCTCTGGAGCTTCTTGCGCTTTGCCTCAGTGCAGTGGTACTTGATGCTCTTGATAGAGGATGGGTTAGCAGCAGTTTGCGGTTGATGTTTTTCCTGAGCACTCTCCAGGAGTGCAGACGCTGCTGCGCCATCTTGAGGACATCCTTGTTGTCGGCCGACCAGGACAGGTCGGCAGAGATGGCGTTGTCCGGGAAGGTGAGGGATTTAATTCTGCGTTGCCATTGATGGCAGATCTGTTATGGACCTACTGAAGTCCAGGATGATCTAAGTGTCAGTGGTGTTGTTTGCTGCTTACCACTCAGAGGACACGTGTGCTCCGCTGTTGACTTGTCTTGTCATTCGTAGGGCTGGCGGCAGGCAGGTCACAATGATGCTTTCGAGGCGCCTCTCTGGGCACTTAAGGTCGCACATGAAAAGAAAACGGGTGGTGCAAGAAAGATAACAGAACCTAAAGCCGCAATAAAAGAGCCAGTGCTCAAGTCACGACCCGTGCACACTTCTGTACTCTGCTTGTGCTACTAATGCGCGCAGTTGTCCTCTCGTTGTTCACTCGTAGACCACATGAGCAATTGAGCGCACTTGTAGCACGCGAAAACACGCTCCGGCCAGGCGGCCTGCGCCTTTTCTCCCCCGTTCTAAGCGAGGGACACAAAAAGTGGCAGCGTATGTGCCAAGCGTGAGATTGAACTTTGTTATTTTGCATGTCAAAGCGCAAGGTGGTTTGGAATGGGAGTCAGCATTTGCCAAAGCTAATCTTTCCGATCAATGCGGCTCCACTTCCTGTTCTGGAAACTTGCTGAGATCAATGTGCAGCCTGAGGCGCGCACACACGCAGGCACAGGCACATCAGACGCTGATAAACTGTGACAAGATTCGACCCGGAGCGCAAACGAGCGAGTAAACTCGGTTGCTTGCATTTGAGGCGGGCGAGCGGCGGCCAGTCACGCTGGTACTTTGCGGACACTTGCCATCCTTTCTTTTGACACGTCTTTTCTGACATCGCCTATAGGAAAGGACCCAGGCCCAGGATGACCAGTGCGGCGCCGTCCAGGAAGCCGTACCGCAAAGCTCCGCCGCAGCATCGCGAGGTGCGGCATGCCGCCGCGCCCATGCCCACGCTGGCCCCTCAGACACAAGCGCCGGATGGCAGCCAGGTAAAGCAACAAACCCTCAACACACCTCCGCCTCCCCTTCAGCCACTTGCCGCGGGCTATAAATGGCAGCGTCGCGTCACCCAGGCTCGGTCCGAAAGCGACTCCGTGTCCGGACTGTCCAGCTTGGAATTTGCCATCGACGACCCGCCGAGAGAGTCTTTCCGCGCCCGCTGGCGCCAAGACCGCCGCCGGGGTGCCGTCGTGGAGCGACAGGACCAAAGAAGAGCTGCCGTCGCCCCCAAGGGCATATTGAAGAAAGCGGAATCCCCAGCTGTGGCACGCACCTGCCACATCATCAGGAAGTCCACGTCGGCGGAGCTGTTGGACGCTGGCGCAAAGTGGGGCGCCCGCTATCTGCCCACACCCTCTCTGGACAGGGAGCAGTCTGTGCGCAGCTCCTCCGGCTCGTTCTCGCCACGCTTGGCGTGGAGGATGCGGCTCCTGGAAGAGAAGGTCCGCTTTTCCACCTTTCTGGATGAAATCACCTGTCGCGTCATAACCCCGGCCCACCTCACACAGCTGGGCAGGAAGGCTTCTCGTCAAAGGACTGGCCCCCGCCTTGGTGGGAAGTGCTTGCCCGACGGCGCGTGCGCCGAGCGCATGCGGCGTTGGGACACGTGGTCGGCAGCACTCAAACGCGCCGAGAGGGCAGGGCATGTAAAGTCCAAGGTAAATCAAGGAGATACAGGTGGACGTCCTCGAGCAAAACAGGATATTGTGTCACATGTGAAGGTAGGTGGGGGTTAGGGTTACCAGCTTTAAGTACAGAGACATATCATCCCTTGTTCTCGTCCCCAAATTCAAGCCGTTGTCCCCCCCCGTCCCAACGACAGAGCAGCCCAAGCAGCAAGGACTGTCACCTGGCATTTTCCAACCTTTCTGTGGGTGGGGATCGGAGCGCCAAGGTCCCCACCTTTGGCTGCCGCCCAGCTCACAGAACCTGAACCCACAGCTGGTGTCCTTTCGGGCTGGGCCTGGCCGGGCCCCGTGGGTGCAGGCCTACCTGCCAGGCGCTCGCCAACAAGCCCCACCTCCAGGCCTGGCTCCGAGGGGCTGGGGTAGGGTTAGACAGACAACTGAGCTCCAAGGATTATTTGGAAACGCAGAGGGGAATTTTTCATTATAGCTCTAAAATTATCTTTTCAAATCAAAAATCTACTTTTTTCAGTCATTCATTCGTTTTCCAAGCAAATGAGTATCAAAAGAAGCGTGTGAACTTGAAGAACTAAATACCGTATTTTTCGGACTATAAGTCGCTCCGGCGTACAAATCGCACCAGCCATAAATTGCAATATAAAGAAGAGAAAAACATATACAGTGCCTTGCGAAAGTATTCGGCCCCCTTGAACCTTTCAACATTTCGCCACATTTCAGGCTTCAAACATAAAGATATAAAATTTAAATTTTTTGTCAAGAATCAACAAGTGGGACACAATCGTGAAGTGGAACGAAATTTATTGGATAATTTAAACTTTTTTAACAAATAAAAAACTGAAAAGTGGGGCGTGTAATATTATTCGGCCCCTTTACTTTCAGTGCAGCAAACTCACTCCAGAAGTTCAGTGAGGATCATTCAAAGATCCTCACTGAACTTCTGGAGTGATGTTGTCCTAAATGACTGATGATGATAAATAGAATGCTCCTGTGTGTAATCAAGTCTCCGTATAAATGCACCTGCTCTTTGATAGTCTCAGGGTTCTGTTTAAAGCGCAGAGAGAACCATGAAGACAAAGGAACACACCAGGCAGGTCCGAGATACTGTTGTGGAGAAGTTTAAAGCCGGATTTGGATACAAAAAGATTTCCCAAGCTTTAAACATCTCAAGGAGCACTGTGCAAGCAATTATATTGAAATGAAAGGAGTATCAGACCACTGCAAATCTACCAAGACCCGGCCGTCCCTCCAAACTTTCCTCTCAAACAAGGAGAAGACTGATCAGAGATGCAGCCAAGAGGCCCATGATCACTCTGGATGAACTGCAGATAACTACAGCTGAGGTGGGAGAGTCTGTCCATAGGACAACAATCAGTCGTGCACTGCACAAATCTGGCCTTTATGGAAGAGTGGCAAGAAGAAAGCCATTTCTCAAAGATATCCATAAAAAGTCTCATTTAAAGTTTGCCACAAGCCACCTGGGAGACACACCAAACATGTGGAAGAAGGTGCTCTGGTCAGATGAAACCAAAATCGAACTTTTTGGCCACAATGCAAAACGATATGTTTGGCGTAAAAGCAACACAGCTCATCACCCTGAACACACCATCCCCACTGTCAAACATGGTGGTGGCAGCATCATGGTTTGGGCCTGCTTTTCTTCAGCAGGGACAGGGAAGATGGCTAAAATTGATGGGAAGATGGATGGAGCCAAATACAGGACCATTCTGGAAGAAAACCTGTTGGAGTCTGCAAAAGACCTGAGACTGGGATGGAGATTTATCTTCCAACAGGACAATGATCCAAAACATAAAGCCAAATCTACAATGGAATGGTTCACAAATAGACGTATCCAGGTGTTAGAATGGCCAAGTCAAAGTCCAGACCTGAATCCAATCGAGAATCTGTGGAAAGAGCTGACGACTGCTGTTCACAAACGCTCTCCATCCAACCTCACTGAGCTCAAGCTGTTTTGCAAGGAAGAATGGGCAAGAATTCCAGTCTCTCGATGTGCAAAACTGATAGAGACATAGTTGTACTAGGTTCATCTTGTTTTTTCTTTTTCAATTACTTCACTGGTTCTTCTATATCAAACAATTTTCTTTAGGTTCATTTACCTGACATGTTTCGGCGGAAGAACCCGCCGAAACATGTCAGGTAAATGAACCTAAAGAAAATTGTTTGATATAGAAGAACCAGTGAAGTAAGTGATAGAGACATACCCCAAGCGACTTGCAGCTGTAATTGCAGCAAAAAGTGGCGCTACAAAGTATTAGCGCAAGGGGGCCGAATAATATTGCACGCCCCACTTTTCAGTTTTTTATTTGTTAAAAAAGTTTAAATTATCCAATAAATTTTGTTCCACTTCACGATTGTGTCCCACTTGTTGATTCTTGACAAAAAATTAAACTTTTATATCTTTATGTTTGAAGCCTGAAATGTCGCGAAATGTTGAAAGGTTCAAGGGGGCCGAATACTTTCGCAAGGCACTGTATAAGTTACACCGGAGTACGAGTCACATTTTTGGGGGGACTTTATGGTATGCTAACATTACAAAAACAAACGAAAAACTGAGAACATGCCTGACGTAATATATTAAGAGTTATTCAAACAAGTATATTATAAATTGATTGATTGAAACCTTTATTGTCCCCTCTGGGGAAAATCAGTTGTCAGTTGTCAAACAGCTCATGATGTTTAAAAAGAGTAAGACCAACAGAACAACAGAATTGACAATGCAAAATATAAAAAAACTGCTGGTCCAATAAATATGCAGTGCAAACTTCCAGCTTGCTTCTGGGGAAAATCAGTTGTCAGTTGTCACACAGCTCATGACTTTTAAAAAGAGGAAGACAAACAGAACAACAGAATTGACAATGCAAAATATAAACACACTGCTGGTCCAATAAATATGCAGTGCAAGCTGTAAGTTTGCTAAAGTGCATCATGTGTAAATAAAAGTAAAAGTCCCAAGTCAGTTTATCGAACCATTCGTATCACTCCAAATAATCAAATCCATCAAAATCTTCGTCCTTTGTGTCACTTATAAACAACGCCGCTGCTGACTCCGGAAGTACATATGTACATGCAGCGCTGAGGTCAGACTCATCGTCAGTTGCGGTTCCAATTATTCCACAGTCCTATATAACTATAGATAAACTATGTATATATCAAATAACTATAACATAAATAACAATTTTATTGAACCATCCGTGTCACTCCAAATCATTAAATCCATCGAAATCTTCGTCCTCTGTTTCACTTTAAAAAAAAAAAAAAAAACGCCGCTGCTGACTCCGGAAGTACATGCGGCGCTGACATCAGACTCATCGACAGTTGCGGTTCCATTTATTCCACAGGCCTATATAACCATCCATCCATCCATCCATCCATCCATTATCTGTACTGCTTGTCCCCACGGGCGTCGCGGGCGTGCTGAAGCCTATCCCAGCAGTCATCGAGCAGTCGGCTGGGCACACCCTGAACTGGTTGTCAGCCAATCTTAGGGCACACAGAGACAAACAACCATTCGCACTCGCACTCACACCTAGGGACAATTTGGAGTGCTCAATCGGCCTACCAAGCATGTTTTTGGGATGTGGGAGGAAACCGGAGTGCCCGGAGAAAACCCATGCGGGCCCGGGGAGAACATGCAAACTCCACACAGGGAGGGCCGAAGGTGGAATCGAACCCGCACCCTCCTAACTGTAATGCAGTCGTGCTAACCAGTGCGTTACCAAGCCGCCCCCTACATAACTATACAAACTATATATCAAATAATGATAACATAAACAACAATTTTATCAAACCATCCGTGTCACTCCAAATCATTAAATCCATCGAAATCTTCGTTCTCTGTGTCACTTAAAGGAAAAAAAACGCCGCTGCTGACTCCGGAAGTACATGCGGGGTTGACGTCGGACTCATCGTCAGTTGCGGTTCCAATTATTCCAGACCTATATAACTATACATCAAATGACTATAAAATAAATAAATAATTTTATCGAATCATCCGCGTCACTCCAAATCATTAAATCCATTGAAATCTTGGTCCTCCGTGTCACTTGTAAACAACGCCGCTACTGACTCCGGAAGTACATGGGGCGCTGAGGTCAGACTCATTTTCAGTGGCGGCTCCAATTATTCCACAGACCTAGTGCGGTCTCATGTGGTTTATGGTGAAAATAACGTGAAGTGATCAACTATAATATAGTAAGTAAGTAATGATCAAGTAATAATGTGTTAATAATTTCACATATAAGTCGCTCCTGATTATAAGCCGCTGAAAACGGAAAAAAATTGCGACTTATAGTCCGGAAAATACGGTACATGTTAACATTCTCCTTCAGTTTTTCATTCCTCCTAGAAAGTGACTGTAAGCCGTCACTGGTGAGGTCCTTTTTCCAACTTTGGGCTTTTCATGTTGTCCTTGGGGCTGGCTCCTCATTTTGATGTTAAGGACAGTGCATGTTAATAGAGCGAAATGTGTTAGCGGTGTCTCATTTGTCTTGCTAACTCCCCTCGTCTCCTCCTGTTACGTTTTTCAGCATGCTGTTCATCTGATTGATTCTGCGGTCTTTTTTGTCTGTGTGGTCTTTCAGGATCTTTTGTCAGACTCGGACCGGATCAGGTGAGATGACCTTGCCATTCTGCTCGTTGGTGTCACCTCGCCTTCATCGCGCAGATAAGTTTCATCCTAAACTGCCTCTTGTGACTGGGCCTTACACAGAGGACCCCAAAGGAAGCCTAACGGCAACGCCTTGACATTTGAAAGCCACCGCAGCGCTGATCACTAGCACATTATGTGCAAGGAGGCAATCCTGCTCCCACTCCAAATCCCTGAGAATGACACGCACCCGTTCATAGAAGCCCCTTGCCCCCCCCCCGCTTGGCTGCGTTCATTTATAATTAGAGTGAATATTCGTAATGAGTAAAGATCCCAAGCACGCCAATCAAGTGTTCTGCCTTTCAAGTAGGGGTGTAACGAATCTTCGATACACATCGATTAATCGATATAATGCTCTACGATTTATTGGCATCGATGCTAAACGTAAACATCGATTTATATCGCCGTGTTTGACCTCGGACATTAGACGCGACTTTATTTTGAAATCCAGTTCATTGTTGCTTGCTTCCTCTTTCCGGGAGCAGTACGCGGTGTGCTGTGTTGTGAGCAGAGCAGGCACGTGAAAGGGGAGCCGACAACTACGTGGCTCCTGGGCTGGTGCTATGGCTAGTGTCCAAGAAGACGAGGAAATTCGCTCCCCTTTGGGCTTCAAGTCATTCGTTTGGAAGCACTTTGGATTCCAAAGAAAAGATGGCTCAACGGACAATTAAAATTATTGTAAATAAATAGTTCAGTAATGCACTTTAAAGTTAATGAATGGTATTACAAAAAAGAAAGAATATTCATTTTTCTTTACTTATATGAGAAAAAATATAGGAATTTGATAAAGTTCAGTGTTAAAATAAGCACTTTGTATACTGCAATACTCTTGTAATTTCCTAAATAAAGAGTTTGCAGTACCTTGTTGATTTTGCGTATGAATTGTTATAAATCAGGATATTGTTCTATATTTTTTATTTAAAAAAATAAAATTAAAATAAAAATATCGATCGTGGAGCACTGTCTCGTGAATGAATCACAGCAGGCTTTAAGATATCGGCAATAATCGTATCGTGGTCCTTTGTATCGATATGATATCGTATCGTGACAAAACTCGCGATTTACACCCCTACTTTCAAGTCAGGTTCCCAATGAGCCCCTTTCGCCTTGTACCTATGATGAAGGTCCTTCCAAAATCTATGCCTTGCACATTTTGCTCCTCCATTTCTTCTTCTACAGTGGTCCCTCTACTTACGAACACCTATAATTACGAACCTTTTGAGATACGAACCGGAGCCTCGCGATTTTTCTGTATCTACTTACAAACCAATTTTCGACTTCTGAACTGAAGCAATAAGTTATTAGCCTGACTTTTTCTGTGTCTTCTCTGGGGTACTTTTTAGCAAGTGTAGAAAATATTGCCTAAGCAGAGTTAGGAGGTCAAGAATAAAGTGACATTTCGTTTTTATTATAAAGGTTTGAAAAAGCAAAAATAAAATTGTTCTTTTGGTTTTCTGTATGTTTTACAAAGAGTATTAGGGCAAAAAGTGTGACTATTCGGATAGTCCGGCACGTATTATTTGCTTTTACATTGATTTCTATTGGAAGCATTGCTTCTGCTTACAAACGTTTCTACTCACAAATCTGATCGCAGAACCATTGAGTTCCTAAGTAGAGGTACCACTGTACTTGGAAATATTAAGTTACTTGAAAGGCAGGGATTTGGTTGGATGTTTCTTTTCGAACCTTCAGGGACCGCCGGGGTACTGTAAACCTCTTGACGACATTTGCCCTGGATAAGAGCTCATTTCCGCTCGTGACTAAGTGAGGAGTCAGAAGTACAGCTGATGTTTTCAAATGCGGCAAGTCAGACGTGGACAAGTAGAGTCAAGACAGCCGAAAGGAGCCTGCGGCCGATTTATACAGGATTGCTTGCCGCCTCCACAATGATGATTTGTTGTCTGGCAGAATCCTTCAGCAGCAGAATGAGGACCTCCGCCGAAGCCTGTCTCTCTCCGCCCACAAGCTGGAGTCTGCGGAGGCGGAGTTTGACGGGAGTCGCCATTACATGGAGGCGGAGCTAAGCCGCAGCAGAGACGACCTTGACAAGATGAGGGACAAGTTTCGCCGGTGAGGCCTTTTGTTTGTTTGCATTGACCGCCAAGTAAAAACCTTTCGCCGCTTGTCATAGCTAAAAATGCCTCACCTAGAGCACTTTTCTGTGAAGCCTCCTCTCCGCTTCAACGCTATTATTGGAGCAGCAATCCGCTTCTGAAAACAAAGAAATCGCAAATGTCAAATGTGAAGAAGACTTCAAACTCGAGTTGTGCGTGTGTCTATATTCTGTTTCCTTTCAACACAAACGAGATAGTCTTGAGAGTGAACAAAGCGCTGTTTGTATTTCAATGGTCCGGCATGCCTGTTTGCGCTGCAGTCCGATTTGTACTTGTGTGTGTTAGCTCATGCAGTTGTCACGGCAACCCTGGCTTTCTTTTGGGGAGGTAAAGCGTGAATCCTGGCGATTGGACTGACAGCACGATGGTCTTTTTATTTCCCTCCGCAGACTGCAGAACAGCTACACGGCGTCTCAGAGGGCCAATCAGGACTTGGAAGAGAAGCTTCATGCTCTGGTAACCATTTCAGCCCGGAGCATCTCAAAATGGTCCCTCATTCGTTTGTCTTATGATGTGGCAGCCTTCACTCGAGAAGAATTGTTTGTTGACGTTACTTCAGATGGCATTGATTGACTTGGTCTACCCATGTTGTGGCCCTCTCCGTCCGTCTCCGTAGCAACAGCCACCATCGTACTACGCGTAGCTGCCGGTGACCAGAGTTGACAACATTTTGGGTTCCCAATGCAAAAGATGGCAAGTGAGCATGGCGAGCAAAAGGAGCTGAACTGTTGCCAGAGCAGCCCCAGAAATTGTGTCGGCTCTTTGCTACTGTGGCCCCCGACACCTTTTAGAAAACCGACCGAGAAACGCTCTTTCCTCCACATGTCGAAAATTGTTGACAACTACAGTTAACCGAGTGACTCACGGAGGCCCGTTCGTGCCGTTCGATACGCTTCTCTCGTACGTGAAAGATGACGAGGGTGCGTATGGGAAAGATGACGAGTGCGCCGCTGCCCAAAGAAAAGCTTGACTTCCTCAGCGGCACCATCAGTTTGGTCGCATGCCAACATTGGGCGCGGGCCAGTTGCGGCGTTGAGCAATATTGCTGAAGAAAAAGAAAAGTTCGTTACGAAATGTTTCGATGGTAGGCTGTCATTTTCTGAGATGATTGCACTGATTTGACCAATCAGGTTGCAATTTGTGTCAGAAACACGACAATCCTTTTTACCACCCGCCTTTCACGCTGCTCCAAATGGAATTGTGGTCATCCTCATCAGGCTGCCATCGGTCAGACCTGGGTCCATGCAGTTGGGTTCATTTTCCTCATCTAAGCCTTCCTTTCCTCTTCCTCATTGTGACCCTGTTAATGTTTGTAGCTCTCCTCCTTATCCACCCTTCCTCATTTGCAAATGTCTCTCTTGATGGGCCGCTGCCTAACGCGCTGCCCTTGCCTGTCCCGCAGCTGCGGACGCTGGATCGAGACAAGAAGACGATGGATGGCGAGATGGTGGAGCTCACCAACAAGCTGCTAGAGGCCAAGAACACCATCGACCGTCTAGAGGAGCTCAACGTGAGTGAACCTGTGCGTTTTTGTTCAAAAGTGACTTCGTCCATTTCCAGCTCTGGAATCTGAAGTCGTTCTCAACCATTCTTGAATCCAATCAGCAACCAGCGATACTAATTTAACAACGCCCCTCCCAAATAGGTGAATGGCTTGATGCCATCACCAGCCAGCCAGTTTTGCCCTTCTCTATTTTTGAGGCTTTCGACTATTTGCACTTTGGCTCAGCGTTAGCATGGCAAGGTCACCCACCAAGGTCAACTCAAGCAGCTGGTATCTTTGTGTGTGTGTGCATCAGGAACGTTACCGGCTGGACTGCAACCTTGCCGTGCAGCTGCTCAAATGCAACAAGTCACATTTCAGGAACCACAAGTTTGCTGATGTAAGTAATTTGACGTGTCTGCATGAGTGCGCAGTGGTACCTTGACTTAGGAGTTTCACAAGACGCCCACACGCGTTTTGGGTAGGGAATGGGGGCGTGGCCGAGTGTGTGACATCGGGAGCTCCCATCATTTGGAATTCTCCCTATTTCCTTTGTTGGAGGGCAGGTTGTTTAGAGCGCTCTCCTTGCCTGTGCAAGGGCAGCGCAGCCTCATTTGCTGCAGTTTTGTCCCACTTTACTGAATCTTGCGCTTCATATGAACTAGAACTCACAGAATGTAGCAAGCAAATTAACTCCAAAAGCTGCAAACTGGGGCACTTGAAAGTCAAGGTACACGTGTGTGTGTGCACGTGTGCGTGCGCGCGCTGTAAGCACGGGGCCTCACTGAGCCAGCTTTGCTGTGGCACAGCTGCCGTGCGAACTTCAGGACATGTTGAAGAAACACATGAAGAGCAGCAGCCTGCCCGAGCCGAGCCTCGGCCCCTGCGGCCAGGACCCGGACACGTTGAGTCTCACACCGTCCGACGTGGTTCCCACTTCGGTGATCGCTCGCGTCCTGGAAAAACCCGAACCGCTGCTCCTCAACTCGGCGCAGTCCAACAGCCGCGGCTGGCCGACCGCCGAGGACGTCTTTGTGCACGTGGACATGACTGCGGAAGGATCAGGCACCGAAAACGACACTGTGCTCGACGGTTCGTGCCAAAGCGTGCCGGACGCGGGCCAGGAGGCAGGCGCCGCACCCTCTTTCGACAAGCTGAATCCGTACCCACCACCACCGCCACCCAACCCGCTTTACCCTGGGCGGAAGGTCATCGAGTTCTCCTCAGATGACAAGGTGAAGATTCCCAAGAACAGTCCGCTTCCCAACTGCACGTACGCCACGCGCCAGGCCATCTCACTCAGCCTGCACAGCGAGCAGCCTTTGGTGCCCCCCAGCCCCGCACCCTCGCGCAGCGAACCGCAGCATCACGGCGCCATCGCTGCCGACACGCCCTCCAGCCAGTCCAGCCCCTTCAGCAGCCCGCCACAGGTCAGTGCACACCAAACATATGTAGACCGCAAAAAAATGTTCAGATACCACTTGGGTTGAATGGAATTGAGACTAAAATCGAAAAATTGTCACGCCCAAATATGTGTGTATACAAACCCCCCTTGAACTCAAACAACTCCGCAGGCGCCGAGCGTGGGGGCCAGCTCTGCCAGTTCTTCCGAGGACCTTCTGGCCAACTGGCAACGGATGTTTGTGGACAAGATGGCACCCTCAGCAATGGTGGGCGGGGGCTCCTCCAGGGTGGCGTACTCGGACGGCGAGGAAGGCTCGACTGCAAGCCACGCCTCCAGCCTCGACACGGACACTGATGTTGAGCCCCGTTCCTACACCAGGGGTCCGTACGGCGGAGGCGAGCGACTCCTCATAAATACAGACCGAGACGGAGTGGCCCCGGGCGCCCAACGGGATCGGGATAATGATGGCGAGGAGCCGGACAGCCTAGCACGGGACTTGTCCGTCATTTCACCGCGGCTCTTGGACTTTGAGCCCGCCTTTGCGGCAGCTGTGCTTCCACGACCTCACCGGAGCCCCAAAAGGATGGGGGTGCACCACCTACACAGACAACAACAGTAACACACAAGACCATGGGGGCACACCCACACAAGCAGGAAACAGCCATACTCATCGTCTGCGTGCGTGCGGAAGAAAAGCGAAACGCGATCGTCTCGGTGCCTCAGTATCGTGTGTGAAGGAACGTTCCCTTCCTTCTTCTGTGTCAGCCGTTGAAGCCAAAGCGATGCCAACCAACACGTGTTCCAAAGGAGAGCCAAACACGGTGGCGACGTACACGCTAGTCCACCGACGGCAAGTGAGTGCTGATTGTTTTTTTGCACATGGTTGTCGGCTAACACGTTTTGTTTTGCTTGTTGCTTTTGTAAAGCCGCTGAATGTGACTAAGCGTTGGCTCGGACCAGATGTCTGTCTGAAAAGAAGAGCTTAGTTGCTATGCAGGTGGGTCTTAATTGGGGCTGCCAAGAATTTGGGCCCCGTCTAAATTGATTGCAACGTTTTTACAACTTGAATGACTGCGCAACTCGTCCTCTGCTATGCTTTCATCCCTGTGGCAGTTTGTTCTCCTTGACTTTGTTGTTGACCCTTTCTCTTCAGCCATGATGAGGATGATGAAAGGCTCTGCTCATTCTATTTAACTTGAGAAGGAGAAATCTCTTTTGCGCTTGCCTGGTGGGTCTCAGGTGACGCGAGAAGGGCCTTTCACTGTTGGTGAATTTTCACACATTGATGCGTCACGAGACTTTTGCAGCACTAACGAAGACGTGAACAGTTTTGGTTTGTGTGCTCGGCACGCTCAGTGTTCAGTGGGACAAAACGCCAGCCGCTCGGACCACTGCCAACTCGTCAACTGATGCTGGCGCAGTCTGTGACCTTTGACCCCAATCAAGTACCTCAAGGTTCCATGAACTCTAATGTTGAGTTGTAAATTGATGGAAATTCTCAAACTAATTCAAATAAAGGTCTAACTGACTCCAATTACACTGTGTATGCAGTTGCTGATAAGAATGATGAGGATGACCATTTTATTGTATGCATTGTGGAACCAGTCAGTGTATACAGCACACGTGTGGAAAAACATCAAAAGCTATAGGTCAGAGCGCTATGTACTTGCACAATCTATTGGACGGACGCCCTTAGTATTTACACGTGCGTATTTCCTGCGAGCGGGAAAATTGTTTCAGTGAGGATTTGTCTTGAAGAAGTGCTCCAGGACGTCATCCACATCATCTTCGCCGGAATAGTCCATAATCAACATCCGCTTGCCGTCTGCTGCTCCTCGGATCATGGCCGACAACTCTGTGACAGGAACGGAGTCAAATCAAATTTATCTGGATAGCCATGCCTTTTTGCGGTGTTTCTTGCTCATACTTGCAACGAGACAATAAGAAAAGTCAAGCGCTCACTGCATCGTAATGATGGTCGGAAGAGACACAAAGTATCCTTCTTCTTGAGGTAGGCGTGGCCCAGTTCGTAGCCCACGCCCAGCGACGGCTGCGTCACCTCGGCAACCACCACTGTCACGCCACATGTCGTCAAAATAGCAAAACACATTGATGTCAGGTCAGTTACGATTATTGCGGAGGGACTGAGAAGGACGGTGATTCCCACCGTCAGCTTGTCGGAGCCAGTCCAAGTCCCGATCGTGAATGAATCCATCGTCCAACCCCTCTCCTGAAAACACTCATGGCGAGAGTGCACACGTTTGACCGCAGCTGGTACTGGCTGCGGCCAAATGAGAGAGGATTGACAAAAGCTGGTCGTTGCGTGGTGCCAAATATTTGTTCGGCCGACATAACTGCCTGAAATTGGCTGGCAACCAATTCAGGGTGTCCCCTGCCTACTGCCCGTAGTCAGCTGGGATCGGCTCCAGCGCACCCCCGACCCATTTCACTGACGTACAACTACAAGTTACCGCGGGAGGAACCAGCAGCGTAGCAGAGCCGAGCTTTCTGGACTGGAATTGGCAACCAGCAATGTCTGGTAGGTTTTCCGTGGTTACGTTAACTTGCTTGGTCGGTCTTGATTTGTTGTGTTGGACTCAATTGAGAAGAGTTCCAGATCCAGGCATTGTTTTGTCTTTCTGGTAGCAAAATAGCTGGGGGAGGAGCCCCAGCAGGCCCCACTTACAGTTCAAACCTCTACATACGAATTGAATTCGTTCCGGGACCTACTTTGTATGTTCAAATAGTCGTATGTTGGATTAAATATTCCCATAAGAATACACTTTAATTTGTTTAATTTATTCCACAACCAAAAAAAATAACCCAATGATAACTCCTTAATAAATGCTACAGATGATTATATATTACAAAGGGGACTTTATTCTTTATTGTGATCAATATTAATCCATTTTTATTATTCAAATATTTTCAAAGCAACCTAATATTTTTGTATTTATTAATTTGGGTTAATGACAATGCACAATAATTAAATGCTGACACTATGGCAATGTAAGAAGTGTTCATTTAAGAAAAAGCAACAAGTTTTGTGATGAAATCATTAACGACAATGATTTGAATTAATTGATATGAATGAATGATTGAGAATGAATTTCAGTTCTGAAGGGTCCTTTTGTACCAAGCAAAGTTACGGTGGTGGGGAGGGGGGCTAGAAATTATAACAGGAACTCTATTAAAATGTCAACCCGTTAGAATAAGCCCCTCCCCTCTCATTTTAAAACGATGTGCCCTGGCCATAAACTGACTCTTTCTCTACCTTCTTGGGGTTCTTTTCAGGTACTGTGGCAAATTTGAACAGGTTCCCCACTTCCCAGGCAAAGTTACAGGTGTGGGGGGGATACTGATATGTGTGTTTTTCATGTTTTTATTGAGAAAAAAAAAGCTGGTACTGTCTGCCGTACGGCATCGGTTTCCAAATTTGGGTTGCTGAAGAGGACACCTTCTCATATTTATGAGGACGCCTTGCACCCTGCCTTGCACGTTAGGACTCGTGATGTGCATTCCAGTTCTTCTATGTGAACTGAATCATTAGAATCGGTTCACTCAAAAGATTCGTTCAAATGAATCGTTCAATGAATCCCCCCTAACCCTAGCCCCCCCCCCCCCTCCCCCCACACACACACTCACACACTGATACGTTTTTTTGTTGTTTTTTTACATCCAGTGGAAACAACCCATACACATCAAACAATACAACTACACAAACCCCCCCCCCCCAAAATTATTATATATAATAATAATTGGCTCGGGTAATTAACACATTTCTTTCTATAATACAACACTTACACACTGATCCGTTGGCAGCAGTCTCTCACCCGGTCGTGAACGGGAAATTGCGTCACTGACTCGTTCATGGACGGGAAATTACGTCACTGACTCGTAAAGTCCCTCCATCTATAGCTCGCTAGTGCTGCTGATTGGTCGTTCGCGAAGATTCACGAGTGAGTGACGGCTGTGTATGTGCCTCCTAGCGCTAATACTAAAGAGGCCATGAGCGTTCTCTATCGGACAATCGGTGAGCTGCAATCCACGCACACAGAGGGTGTTTTCATCATTGCAGGGGACTTCAACCAGGCTAACATGAAGACTATTCTCCCTCATTTTTACCAACACGTGGATTTTCCAACTCGGGGAGAGAACACTCTGGACTTGGTTTACACCAATATAAAGGATGCATTCAGAGCAGCCCCCCGCCCCCACCTCGGCTCTTCAGACCACCTATCTGTTATGCTAATCCCTGCATACAGGCCCCTGCTGATCAGAGCAAAACCCACAGTGAAGCAGGTGAGGGTGTGGTCTGAGGGGGCCATGGAGGCACTCCAGGACTGCTTTGAGTGCTCTGACTGGGACATGTTCAAATCAGCAGCAACATATGACAATCAGATCGACATTGATGAGTACGCCATGACTGTGTCAGCCTACATCAACAAATGCACCGAGGACGTCAGCACCACTAAGAACATCATCACCCGAGCCAACCAACGACCCTGGATGACTGAGGAGGTACGTCATACGCTACGAGCACGGAACTCAGCCTTCAAGTCTGGCGACAAGGAGGCACTGAGGACAGCGAGAGCCAACTTGAACCGTGCCATCAGGTTAGCCGAAGCGAAGCCACAGTCGAAAAATTCAGGATTTTTTCCACGACGCCAATAACACCAGGAGTATGTGGCAAGGCATACGGGCGATCACGGACTACAACTTACCCTCCCCCCCGGTGGGTGAGGTTGATGCTGACTTCCTAAATGGTCTAAATAACTTCTTTGGGCGGTTTGAGGCACTAAACAGCACTCCTGCAGTTAAATCTGTTCCCCTTCAGGAAGAGGAGGCACTCTGCCTTGACTCAGCCGAAGTGTGGAAGACTCTGAGAAGAGTCAACCCACGTAAGGCCCCAGGCCCCGACAACATACCTGGGCAGATGTTCAAGGAATGTGCAGGTCAGCTGGCTGGTGTCATCACAGACATTTTTAACATCTCGCTGGGCCAAGCCACAGTGCCAGTATGCTTCAAGGCTGCCTCCATCATTCCGGTGCCGAAGAAACCTCAAATCACCTCATTGAATGACTACAGACCTGTGGCACTGACTCCCATCATGATGAAGTGCTTCGAAAGGCTGCTCAAAGAACACATCGTCTCCAGACTCCCCCCAACATTCGACCCGTTCCAGTTTGCCTACCGGCAGAACCGCTCTACTGAGGATGCCATCTCCTCCGTTCTTCACCTGAGCCTGGCTCACCTGGAGGAGAGGAACACCCACGTGCGGTTGCTGTTCCTGGACTTCAGCTCAGCGTTTAACACCATCATTCCACGGCATCTGGTGGAAAAACTGGAACACCTGGGCTTCAGCACCCCCCTTCGAAACTGGCTGCTAGACTTCCTCACCAACAGACCTCAGTCAGTCCGGGTCGGACAGAACACCTCAGATGTCATCACCCTCAGCACAGGCTCCCCTCAGGGCTGCGTCCTGAGCCCCCTGCTGTTCACCCTGATGACACACGACTGCGCCCCCAGGTTCACCACCAATCACATCGTGAAGTTTGCAGACGACACAACGGTGGTGGGCCTCATCAGGGACAACAACGACCTGGACTACAGAGAGGAGGTGGAGCAGTTGGTGGGCTGGTGCAGAGACAATAGCCTGATCCTGAATGTGGAGAAGACGAAGGAGATCATCGTCGACTTCAGGAAGAACCAGCCTCACCACGCTCCACTGATCATCAACAGCTCAGCTGTGGAGGTGGTCAGCAGCACTAAATTCCTGGGGGTCCACATCACAGACGACCTCACCTGGACTGTGAACACCACAACACTGGTCAAGAGGGCACAGAAGCGCTTGTACTTCCTGCGGAGGATGAGGAGAGCCCACCTGCCCCCACCCATCATGAGGACGTTCTACCGAAGCACCATAGAGAGCATTCTGACAAGCTGTCTCTCGGTGTGGTGTGGAGGTTGCAGCGCCTCCGATTGGAAGAACCTGAGGAGAGTGGTGAGGACAGCAGAGAGGATCATCGGGGCTCCTCTTCCCTCCATTCAGGACTTGTCATCCCCGCGCTGCGTGTCCCGAGCCCGTAATATTATCAGTGACCCATCACACCCCCACCATGGACTGTTCTCCCTGCTGCCCTCTGGGAAGAGGTTTCGCAGCATCCGCTGCAGGTTCACCAGGTTCTGCAATAGTTTTTTCCCTGCTGTCGTCAGACTGTTGAACATTCAAACGTAGCATTCCTCTGCACACTTGTAAATACTGTTTTTGTCTCCTGCACTGTTTACATACTTTATCACTGCTGCACTTTGTACTTTATACTTATCTTATTTCATATTTTTATATAGAATGTCACTTTTTAACCAGCCGCAATATCATTACATTGTTGAAAGCCGTATGCAACGTAATTTCGTTTTGTGTACACCCAGTGTTGACAAAATGACAATAAAGTTTGTCTAAGTCTAAGACAGACTGAGTGATTCACTCACTGAGTGATTCGTTCACTGAGTGATTCGTTCGTTGGTGAACGGGAAATGCAATTCACGACTCGTTCGTGAACGGGAAGTTACGTCACTGACTCGTAAAGTCCCTCCTCCATCTAACGCTCGCTGGCGCTGCTGATTGGCTGGCTTCGTTTTGTTTTACGGCAGGGGTGGGCAAACTACGGCCCGCGGGCCACATCCGGCCCACGGGACCGTTTAATCCGGCCCGCCAACCCTGAATTAATTGTATTATTAAACTTTTTTTTTTGTCATTTTGCCTGCAATGACTGCGTTTCCCCAGTAGATGGGGAACCGCTCGCCTGCGCATTTACTACCGGAAGCCGTGTCAGAAAGCTCGGTGCACACTCACAAGTGCGTGTACGTACGTACTCAGTAGTACGGACATGGCGCACTCGCGCTCTATTTGTATCAGTCCCGAATTTAGAGCGTGGGCTGTGACGACAGCATTCTTGTAATTCGCTCGCTGAGCTTTCAGATACAGTTTTACGCTAAAGCCACCCACAAACCTTCCCCTGGAATCCTTCCATTAAAATGAATGGCCCGAAGAAAAGAAGTGAGTGCCGAATGTTAAAAGAGTGGCCAATTTGGCTCGACGTACGCGACGTGACGTTCAGCCACATCAACCCGTCACAGATCGAGGTAAACGGATCTCTCCTAAGAATTGCCACAACAAATTTTACTCCAGACTATGATGCACTAGCAAAAAAGGGAGACCAACAACACTGTTCCCACTGAAAATGAAGGGGAGGCTCTCAAGTTTGTTGTAAAAAAATGCATTTTGAATATGATTTGTACACATAGCAGGGATTGAAACTAGCGACCATTCTCATTTTCAAACAATGCAGGATGCTCAAGGACATTGATGCACCACCTGTTTGCGACTAATCTTAACCTGTAAAGTTCTTAAGGCTTACTTTAAGGAAGTGTTTCCCGTTTCCTCACCTCTGTTACCAGGTGTTTGTGAGTTAAAACTCTGCTCTGATGTTCAGATACCCCTCACCGTGTTGCCGTTTTGATTACTTTATTTGGATGTATGCTTTCACCGATTCTTCAAGATGATATATTTGGTCAGAATGTTTGCTGTTTGATGTGATCTCATAAGATAAACATTTTTCATTAATCTGACCTGCAGGCACTGAAGTGATGGAGACTGTTATTCATAATAATAGTGTCGTATTTTATGAGAATCACTGATAGCAGTTTTTTAGTGATTTTTTTTTTAATGCTGTTAATAAATGCATTTGTTTTCAAAAAACTTGTTTGGAATATCCATGCTTTATTACCTACTAAAGGCCAAAATCTTTTATGCAATGACCTTTACAGGTCGCTTATATTACTTCACACAAACACTACGTCCATCTGCTCCTGGTTCGGCCCTCCGGTCCAAATTTAGAACCCAGTTTGGCCCGCGAGTCAAAAACTTTGCCCACCCCTGTTTTACGGCGAGGTAGCACCAGCTTCAATGGGCATTACTGACATCTACTGGTTGAAGTTATATATGAAAGGAAAAAAGAACGAATCACTTTAGAAAGTGATTCGTTCACTCTCGTTCACTGAAAGGATTCGTTCTTTTTGAACGAATTGTTCACTCACGAGCCAACACTAGTTAGGACATATCCGGGGAAAAGAGGACGTCTGGTCACCCTAGGTAACTACTTTGGCACAACAATTTATTGTTAACTGTTCTGATTGCTCATTCCCCAAAGTGAGGAATTCTGGGCCTGCCGTCAATCGACTACCGTGATGGCAGTAGGAACACAACCCGAGTGCGCATTGATTTACTCGGACCGTTTGGAAACTCGGGAGGGGCAGATGAATGAATGGCAGAGGGGCGCATTCGGCCTCTCACAATATTGCACGAGGGAATTTCTTAACGTGCCCTTTGGGTAAAGACTGGAAATGTGACTTCTGACCTGTATGGCTCAGATTGCTGTCGCCCACGTGCTCAGTCAGAACCTTCCCGAACTTTCCGAGTGTCTTGACGATGTGTTCGTACAGGCGTGCGTCGTCCCTTCCGCCGCGAATACTCGCACAGAAATAAATCTTCATCGTTTCATCTGGCTTCGGAACCCGCGGGAAACTCTAAAGACGGCGCATCCACCAAGGTAATAGTTGAAAAAGAGAACGCGCTTCTGGAGATTGAGAATCCGTGTGGTAGTGATGTGCATTCCAGTTTTTTTAAGTGAACTGGATCTTTAGAATCTGTTCACTCAAAAGATTCGTTCAAAAGAATCGTTAACCGAATCGTTACCACACCTCCCCACACTGATCCATTGGCAAGGGTCTCTCGCTCGGTCGTGAACAGGAAATTGCGTCACTGACTCGTTCGTGAACGGGAAATTACGTCACTGACCAGGGCCGGCTCTACGCAGGGGCAAGAGGGGGCAACGCCCCCTCAAACAGATGTCCTGCCCCCTCGAATCAAACTTTTAGAAGTGAAAAATCCGCTGATAGAAACACACGTTAATCAGCCCCCTCTCTTCTCTCATGTCGGTGCAGTGTGTGTGCTCACACAGCCTGCTGTCAGGACTCCGCGCCCGCCCCTCCGTAAACATCCAATCACTGTGAGTATGCAAATGAGGCAAGACGCAGCCAGAGAGTGCCAAGTTACAGTCAGCGCGGTAGGAGTTGGAAGAAGCAGTAAAAACTCCACCAAACTCGTCGTAATGACCCGCGCGCGATATCAGAGTCAAAGTCAAAGTCAGCTTTATTGTCAATCCCTTCATATGTCAAGACACACAAAGAAACCGAAATTCCGTTTCCTCCAGCGCAGGAGCGCAGGCTCCTGTACCGCCTCCCAGAGGGCAGAAGATCAAACAAAGAGTGAGCGGGGTGACTCACATCACTCACAATCTTGGTCGCCTTGCGGGTGAGATGGGAGGTGTAAATGTCCTTCAAGGAGGGGAGAGAAGCATAACTATATATATATATATAACATATAACTAATGATTAACGACAACTCAAATAATAGTTAATATAACATTCATATTATATGTTCCCCCCCCCCCTGAGAGATTGCCACCTTATTGTGGTCAGGGGGGTTGCGTGCCTCAGTGACCCTAAGAGCAATACCAGCAGAAGCTTTAATCTTCAAGTGGGACACCCAAGCTGGACAGGTCTTAGTGTAGAGGCCTGACAGAGTGCAATCCACTTCTCCAGGTTGAGATCTGGACACACAGCTAACAACTGCCGTGAAGAAAACACTAACAGTGTTAAAAATGTGTAAAAAAAAAAAAAAAAAGAAAAGAAAAGAACATGCCCCCTTCACATTTCTGACTGCCCCCTCTTATGTGCATTCCTAGAACCGGCCCTGTCACTGACTCGTAAAGTCCCTCCTCCATGAACGGTCGCTGCTGATTGGTCGTTCGTGACGATTCACGAGTGAGTGACAGACAGCATTGCTGCCATCCTTGCCGACTAGTGTTGGCTCCTGAGTGAACGATTCGTTCAAAGGAACGACTCCTTTCAGTAAACGCGAGTGCACCACCTCGCCGTAAAACAAAACGAAGAAGAAAATGACGTAACTTCCCGTTCACGAACGAGTCGTGAATGCATTTCCCGTTCACCAACGAACGGATCTGTGAGTGAACGAATCAGTGAGCGATTTGCATTTCCGGTTCATCGCGAGAACGGATCAGTGAGGGAACGAATCCTAACTTTCCCGACTTTCCGTTCGCGAACGAGTCAATGGGTGAACTGCCTTCCCGTGCATCAACGGATCAGTCAGTGAACGTGTTGCGTCCCCTGCCGTGAACTATGTAAGCCAGAATGTAGATTTACGATTTGCCAAGGAAAGAAAGAACCACTCACCGAAACACCACTTCTTTTATGCTCGTTTTCTCCAAGCTATCGGCTAACTTTATTGCAGGAAGGGCATTCGCCGTTATGCAACAACGGGGAGATTATGCTTCTCTTTGGGTAATCTTTATTTTATAACACTTAGTTTTTTTTTAACACAGTAGTTTTTAAATAACGTGTATGCATATATACGCTTACATATTCTTATCCAATATATCTACTGCAATTTCACATTAGATTGCTGGTTTGAAATTTACTATTATTATTATTTTAATAAACATTTATGTTAAAACTGTTTTATTCCTTGTTTTTATATTCGCCAATTAAAACATAAAAATCAGACATTTGGTTAACTGCTTTTTAAGTTTTACGTTGTTATATGAGTTGGTGTCTCCTTAAATAACAAATATCGGCATAACGGGTTTTTTCCAACCTTTTATTCAAACACAAACGCATTCGGTATAATAACACCATCAACTACAAGCCAACAAAATTAAAACATCAATGTCGGCATAACGTGTGTCGGCTATGCTGTCTGTCAGTCACTCGTGAATCTTCGTGATCGACCAATCAGTAGCGCCAGCGAGCGTTAGATGGAGGAGGGACTTTACGAGTCAGTGACGTAATTTCCCGTTCACGAACGAGTCGCGAATTTATTATTTTTATTATTTTAATAAACATTTATGTTAAAACTTGTCTAGTGTTTTATTCCTTGTTTTTATATTCGCCCATTAAAACATAAAAATCAGACATTTGGCTTACTGGTTTATATGACAATATATATATATATGTGTTTCACGTTGTTATATGAGTTGGTGTCCCCTTAAATAACAAATGTCGGCATAACGGTTTTATTTTTTTTAAACCTTTTATCCAAACACAAAGTCGGTATAATAACACCAACTACAAGCCAACAAATATAAAATTAAAACATCAATGTCGGCATAACGTGTGTCGGCTGGCATAGCAGCAATGCTGTCTGTCACTCACTCGTGAATCTTCGTGATCGACCAATCAGCAGCGCCAGCGAGCGTTAGATGGAGGAGGGACTTTAAGAGTCAGTGACGTAACTTCCCGGTGTTGTGCTTGATTTGGTTCCCCCGTGAGATTTTGTTCCCCCTGCCGCGGGAGCGCGCACGCCTTATTTAGAAAGCGAAAAACCGATGTCGTACGGCGTCAGCACTACGTTGTTTTCAATAAAAACATGAACTCACGTTTGCGTCAGTCAATTTTAATTTTTATAAAGGATTATTCTCATTTGATGTCTTTAAATTCATCCGCGTTGTGCCATTGAAGCAGGGTGCATTCAAAGGCCAGTCGTACAGTCGAAACACTCATTCACTTCACCAAAACGCAACAATATAATTACGTGAGCTCTTTGCATAAACCTCGATGCAAAGAAACTCCTCTTTTTGGGTACAGGCTACAAGGAGTATATATTACAAAGGAGACTTTATACTTAATTGTGATCATCATTCATTCATTCATTCATCCATCCATCCATCCATCCATCCATCCATCCATCCATCCATCCATCCATCCATCCATTTTATTACTCAGGTATTTTCAAAGCAAATTAATATTGTTGCATTTATTAATTTGCTTTAAAATGACAGCGCAATATAATTAAAAGCTGACACTATAGCAATGTCAAACGTGTTCATTTAAGAAAAAGCCACACACGTTTTGTGATCAAATCTTTCATAACGAGAATGATTTGAGTGAATTGATTTGAATGAATAATTGAGAAGAAATTTCAGTTCTGAAGGCTCCTTTTGTCCCAAGCAAAGTGACAGATGGTGGGGAGGGGGGATAAAAATTGTAACAGGAACTCTATAAAAAATGTCAAGCCGTGAGAATTTGTGCCCCCCTCCCATTTTGAGAACGGTGAGTCCTGGACATCGACTGGCTTTTTTTCTATCTTCCTGGGGGTCTGTTCAGGTTGTGTGGCAAATTTGAACAGGTTCCCTCATTCCTAGGCCAAATTACAGGGGGGGAACAAATCCTCACAGCTGCCCCGTGAGGATATGTTCCCCCCCCTTATTTTGAAAACGGTGAGTGCTGGACTCCAGCTGTTTTTTTTCTGTCTTCCTGGGGTCAGTTCAGGTTGTGTGGCAAATTTGAACAGGTTCCCTCATTCCTAGGCCAAATTACAGGGGGGAACAAATCCTCACAGCTGCCCCGTGAGGATATGTCCCCCCCCCCCCTTATTTTGAAAACGGTGAGTGCTGAACTCCAGCTGTTTTTTTTTTCTGTCTTCCTGGGGGTCTGTTCACGTTGTGTGGCAAATTTGAACAGGTTCCCTCATTCCTAGGCCAAATTACAGGGGGGGAACAAATCCTCACTGCTGCCCCGTGAGGATATGTTCCCCCCCTTATTTTGAAAACGGTGAGTGCTGGACTCCAGCTGTTTTTTTTCTGTCTTCCTGGGGGTCTGTTCAGGTTGTGTGGCAAATTTGAACAGGTTCCCTCATTCCTAGGCCAAATTACAGGGGGGGAACAAATCCTCACAGCTGCCCCGTGAGGATATGTTCCCCCCCCCTTATTTTGAGAACGGTGAGTGCTGGACTCCAGCTGTTTTTTTTCTGTCTTCCCGGGGGTCTGTTGAGGTTGTGTGGCAAATTTGAACAGGTTCCCTCATTCCTAGGCCAAATTACAGGGGGGGAACACATCCTCACGGCGGCCCCGTAAGGATATGTTCCCCCCCTATTTTCAGAACGGTGAGTCCTGGACTCCAACTGGCTCTTTTTCTGTCTTCCTGGCGGTCTGTTCAGGTAGTGTGGCAAATTTGAACAGGTTCCCTCATTCCTAGGCCAAATTACAGGGGGGGGAACACATCCTCACGGCGGCCCCGTGCGGATATGTTCACCCCAGGGCTGTGGACTCGGTCGGATTTTTGCACCGAGTCCGAGTCCGGCCTCTTGACCACGAGTCCGGCTGTTCATTTTTTCTGTTAATTCATGTGACTGCTTAGTCTTTATTCAAGGCTAATTTAGATCAAAATCTAAATAATTACAACAGTTTTGTGATGGCTTTGTCTTTATTAAACATATAAACGAATACAATAAACAGATACTTTCAAGTTTTAATCATTAATTACACCATTATAGCTCAGACATTTATCTAAACACAAATAATTAGTGACGACCCCACAACTATCGAAACACATCAATGATATAAGCTGGGTGACATAATCGTTCTTGACATTGGTACATAATGTAAATATTAGCCTAAGTGCAACTCAACGTGGCCGCATTGATCGTAACTTACGCTCCGTTTCCCCCCCAAATCTAGAGGCAAAACATTGTTCTCTCGCTGCTCCCGGGTTCTTCCATCTTGGCTGCGCGCGGGGCATTGTGGGTCTTGTACGTGCACACACGCAGGCAGGCAGGCGCGGGCGCGCACGCAACAACTAAATTTGTCTTCATAACAAGCAAGCAGGGCTGTGGACAGTATTCCTACGCGCATTCTCAGCAGCATGATGAAAATAAAATTCAATAACGTCACTGAGGCATATTTTAACGAACTCCACTTCATTGTATGGCTTTTTAGCCCGTGCAATGTTCCAAGCCAGTTGAAACAATGCAAGTGTGACAGTCTCTGAGTGCTTCGTAAAAACTGTACCTATTTTTCTGCCTGACTTTTCAAAGTCTCCAAACTTGTGCTTGCGAAATTCAGTCCCTTTTGCAAAGTCCTTATCGATATTGGCATGAAGTGAGCTGAAGTGGCGCTGACCATTTGAAGCTTTTAAATGCGCCAATGACGTCCGACATATCAGGCAGAATGGCTTGCCATAGCGTTCAACAAAAAACAACTTTAACTCTGTTAAAAACGTCCTGTGTTCATCGTCATATATTCGTTTAGCTGTGCATTTTTTCCTTGCCATTTTGGCAAG
This sequence comes from Syngnathus acus, assembly GCF_901709675.1. Taxonomy (NCBI): domain Eukaryota; kingdom Metazoa; phylum Chordata; class Actinopteri; order Syngnathiformes; family Syngnathidae; genus Syngnathus; species Syngnathus acus. The sequence continues at coordinate 14,087,567 of NC_051100.1, forward strand.
CGTCTTGTCAGCTTTTCTGGACCTAATGGGCCCCCGTAGTCACAGTCGCCATTCATTAAAAAGCCAGCAAAACCAATCGCTCTGTTTGTCCCTCCTCCTTTGCGGGATTTCCCCTCACGCGCATGCGCGTTTGACCGGTTGGCGAGGTGGCGGCCGACAAACGCCGGCGGCGCTCAATGCTGTCAAGTTCTTTTTCAAACTTGATCGTAAGCAGGGCTGTGGACAGTATTCCTACGCGCATTCTCAGCAGCATGATGAAAATAAAATTGAACGTATTTTTTTTTATTGTCGGACTCGGTGGACTCGGTCAAAATCAGCACCGAGTCCGAGTCCGGCAAAGATGACCGAGTCCGTCCGAGTCCCCGAGTCCGAGTCTGAGTCCACAGCCCTGGTTCCCCCCCCCTCATTTTGAGAACGGTGAGTCCTGGACTCCAACTGGCTCTTTTTCTGCCTTCCTGGGGGTCTGTTCAGGTAGTGTGGCATATTTGAACAAGTGATTGAGTGTTCCCTCTGTACGACTGGTCAAATGAGAATAATCCTTTCTAAAAATTAAAATTGACTGACGCAAACGTGAGTTCATGTTTTTATTGAAAACAACATAGTGCTGACGCCGGACGACGCTGTACGGCATCGGTTTTTCGCTTTCCAAACAAGGCGTGCGCGCTCCCGCGGCAGGGGGAACAAAATCCCACGGGGGAACCAAATCGAGCACAACAGCGGCACTTGTCAGTGAGCTGCATCTTTTTATTTTACAGTGAAACCTCGGTTTTCGAACGTCCCGGTTCTCGAACATATCGGAATTCAAACAAACAATTCGAGATTTTTTTGCTTCGGTTGTCGAACAAAATTCGGAGGTCGAACCTCGCGAGAGGAGCCGGGAGGACCCGAGAAAACCCGACCGCGCGGCCCGGATGCCGACTGACTCCGTAGTTTTTGTATTTTCGTTAGTTTGAGGATTGTATTAACCCCTAATCATGCCTCCAAAGAAAGCAAGTGGGAGCAGTAAAGCCATCCTAAAACACAAAGACGCTCCTAAAGCAATGCGACAGTGAGCGCCCGGCGCGCTGCGGTTGCACGATCGGACCAAATTAAGCTCCCTGCGCACTGAGGTCCACTTAAATTTTGGAAAGTACATCAGGACTTTAAAAATATTTTCTAAATTTTAGCGACGGCTCTGTCACAATAATGCGACAAGCGCGGTGCAGTTGCGCGGTCGGCGACGCGCTACTGTTGCGCGTTCGGCGGTGCGCTGCAGTTGCGCACTCGGACAAAATTAAGCTCCCTGCGCACTGAAGTCCACTTAAATTTTAGAAAGTACATCAGGATTTTAAAAATATTTTCTAAATTTCAGCGACGACTCTGTCACAATAATGCGACCAGCGCGGTGCAGTTGCGCGGTCGGAGACGCGATACGGTTGCGCGTTCGGCGGTGCGCTGCAGTTGCGCGATCGGACAAATATGCCCAAATGAAAAAATGCTTAAAAAAGGTGTGGGGGGGGGGGGGGGGGTAGGGGGGGTTGTCTTGAAACGAATTAAAAATGTTTCCATTATTTGTAATAGGAAAAATAGATTCGGAATTCGACCGATTCGCTTCTCGAACCGCCTTCTGGAACGGATTGTGGTAAAAAACCAAGGCTTGACTGTATTTTTGCTATTCTTGTTAAAATCACACATGTGAACTGGAAATGACAATAATAAGACAGTGAAAGCCAAATTGAGCAAATTGGCTATTTCACAAGTGTGTGTTAAGCCCTTTGCTTTAATCAGTACCCAGGAAGTAGCTCTCGGTTTAAGAAAGGTTGGTGACCCCTGCTCTACGCTGTGGTCTGCTGGGGTGGGGGCAGTTCTGACCGGGACAGGGGGAGACCGAATAAGCTCTGTCCTGGGCTGTCCCCTGGACTCCATTGAGGTCGTGGGTGAGAGGAGTATGTTGATTAAGCTTAAATCCATCATGGACAACACCTCTCACCCCCTCCATGAGATTGGGCGGTCCCTGAGCAGCTCCTTTAGCGGCAGACTTTTGCACCCTCGGTGTAGGAAGGAACGGTTCCGCAGATCCTTCATTCCCTCTGCTGTCAGACTTTACAACGTGCATGCCACCTGATAAAATGAATGTTTTTCATCTCTACTAGCAGAACTTGTGTTTGTCCTTGTCTGTTATTTACCCTTTTTTGTAATTCTGGTACTTGTTTTATTCTTGCACTCGTATTATTCTTGCACTCATATGCACTGCTGTGACAAGTGAATTTCTCCGCTGTGGGATGAATAAAGTTCAATCAATCAATCAATCAATCAATCATACTGACACCTGTGTGCGCGTGAACTGGGAAGGGACGGAGGAGACACGCTCGCAACCGATCATGAGCGCTGGCTCATGTGCGCGTTCCCGTTAGGACGAGTTTCATTTCTGTGGCTCGCAGGGTAGCGGACCACTTATTGATTTTATGACTCAATGCGTCAGGACAGTCTAAATGTAGACGTGGGCCGGCCACGGGCCGCACATCATTGTTTTAAGCAAAGGGGCAGAATAGAAATGTTTATGTTTTCAAAAGTTCTACTGTCCCACACAAACATAGCCTTTGTCTGATGAATTGGTCACCCTACAGATCCCTGTGAGGGAGGCTACCACAGCTGGCGCTCCTTCTGCTTTCCAGTCGGACGTCCATTGGATCAGGCCAACAGCTTTGACTGCACGTTTCATCGCTTTGTCGTTTTGTCACAAAATAGCCCTTTGCGCCCACCCCCCCCCCAAAAAAACCACACACATTGTCAGGGAGTCCAAATTATGTATTAGGTTCAAATTAACTAAGGGGGAGTAAATTGCATATTTACATGGCATGAAGACAACTGTAACCATGAAGAGAAGACAGAAGGGGTGGGAGACGTGTTGTGTGTGTGTGTGTGTGGGGGGGGTGTCACAGGGCGAGGGCGACGGTGGCATTGACCCTGACATTTTCCACATCCCTGGCCACCCGCTGCATGGCGGCCATATTGGATCCTTCCAGGGAGTCCAGTATGCCTGAAAGCGCAAAGGCAGGAGAACGACGCACAAAAACTGCAAGTAAACATTTTGATTGTTGTAGACATGACGACAAAAGACAATGTTGCGGAGGAGCCTGGAGAAGAGTCAACAAGACTGGTCAGAGCAGATTGAAAATACAGGCAGGTATGTTTGCACACCTCTGTATCTCTCGATATTAGCTAGAGCGACCTCAAACTCAGAAGCGCAATGGCTTTAGAACCATGACCAGTCAGCCGTGCCCAAAGCTGTGCCGGGACATGAAGTGTTAATACGCGGCGACAAACATTTGCGCACGTAAACATTTTGGATGTGGCTAATTTTCGCAGTGAAAACAATGTCACCGTAGCCACTTGTCGATATCCGTGATGTCTCAGCTCAAAACACAGACGACACCTTCTGAATTGTATCAAGTGATGAAACCGCCGCTGCCAAATTTCCATCCAATGACACTTGTGCATTGTCAAAACATTTGGTTCTTTGTGCCCTGACCAGGAAGAGGCCACCTTCAATTAGATCATTTCCTAGTTTGCCGCATTGAATTGTGCAAGCCTACCTTCCACCATCTTGTGGTAGGCAAAGTGAAGGTAGAGCAGGAAGAGCATGTGCAGCGCAGAAACTGTAGCGCACAGCAGCAGGCGAGGCATGGAACCCACCGTGCGGGACAGCAGAGCCGCTACCTGATAGACAAGAGGCACTTTTGCTAAGACGGCGGCTGACCACGACGGACCCCCAGGGGCTGAGCAAACATGGCATCACCATGCGCAAGGTGGACAGTCCTCCCAGCACCAGCCAGAGGGCGTAGAAGAGCTGGTGAAAGTGCACATTGTAGCTCACCAGGAGCGCCACGCAGTGGCCGAACAAGCCGTAGCCCTGAGCACACAAAAGGGATGTTTTTTTTTTTTTTTTTTTTTTTAATGATCCAGACCCACCAATTGACACGCCTAATAAAAGGCATGCGTGTCTGGGTGCCTGCCGTGTCTCACCAGTAGGGAGAGGCTTTGCAACATGGTGATCTGAGCATTGAGTAGATACGCCAGGAAGTAGATCAGAGAAGAAACTCCTAGCCAGTAACCAAAACACGTTCCGATGGCCGTTCCCATCAACGTACCCTCTCTCTGCAAAACACATGCACGTGTCATTATGCTGCCTTTATTTGGGGTGGGGTGGGGGGCTCTCACAATGACAGTCCCGGATGTCTTCATCCCGTGCAACAAGATGGCAACCAATGTGAAGACCAGCATGAGCGGACCATAAAGCTCACCTGCAATCTTCTACACACAAACACAGTGTGTAAGCAGCGTGCTGCAAGTGACACAGGGAGTGAGCATACCTGAGGGAAGTTGATCAAGCGGACAGGAATCATGGACTCGATCAACCTGTGCGTGCGCGCACACAACAACAATCAACTTGAACATGACAAGAAAGGATGTCAGCAGACAGCAAGTAGCGGCGGCTCCTTACCTGCTGCGCACCTGAACGGGTTCCACGTCAAAGTAGGGCCTCAGGATGTCAATGTTGGCGTACAGATTGAAGGCTCGAGATGCCTGGCGCTTTCCTGCTTGCCACACCTCAAAACCACAACACCAACACCACCAGTTAGAGACCCACGCCAAAGGTGAAAAGGCACAGAGATAAAATGCGCAAGGTTGACTCACTTCATCTGCCACTTGCCTGCCCAGCTGACCCTTGAAGCCCTTCATACCCAAGAAGTCCCCGTCTTGGTCGTCAGCGTCCGCTGCTTCTGCCGCAACTTCCTCCTCTTCCTTCATCCTCTGATGTAGCTCTCCCATGTCCTCGAAACTGGAGCCCGACGTGTCATCCATGTTTTCCATGTCAATGACCGCCGAGCCGCCGCCCTGCGCCCAAAGCCGGCGATGTGTCACTTTGTTGGTCCACCCGCACAACCGCCCGCGCACACACACGCCCGCGCACACACATGCCCGCGCGCACACACGCGCGCGCACGCACACCCACTAGGGTGACCAGATGTCCCCTTTTCCCCGGACATGTCCTACTTTTCAGCCCCAAAAATATGTCCGGGGGGAATTTCAAAAATTGTCCAGGATTTTGTTCGCCTGCTTCACATGTACAGTACAATGTCAATAGAACTGCCACTCCGTTCCATTTGACTCTATCCAGGTTTCTCTGTAATCGTTCGCAAATAAGTCAAGCCCTTCTCCTCAAATCTAGCCACCTTGCTGATTGTGTACACACACAAAGGAAGTAGGCAAGTCCTTGCCAGCGAGTGTACAAACAATGCTGAAACGAAAATGCACGTTTAAGGAGGAATTAAAAAAAATTTTGCGTGCTTTTGCCAGCGTCGTAAAGGCCTTTTTTTTTTCAAATGCTCCACCGATGGTCGTAATTCTTTTGTCTTTTTATTTTTACTTACTTTTTTTCACTATAAAACTAAAAAATGTTAGCGCACATATATCAGGGATGAGAATGGCAAATGAAAAAAAACACTGAAAAGTAGCCGGGGTCTGGGGGCCGCATGCCCCATCGGGGGGGCCGAAGGCCCCCCATTGGGGGGGGCCACTGGCCCACTGCGGCCCCCATTGGGGGGGGGCACAGGCCCCTGGCCCCCTGCGGCAAGTGGGGGATCACAGGCCCCCATTGAGGGCTGTAGGGGCGGGGCCACAGGGCCCACAGGCCCACATTGGGGGCCGCAGGGGGCCAGGGGCAACGCCCTGGAGGGAGCTCAGGGGGAAAAGATCCCTGGAAATGCATAGATTTCTGCAGTATAGCAACCTCAAAACCATTAATTTCATCACTCAATTTCAACAGTTTTGTTAAAAAAATATTCCTGCTTGGTGGGCTACCAAGGTAAATATAATACAGTCAAGCCTCGGTTTTCGACCACAATCCGTTCCAGAAGGCGGTTCGAGAAGCGAATCGGTCGAATTCCGAATCTATTTTTCACATTACAAATAATGGAAATTTTTTTAATCCGTTCCAAGACTTTTTAAAGAATTTTTTCATTTGCGCATTTTTGTCCGATCGCGCAACTGCAGCGCACCGCAGCGCACCGCAGAACGCGCAACCGTAGCGCGTGGCCGACCGAGCAACTGCACCGCGCTGGTTGCATTATTGCGACAGAGCCGTCGCTGAAATTTAGAAAATATTTTTAAACTCCTGATGTACTTTCCAAAATTCAAGTGGACCAAAGTGCGTAGGGATCTTAATTTTGTCCGATCGCGCAACTGCAGCGCACCGCCGAACGCGCAAACGTAGCGCGTCGCCGACCGCGCAACTGCACCTCGCTGATCGCATTATTGTGACAGAGCTGTCGCTGAAATTTAGAAAATATTTTTAAAATCCTGATGTACTTTCCAAAATTTAAGTGGACCTCAGTGCGCAGGGATCTTAATTTAGTCCGATCGCGCAACCGCAGCGCGCCGGGCGCTCACTGTCGCATTGCTTTAAGAGTGTCTTTGTGTTCCGAATTGTAAGATGACGCTGCTCTCGAGCCATGCCCATCTGAAGCAGTTCTTGATCTCGTTCGACTTGTCTATTTCCCTGGCACGAGCCATACTGGCTAAAACTTTTGCTAATTAAGCAAATGAGTAGGCAAATGATGTGACGAAAGTAGCGCCAAAATGCTGCCAAAAAAAAGGCGGCTGTTGTCGCAATACTGCTGCCAGCCGCCCGCCCAATATAAAAACAGTTTTCTCAACGGATCTACACGATTTACGAAAATGATACTCCGGACGGAAAAAACACGAAAATCCGCGGATCCGCGGAAGATTCTCATGCCTGATATGTTGTTGCTCATGTAAATACGTTCTTGTTGTTGTACATATGTACATAAGCAGACTGCAACGGACAATCCGGAATTCAGAAAAGATAATTGGGATCAACCTCCCATCTATCCAAGACTTGTACCTGTCCAGGACCAGGAAACGTGCAAGTAACATCTCTACAGACCCCTTTCACCCAGGTTGCAGCCTGTTTGAACTACTCCCCTCCGGACGGCGTTATAGAGCTCCGTACGCCAAAACCAGCAGACACAGAGATAGCTTGTTCCCCCAGGCTGTTGCTCTGGTGAACTCACACCACTCTTAGAGTCTCAGAGTCACTGCTGTGCAATAACATCCTGGTCCCCACACCTTTTTTTGAATTGTCTACTCTACAGTATTTGTACTATGTGTCCTCTCTGCATCCATTGCAGCCTGGTCATCCTGGAAGAGGGACCCTCCCATCTGTGGTCTCTTCTCAAGGTTTCTCATTTCCCCTAGTTGGAGTTTTGAGTTTCTCCTTGCCCTCCTGGGAGTTTAAGATCAGGGGATGTCTGAGAATATTTGTCATTTATCACACGTCCTGAGTGTTGTTAGTCACCTACATGTTGAACAGAGGCTGTGATGTACCGAAGTCAAATTCCTTGTTTGGCACGCTCGCACGCACACGCACACAGTGCTCGTAGACGTTCCAGGAGCTGACGACGGCGACACGGAGCCTACCTGGACGAGGTGGTCGTCAAAGCTCCCCCACGGTTCCGTCACCGTGCTGGTGCGCCCGGGGCCCGTCGACATAATGTTGTTGGGTGGTGGTCGTCCAGCTGTGCTCAAACGACTAATAGCTCCTTCGTGCGTTGGACCTACATAAAATTACTCCTGATGTGGATGGACAGTTTTACCCGTGAAATTGGCGTATAAACACACGGCAACGCATCCGCTAGGATTTTTTCACAGACCGGAAAGAAAGAAACGCTTGACTCCGCCCAAACGGAGGCGTTACCATGACGTCACGCATGGTAGAGGATGTGGCGTCTTCCGGAGGGCTTCCAAGATGGCGGCGTGAAAATACTTTTTTTTTGCCGACAAAAAAAAAAAAGACATCCCCAATACCTATAAACACAAAACAAACAAACCAAAGCACACACCTAAAAAAACTAAAATGTAAATAAAATAAAAACACATTTTAGACATCTTATATACAAAGAATATACAGCCAGAGCAGAGGTCCGTTTTACAGCATTCTTGGCGTTAATAAGCTTTAACGAATTGAAATAGGATTTCAGATATTCTTCCAATGCAGAAAGTTTGGTCTTGTTTTAAAGAAGCGACATTTGTGGATGTATTGTTTGGCCAACAAAATAATACTGTTAATAAAAAATCAGATTTACCATTATGAAAAAAGCCATATTTCACATCAGAGATAGTAAGAGAAACAAAGAGTAACCCTTTTGAACAAGCCCATTACTGAAAGTCAAGCCAAAACCTTTGTACAAACTCACACCAAAAAAAAAAAAAGGTCTAAATCTCCAATTTCACAAAAAAACAAAGTTCCCTACATCCATTTTAAATTTCGTCTTCAAAAGTTTCTTGGTTGGGTAAATATTATTGATAATTTTAAATTGGAGTTCGTTTGTTTTTGGTGGGACCGGAAATTTCAAATACTTGCATCTAATCACTTTTATATTTCCTGAGCTGAAGTCTTTCAAAATATAACCACATTTCAAAGTACCAGAAAACCAGTTTTCCAAAAAAAAAACAGCCTCTGATAAACTTGTTGTTTCAATTATCGTCACAAAAATCAATCCCATTAACATGTAGCAGCCTCAAACATGGAGTTATCTTTGAGTACATTTTATCTTTTTTAACCATGTTAATCAGGGATAATGGTGTCATGCCGTTATGATTCGTGGGTTGTTGTTGTCTTGTATTTTTTGTTGTATTGTCACTTCCTGTTTTATTTTGATAAGCAACTCTCCTCTCGTTTCAGATCGTGGGCCCTTCCTCTGTGCGTCTGATTGTCTTCCCTGCTCCTAATTGTGTGCACCTGTGCCCTTACGCTTCTGTGTGTATTTAGTCAGCGTCTTCCCCTAGTCTTGTGCCAGTGCGTCTTGTCTCGTCAGGTGGACCAGCTATCACGTTAACTGAAAGATACTTTCGAATACCTTGTCTATTTTTGTGAAGAACTCTTTTATTCTCGCTTTGCTCCGAGAATTATTTAGTTATTTTTGCCGCCTTGATTTCCCTCTTCAAGGTATTTTTGGTTTTTGCCGGCTCTAACCTGTCAAAATTAATTCCTATTTTTTGGTCACTCTGCATCCGAGTCCTCTCCTTGTTCCTAGCCTGACAGTACGCACTGGCCGGACATGGACTCGGCAGAGTCGGAGCAGCTGACCGCTGCGTTACGCTCCCAGGCATCGCGGCTCGCCCAACACCAGGAGCAAGTGGAGGCTCTGGGTCTTGGAGTCCAAGGGCTCGCGAAGAGTAAGGAAGATTTCAGAGGGGTGGGGGCTACTCAGGTGGGCCTGCTGAGCAAACAGATGCAGGAGGTTTTCTCGCGTTTGACCGCGGGATCAGCGGAGGCACCCAGTCCACCAGCTGCCTCCCCTGCGGCCCGTTCTGCCATCGCTCCGATTGCCGTAGTCTCCAGACTGGCTCCTCCTGAACGCTACTCCGGGGAAACCGAGCTCAGTAGGTCTTTCATTACTGAGTGCGAAATGCATTTTGAGCGTTCTCGAGGTGAATTTCCCACGGATCGCTCCCGGGTGGCCTTTATGATCTTTATGATTTCCTACCTAACAGGCCCGGGCATGGGCGACCGCCGAATGGGCTAGGGATTCTGACACGTCATTCCCTCCACGCCTTCATCGAGGCCCTGCGTATGGTGTTCGATCCAATCTCCTCAGACCGGGTGAAGGCTCGGGAGCTATGCCGGCTGACCCAGGGTCGTGAGTCTGTTGGGGACTATGCGATCCGCTTCCTCACTCTGGCCGTGGAAAGCGGGTGGAAGCCCACGGCCTTGTATGATATCTTTCTCAGGAGCCTTTCGGGGCCCATCCAAGATCAACTCATCCCCATCGACTTCCCCACCGACCTCGACACTCTCATCACCCTAGCCATTCGCACGGATAATCGCCTACAGGAATGGAAGAGGCAGCGCGCATCCAGGAACGCACCTGCGCTCTCTCACACATCAGTGGCCGTATCTTCGCTCCTCGGGGCGCACCACGTCACGCACCACGTCACGCACCACGTCACGCACCACGTCACGCACCACGTCACGCACCACGTCACGCTGAACCAGACTCAACCATCCCCCAGGATCGAACCCATGCAGTTGGGCAGAGCCCGGTTAACCGAGAAGGAAAGACAGCGCCGACGCCAGGAGGGTAGATGTTTTTATTGTGGTGCGCAAGGACATATCCTCCCCTCTTGCCCGGTGAAGAAAGACCTGATGGTGAGTAGTTTTTCTGCCACTAATCAGAAGGTTCGGGACCTACCCATTGGCACTATTACTCACCTAGGAAAAGACCCTGAAATTGGGGTGCTAATAGACTCTGGGGCCGATGAGAGTTTGATTGACTGGTCATTTGCTCGAAGATTGGGGGTCAAGTCTGAACTGTTAAACCAGTGGTTCCCAAAGTGGGCGGTACCGCCCCCCTGGGGGCGGTGGAAAGATCTGGGGGGGCGGTGAGGAAGAAAGGGGCGGTAGGGGGGCGGCAGTCGATTTGTACACAACACGCCGCTCTGGCCCAGTCAGATCCGACAGCATAGACTACAAAAGCAAAAGCTCAGGTTTGTAATTTCAAGCTTGTAATGTTCAGAATTTTATCTTGTAATAAAAACCGCATTCTGGCGGTCAACATCATCTTGAGTTCAAGTCAACATGAAATTGGGGACTCGCCAGAACGCGCCGTGTTGTGTTGAGCTGGTTAGGGCAGTGGTCCCCAACCACCGGGCCGCGGACCGGTACCGGTCCGTGGGTCACTTGGTACCGGGCCGCCAAGCCGCACAGAAATTTTTTTTTTATCGACGATCAATTAATTCAGGTCAAGACACTCGTCCCGGTCACGTGACATGTTTCCCCAGTCGAGCCCGCAAAGCTACAGTTAAAACTGCTAAAAAATAAATTGGTTTACTAAATACTAAATTGGGTTTTATTTGTGAAATACACATTTGTGTTTAACCTTTCTCTTTTCAAATTGCAGCAAACCAAATATCAAGAAAGAGGTGTTTGTTTCCATATGTGCCTTGGGGGGGGGGGGGCGCTAGGAATTCACTGGGGAGCCAAAGGGGGCGCCAGCCTGCAAAAGTTTGGGAACCACTGTGTTAAACACTACCGTGAAAACTAAGGCGCTCAATGGAGAAGCTCTTTTTGATATCACTCACATAACTGAGCCCATCACCCTGTTTTTTGACAACCATCATGAGAAATTAAATTTGTATGTAGTAAATTCCCCTATGAACCCCCTTATCCTCGGATACCCATGGCTAAAACGGCACAACCCAACCATGGACTGGAAAACCGGAGAGATAAAGGGATGGAGAATACCTTGCAAAATTTCATGTCTCAATTCTAACCTCCCGATGGCCTCTAAAGGTGAACCTGACCATGTTTATGCTTCCTCCGCCATAGACCCAGTAACCCCAAGCCTGACCGGAGTGCCAGATTGTTATCACCAACTCGCAGATGTATTCAGTAAGGCCACCTCTCTACCGCCCCATCCTCCATATGATTGCGCTATTGAGCTCTTAGCTCCACCATACCCAAGGGGCGGCTTTATTCTCTTTCGGCACCCGAAAAACAGGCCCTGAATGACTATATTGATGCGTCTTTTAAAGCAGGTCTAATTAGACCATCATCGTCCCTTGCAGGGGCAGGATTCTTTTTCGTGGACAAGAAAGACGGTACCCTACGCCCCTGCATCAAATCACGATTAAGAACAGATACCCCCTTCCTCTCATGACAACCGTTCTTGACCAACTGCAACAAGCTCAGGTGTTTACCAAGCTAGATTTGCGCAACGCATACCACCTAGTGCGCATCCGGGAGGGGGATGAACGGAAAACGGGATTTAATACTCTCAGAGGACACTTTGAATATTTAGTGATGCCATTTGGCCTCACCAATGCACCCGCTATATTCCAGGCTATGATTAATGACTTACTAGGAGATTTTTTGGATCGTTTTGTGTATGTATATTTGGACGACATTCTCTTCTATTCACCAGATTTAGAGACGTATAAGACTCATGTTAAGTTGGTATTGCAACGCCTCCTCTATCACCAACTTTATGTCAAGGCCGAAAAGAGCGAGTTCCATGCCAATACTGTATCTTTCCTAGGCTTTATCATAGCCCCTGGTAAAGTGCAGATGGACCCGGCAAAAGTAAGTGCGGTGACTAACTGCCCTACACGTGATAGCCGCAAAAAGGTGCAGCAATTCCTCGGCTTTGCTAACTTTTATAGGCGGTTCATCAGAGGCTTCAGCGCCACAGCGGCTCCATTACATGCTCTAACATCCCCTAAGGTTCCATTCTGTTGGACGGCGGAGGCAGCATTCCAGGAGCTGAAGAGGCGCTTCACCTCCGCTCCAATCCTCAAACCCATCCCACCAGTCTGTGGTGGAGGTTGACGCATCCAACCGGGGAATCTGGGCCATCCTGTCGCAAAGGGCCCAGACCGACAACAAGCTCCATCCGTGCGCATTCCTGTCCCGACGGCTGACATCCTCAGAGCAGAACTACAATGTGGGGGATCGGGAGTTGTTGGCTGTCAAATTGTCCCTGGATGAATGGAGACACTGGCTGGAGGGAGCACAGCAACCTTTCGTGGTTTGGACTGATCACAAGAATCTACAGTATATTAAGAAAACTAAAAGACTGAATTCTCGCCAGGCTCGTTGGTCCCTGTTTTTTAATCGATTCAATTTCTCTTTGTCTTACAGACCAGGGGCCAAAAACACCAAACCAGACGCACTTTCACGCATGTTCAGTCCGGATCCTGTGGCCACGGAACCAGAACCCATTCTTCCACCTCATTGTGTGGTTGGAGCAGTTACCTGGTCAATAGAAGACCTGGTGAAGCAAGCCAATGATGACAATCCGCCACCTAGGGGGTGTCCAGGAAAAAGACTATTTGTTCCCCCAGCACTGCGCCCCCCCAGGTTGTTCATTGGGCACACACATCTCTGCTCGCCTGTCATCCAGGCGTACGAAGGACCATGTATGTGATTCGGCAGCGGTTCTGGTGGCCATCCATGGAGCCGGATGTCCGAGAATACATTGAAGCCTGCTCCGTCTGTGCCAGAAACAAGAACCCGCACGGAGCCCGTGTGGGTCTGCTGCATCCCCTCCCCATTACATCTCAACCGTGGGACGAGATCTTTATTGACTTTGTTACAGGGCTACCTATGTCTAAGGGAAAAATGACTATTTTAACCGTAGTAGATAGATTTTCCAAAATGGCTCATTTCATAGCCCTGCCTAAATTACCTTCGGCCAAGCAAACAGCGGAGGTCATGATGAATCCGATTTTTAGAATTCATGGATTCCCACGTGATATCGTCTCGGACAGAGGTCCCCAATTCATATCTAGATTTTGGAAAGAGTTTTGCAAACTTATTGGGGCTACCGTGAGTCTCACATCGGGTTATCACCCGGAGGCTAATGGCCAGATGGAGCGCATAAACCAACAGCTGGAAACCGGTCTCCGTTGCCTGGTGGCCCAGAACCACTCATCATGGAGTAAGAATCTTACATGGGTGGAGTACGCCCACAATTCCCTGCCTACTACTGCTACCGGGATGTCTCCCTTCCTGTGCGTGTTTGGTTACCAGCCCCCGGTCTTCCCTGAAACTGAGCAAAAGTTGTCCGCTCCCGCTGTCATCGCATTTGGTCTGCGGCGCGAGCCACTTTGATCCGCCAAGGGGACAGGGTCAAGAGGATGGCAGACCGCAGGAGACGACCGGCACCAGTCTAACCCTTTCCGTGCATCCCACCTTTCATGTCGGAAAGATCAAACCGGCCAAGGACAGTAGAATGGTGCCAGACCCCGAACTGCCTCCGGCTCTGCGTACAGTAGAGGGGGGGCAGGCTTACACTGTAAAGAAACTATTGGCGATGCGCAGGAGAAGTCGAGGCTGGCAATTTCTTGTGGGGAGGGTTATGGACCGGAGGAGCGATAATGGGTGCCTACGAGTTTTATTTTGGACAATGATCTGATTACTGATTTTTATGCTGATCATCCTGATGCTCCAGGTTATGTCATGCCGTTATGATTCGTGGGTTGTTGTTGTTGTCTTGTCTTTTTTGTTGTATTGTCACTTCCTGTTTTATTTTGATAAGCAACTCTCCTCTCGTTTCAGATCGTGGGCCCTTCCTCTGTGCGTCAGTCTGATTGTCTTCCCTGCTCCTAATTGTGTGCACCTGTGCCCTTACCCTTCTGTGTGTATTTAGTCAGTGTCTTCCCCTTGTCTTGTGCCAGTGCATCTTGTCTCGTCTTGATACTTTCGAATACCTTGTCTATTTTTGTGAAGAACTCTTTTATTCTCGCTTTGCTCCGAGAATTATTTAGTTATATTTGCCGCCTTGATTTCCCTCTTCAAGGTATTTTTGATTTTTGCCGGCTCGAGCCTGTCAAAATAAATTCCTATTTTTTGGTCACTCTGCATCCGAGTCCTCTCCTTGTTCCTAGCCTGACAAATGGGAATGTTTTCACCATTTGTTTGTACTTTTTTTGAGAACAAGAAATCTTAAATCTATCAAAAGCCAGCATGATGCAAGATTCCTCCCTCCTCATCCATGAAGTCAGATATAGCCCATACTCCTCTAGAGAACCATTCAGAAATAAAAACAGATATTCTATGAATCAAACTATACCTGTTCCAAATTGGTGTGTTGTGAGGTGTTTGAAAATAAGTCTCCAAAAAAAAAGAACTTGTTGATGAAAGTCTGATAATTGTAAAGGAAGCATTTCTGGATCATAGTCACATTTCAAAAGGAATCTGATTCCACCTGTTTTTTCAAAGACCAAATTGTGAGAAACCATATTGATTGTGGATTTTTAAGGAATTGTTTCAACCGATTAGTTTTTAACAAACCATTCATAAACTCAAAATCTATTGCATTACCTCCCCCTTTCTCAGAGGGTCTTGTTAAGTCCTGTTTTGATATGTAATATTTATTTCTCCAAATAAAATCAAAATTTAGCCTATTAATATTTTTTGTTAATTGAGGAGAGATGGCAAGGGAGTAAGATGGATATATTAACCCGGATAAACTGTCTGTTGTGATTAACATAATTCTACCAAATAATGACAGATCCCTTTGTAGCCACCGATTCAGGGATGCCTTACACCAGGGGTGTCAAACTCGTTTTTTTCACGTGCCGCATTGTAGTCATAGCTTCTTTCGGAGGGCCATTATGACTGTCAACCCAAATAAATGTATGAGCACCTCATATTATAAACAGTAAAAGCTACAAAACAAACTGACAAATAACTCGTTTTCAAATCAGACGAGTAAAAACTGGTCAAATATTAAAAAAAAAAGATATTAAAAGTGAAGACAATTTGCAATTCTAGTAACGACACACGAATTTGATGCACAATTTGTCTTCGCGGGCCACATAAAATGATGTGGTGGGCCGTATTTGGCCCCCGGGCCTTGAGTTTGACACCTGTGCCTTACACTTATCGATATTATCCTTTATGTTATTCTTTTCCGAAACAATTTTGTCTATCGTGACTAAGACACCTAGATATTTGACCTCTCTTTTAACCTGTATCTCATGTAATGAGCTGATAGATTGGTCCTTTAGTGGTAACATTTCACATTTCAATTAACTGGAGTCCAAAAGCTTTTGAAAAAGTACTAATCACTTGCAATGTTATTGGAATTTGGAGCTCATCCTCAAGAAATATAGTTGTTTCAGCAGCCAACTGACATACTATAATTTGTTCATTGTTCAAATGCAGACCTTCAATTGTGGAATTTTTAACCAAAATGGACAAAATCTCTGCCACCATTATAAATAATACAGGGGAGCTTCCACATCCTTGTCTGATTCCTCATCCTATACTAAATCTCTTACACGTTCCCTGGCCTAAGGACACACAACTATTTATGTCAAAGTAGAGCATACTAATAATATCTTTAAAATAAATAACAGCTCAGTGGCCTAGTGGTAGAGTGTTCTCCCTGAGACTGGAAGGTTGTGGGTTCAAACCCCGGCCGGGTCATACCAAAGACTATAAAAATGGGACCCATTGCCTCCCTGCTTGGCACTCAGCATTAAGGGTTGGAATTGGGGGGTTAGATCACCAAATGATTCCCGAGCGCGGCACCGCTGCTGCTCACTGCTCCCCTCTCCCCCAGGGGATGGATCAAAATCACACGGTGATGGGTTAAATGCAGAGGACAAATTTCACCACACCCAGATGTGTGTGTGACGATCATTGGGACTTTAAAAAAACAAAAAAAAGTTCCCCAAATCCAAAATAATCAAGTGTTTCAAAAATAAAAGCATGTTCAACAGAGTCAAAGGCCTTGTAAAAATCTAGAAAGAGTATAAAGCCGTCATCTTCACCACACCCAGATGTGTGTGTGACGATCATTGGGACTTTAAAAAAAAAAAAAAAAGTTCCCCAAATCCAAAATAATCAAGTGTTTCTAAAATAAAAGCATGTTCAACAGAGTCAAAGGCCTTGTAAAAATCTAGAAAGAGTATAAAGCCGTCATCTTCCACTAGATTACTGTAGTCTGTCAAATCCAATACAAGCCTAATGTTGTTATGAATAACTCTTCCTTTTATAAAGCCTGACTGTGTCTCACTAATGATTTCGGTTATTCCCTCTTTGAGTCTGTTTGCAATTGCGCCAGAAACAGTCTCTTATCTTTTCCAGGCTTGGGTATTGTCAAACGCGCACTTTTTATTAAAGTGCCTCCGGCTCCCCAGTAACGGGTTCAATAAGCCGGGGCGAAGGGACTCGTCCGTAGCTGACCACCCGAGTTAAACTAATTCTACCAGAATCAATCTAATTTCTATATGACGCCAACCCCTCTCAAGTCATCCGACGCGCGAGCCGAGTAACTCAATTCGAGGCGAGTCGTCGAAATGACCGCGCCATAATGATGGCTCCCTTCGGTTGTTTGATGCTGGTATTACGTTACGGATATTTTTAGATGTCTTTGTTAAGACCTCAAGGATTCGTTAATTTACTAGAGCGCCCTCGCCCTAGCTGAGCTCAAGATAACTACTTCGAACCAGATCTGACAATTCCTGATGTTAAGGATTAAAGCTGTCTTCACTTTAAAAAGACTTGAACGGATTTAAAGAATGACTATGATAGGGAAATAAAGACATTTTAAAGTTGTAATTACCGCATATAAAACCATGCTCAACATAGTTAATACGAAATAATCGATACCGAATTAAGGCTTAAGAAGAGATTTAATGATTAAGCAAGAAAAAGAATTACAAGTCGAAAAAAACAAAAAACAAGACTCACCCACACAGAACAAAAGAGGAGACTAAAGGTCTAAAATCCTATTTGGTTGAACAAGTCGAGTGATCGGCTCTCCTTTGTTCCAAAATCCGAATTCTGTTTAAAAAAGAGGAAAGGTCTGGCCGTGAGGAGCCTAGCCAAAAAAGTAAAATTGGCGTCTTCCCCTTTCTGCCCGGAGCGGCTGTCTCCTCTGCCTTCCTATAAGCTTAAAATTTGACAAAGTCCAATTCGAAGACTCAGGAAATTCATCTTAGTAGATTTTGGTTCAATCTCAAAAAGAATGAAAAATCCATCTTCGTTCTTTTACTCCGGGCAGCGTCACGGCCCTCGCCCTGACCAGGAAGAAGCGCGCCCGCTCTGTGTCCGGGCAACATATTTATAGGCTTCTGGCATTACCTCATCGTAATATGTAGGTGCACCCCTGGTTGTCTTGGCAACCTTGCTTCAAGCAGCAATCACCGGATGCAGATGTTTCCTGTTTTGCTCGTTCTTTCTTTTAGTATTAGCCCTTAATGTCTCCTCTCAACTTAATACATTCAGGTATGGATGGAACCCCAATATTAAATACAGGTTGGACAAAACATTGCAACATGAATCACATATATCTTGTCTAATAAAGATCAATCTCAACACATAATAGTACTTAACACAATAATGGGTTCCTCCAACTTAAACACATATATTGATATTGCTCAAGCTGTTACATCTTAAAATTATGGCATAGCAAACTCATATTCCAAAATTGTGCGTTGCTACGTGTTTGAACAGGTCGTGTCCTCCCAATTGCTAACAATTTAATTTATTAGATTTGTTCATTTCCATCAGGTCACCCCTATGTCAAGCTTTAACACCATCTCCTGGTGAAATTTTGAACTATGACATGTTTTGGGATAGCCAATGTGCCTGGGCCAAATTCAATACCTAATTTTACACCATCTCGTACCACCATGCCACTTGACAGTATCAAAGTAATTACTCCTTGCTTCATCGTTGTTATTAATTGTTTTCTATCAATACAATCCTGTAAAGCTTCAAATAATAATTTCCTCAAGTTATCCCAAAAGTGTTTGTAAAAATTTACCGTGAGCCCATCCGATCCTGGAGTTTTGTTTATCGACATTTTCCCGAGACTCGCATCCAGCTCCTCAATTTTAAGTTCTGAATCACAGACCTCTTTGTATGAAGAAGTAATTTGTGGGATTAGACGATGATTGTTGTGAAAATGTATTATACAATCCTCTTTTGAAAATTTAGATGTGTATGATTCAGAACAGAACGTGTAAACTTATTTTTCTATCATCTTGGAATCCTTGCATTCCTTACCATCCACCAGAAGACCAGTGATAGAGTTTCTTTGTTGCTGGCTTCTTTCCAAATTGAAAAAATAGGCGGAATTTTTTCACCGGATTCGATCCATTTTGCTCTCGATCTCACAAAAGCTCCCTGTGCCTTATTCAGATAGAAACGGTCCAACTTACTTTGTACTGCCATAATTCTACTTTTATCTTCCGAAGTTAAATTAATCTTGCTACAAACAAAATGTAACTCTTGCAGTAGTAATTTCTCTTCCTCTTTGTTTTTAAGTGTTAAAATCTTACCGAATTGTATACTCGTTTCTCTAATCCTGAATTTTAGAAATTCCCATTTATTAATAGTACCAATAATTGTGTTATCATGTTCTATTTCCGCAATCACATTTTTTATCTTGTTACAGTACTTCTCATTTTCTAACAATTTGGCATTAAATTTCCAATAGCCTCTCTGAAACATTTTCTTGATGGCAGGTTCTAAAGTTAACATAATAAGACAGTGATCTGATAAAGGTCCTTTAGACATTGAAACCTTTGTGGTTTGCGACGTTATATCGTCAGTGCCCAACCAGTAATCAATTCTGGATTTACAGCTTCCATTCGGTTTAAACCATGAAAATTATTTTATTCCCAAGTTCTTTTCTCTCAATATATCCCTAAGATTCTTATTCATCATAAACTTATTAATTATCGAATTATATTGGGGTTTCCCAGTTCTCTTGGGCCACCTATCTAGCCACTCGTCCTGGGTGATGTTCCAGTCTCCTCCGCATATGACTTTCTCAGTTGGATAATGACTTTTAAGTTCACCAATCACCTTTGATAAACTGTTCATCATTTCCTTATTTTCAGAGTCATTGCTGTATCCATATACATTCAACAAAATAAAAAATATACCATCAATCTCTGCCACAATTGCCAACCAGCGTCCTGCCTTGTCAGTCCGATGTGTGATGACTCCACCACGAAAGTTGTTGAAACAAACGGCCGCTCCTGCAGATCTTGACGAGCCATGGCTGAGCAGGAGTTTGCCTCCCCATTGATTGGACCAGAACGAAACATCTGCCTCTGTAGAGTGAGTCTCTTGCAAAAAAAGATTTTTGCCCTTTAAAAAACAGAACTATAGCTTTCCTTTTAAGCAGCTCTCTTAAACCCCGAACATTCAACGAACCAAAAATAGTCCTAACATTAAACATGAATGATAAAAAAACACACACAAACTAAACCGTTAGAAATTTACTTCTACCTGGAAGAAAAATAACTCTCAACCTTAGCTCTTAAAGTGCACTAATGTCCTCCACCATTAAAGTTTTATATTTTATCCCGACTGCTGTCCACCTTCTCCAACACGACGACCTTCTATGTAAACGTAGGGGCCTCGAACGTAGGCCCATCCTCCACCATTAAAGATTCATATTCTATCCCGACTGCTGTTCATCTTCTCCGACATGACGTCCTTCTATGTAAGCGTAGGGGCCTCAAAAGTAGGCCCGTTTCCCAGCTCCTCTTGCTTGCTCCACCAGCGGCCACTGTCGTTTTCGCTCCTCCAAGCCTTCTTTCAGTAACATCTCTGCAAAGCATATGTATGCCTTCCGATTTGCAAATCCTAGAATCTTTAGTTCTCTGCCACACCTCATCTCTCACATCTCTGTGCAAACAGGATAACAGCTTGCCTTGTGCGGCTGTCTTCTCTTTTCCCCAGCCTGTTAACAACATCTACCGCGAGGTCCATTTTCTCGGTGAGCTCTGGAACAATTCTTCAGTGTTCGAACCATGAGAATAAAATCATTCTTAGAGAAAAATCTTTTTGAATTCACAATTTGAATATGTAAATTGGAGTGATGTGTAGTTGTCCTCCTTTAAGTTATGTATTTCAAATAAGTGTAAAGAAATTCACTTCAAAATCTTACATATTTATCCAAGTAAAATCATCTCTAAATATGTTGATATGGAAGTATGGGGCGGCTCGGTGACGCACTGGTTAGCACGCCCGCCTCACAGTTCGGAGGGTGCGGGTTTGATTCCACCTCCGGCCCTCCCTGTGTGGAGTTTGCATGTTCTCCCCCAACCCGTGGCGTGGGTTTTCTCTCACATCCCAAAAACATGTTTGGTAGGCCGATTGAGCACTCCAAATTGCCCCTAAGTGTGAGTGCAAGAGCGGATGGTTGTTCGTCTCTGTGTGCCCTGTGATTGGCTAGCAACCAGTTCAGGGTGTCCCCCGCCTACAGCCCGATGATGGATAGGATAGACTCCAGCACGCCCGCGACCCCCGTGGGGACAAGCGGTATAGAAAATGGACAGATGGATGGAAGTTATTTCTTTGTGCAGACTAACAAGTCATCATTTGTTTACGTCTACCATCTGGGATACCGCCCCACCGAACATGACCCACACTCCAAGACAGTAGGGGGCAGCAATGCACGTTACGCATTAGCCCCGCCCCCTTCGTGCTGGTGACTCAGTAGAGAGTAAAGTCGTCTCTGTAAAGAGTGGTCAAAGCAGTTTGAATCATTTGGCATTTTGACGTCCAGTGCCCACAACAAAAGCGTCGGGTGAGTTCGACTTTCCGTCAAGAATTACTGACGAGAAGATCGCAAATGCCACTTCCTTCCGAAATTGTGTGATCCTCGCCCTTCCACTCGTGCCCTCGTACTTGAGTGGCAGAACGGGGCATCGTTCGTGGAATCTCTCTTCTTTAGTGGACGCTTGCTCCGTTCTTGTCTCGGCGGGACACGTATGTTGTCTGTCGAGGCGAAGGCATCCGTCTGGCTGGTGACGTCAAGACAAGGCCGTGTGGACGTGCAGGCCTGCACACTTTCATGGCGGCGGCGAAGGATCATCGCATCAATATGGTTGTCGATGTAGATATGGTCTTCGATACATGCCGTCGTGTTACCCGCAGAAAGAGGGCTTCGTAATTGTGCATGGACACGAAATGGCTGTTCGTTTATCACTTAAGTCGAACGCTCTTGCACGACTGAGACAGGTTACAGTCAATGGTTCATCGGCGAAGTACGCAGGACTAGAATTAACGTGATGTTTTTGGTCAAGGTGGAAGGACGTACGTGTAAATAAAGAAAGGCGGAAAAATGGCAATCAATAACGTTGACTTAACGTTGACAGTCATGTTTGTAAACACGAAGGCGAAAGTTGAGAAGGCGTTTTGAGCGAAGGCTGATATCAGCTGTATGTTTACGGCTGATAAGGAATGCCCCTCGCCCTTTCGGCCTCACACTCTTCTCGTTCTTAATGCCCTTGAATAGGGCAACTCGACAGAAACGCTCCAAATGGCTTCTTGCCACTAGGTCTGGACAAGACGAAATGAGCTGACAAGGTTGAGATGCGTCCAAACACTCGGAATTGAAGTCCCTGAAAGCCCCCCCTCCCCAATTTCTGTTGTTGCCCATGAGACCTTGTTGATGATTTCCATGTTTTTTTCCGTCGGAAGTATAATTTTCGTGAATCGTGCAGATCCGTTGAGAATATTGTTTTTATATGGGTGGGGGGGTTAGCGGCTGGCAGCAGTATTGCGACAACATTCGCCTTATTTTCGGCAGCATTTTGGCGCTACTTTCGTCACATCATTTGCCTACTCATTTGCCTAATCAGCAAAAGTTTTCGCCAGCATGGCGAACGTTTTAGAGAAAAAAGACGAGGATCGTGCCAGGGAAATAGACAAGTCGAACGGGATCAATAACTGCTTCAGATGGGCATGGCTCGAGAGCAGCGTCATCTTACAACTCGGAACACAGTCCTTAACCACCTGCCTGCCAGAACATATCCGTAAATTAGCTATCCCGGGGAAGGTTTTCTGCATTCTTTGTCACGCGGCGCTAGGAACATTAAGGAGCACATCGAAACAAAAAAACACAAAGGTACGTTTTTACTTCCGCTACTTTTCTGTGTTTTTTCACATTTAATGATTT
This sequence comes from Syngnathus acus, assembly GCF_901709675.1. Classification (NCBI taxonomy): domain Eukaryota; kingdom Metazoa; phylum Chordata; class Actinopteri; order Syngnathiformes; family Syngnathidae; genus Syngnathus; species Syngnathus acus. The sequence goes on from NC_051100.1 coordinate 14,110,066, forward strand.
TGGGGTTGCTATACTGCCCAAATCCAGGAGTTTCCAGGGGTCTTCAGTGGTTTTTCACATTTGCCGTTCTCATCCTTGTCATTCGTGTTTGGTCACAACAAGGTATTTGCAAACATTTGATTGTACTTGAAAGAACAATCATGGACATTTTTGCTGGGGATGCTGCAATCAGTTTTATGATACTCACTCTGAGACTGATCGTTCACGAGTCAGGGTAGGCAAGTGGGCTGCTACTAATCACATGGATTAGCTGCGTTGATTTCCATTTTAGAGCTGCTCAAGAATGATTGCGTTTCTCGGTTACTCCTATCAATTATTTTTTGGTAGCTAACCGATGAATCTGTTTCTATTCCAAATCCCACCCCCAAAACAGGATATTATTTCAAAGTGACAATGCAGAAAATTTTGTTTCAGTTACCCCCTTGGTCTGTAAAGTCCAGTGTGTGTGCGTGCGTGTCCAGCTGTGTTGGCTTCGGTGTTGAAGCGGTAGATGGCAAATTTTGCGTAGGGCCGATTTGGAGTGGCCGGTCTAAGTGAGCGCTGTTTCTCAGATGTTTTCCGCCTTGCTGTCCAGGATGCCCGCAGCAGGCAGCAAGATCAAGCAGTGCCAACTGGCTCAGGATCAGCTGGAGAAGGCCATCGAAGCCGTGCTGAAGACCGAGCAGCAGTTGAGGGATAACAGCAGAGAGGTTAGAGGTCACCTTTCATATGACTGTCGCAAACCCTCCTTAACCAAAATCTGATTTGAATAGACAAAAAGCCAAAAAGAATGTTAACCATTCTTCTTGAAGCTGTTTTTGACAGCGATTGGAGCACAAAGAATTTCCCTTTTGTTGTCTATCTCTTAAGCTCTGTGGAAAAGTATTTACTGCGAAGTTCTGTGGCTCCAAAGAGAAAGGACCAGCACGACGACAAATGCCGGCGGTCCAATGAGCCGAGCGACGCGACAGTGGCTCCCACGATTTGACTAGCCGTGTGTGTCCGGCAGGTGCGCTGGCAGCTGCAGAGCTGCGTGAGTCGCCAGCAGGAGGCGCTACGCTGCAGGGAGCTGTGGCTCCTGGGCCAGATCGAGCTGCTGGAACACGTTAAGGCCGAAACGCTCCAGCAGCAGTTGCATCAACTCCACCGGGTCAGTGCCCTCCGCTCCTCCCTCTCAGACAAACATCGGCGCGACTGGCGCCCTGGCAAAATCCCTCGCTTGTGTCCTCCAGAAACAAAGGTGGATTGTTTGTTTTCTTAGTGGCAAATGTACTCGATGTCGTCGTAGATTTCCCCAAACTGGTGGTGAGTGCAGAGTCTACCTGGCTCAGGTGCTGTGGGCCTAGGTCTGCGCTGGCCAACCGTTTCCCACCCAATAACTGCTCAAGCTTGATGGCTTCGCTGTCAACGGGCCAGTCTGCCCCCAGCAGCCTCACGACACGTGTTTGTCCTTGACGCGGGCGCAAGCACGCACGCACGCCAGTCTGTGTGACAAGCAGCAGCCAGAACAGTTGGACGGGAAGAGAATGCAAGAAAGCACTCGCTGCTGATGGATCGTAACAAGCTACTGCTGAGCACTTCCCGTCGATGCGGCTCACGCCCACCTTTGTTTAAAAAAAAAAAAAAAAAAACTTGAAATTGATAGGGTGCACCAGTGCAAACTACATCACAAAACTCACGCACTCACGATACCCCTCCCCCACCCACACACACACACACACACACACCTGGTCTCATATCACTTGGGGATGTTAATGTGTTTCAGATGCACGGGCAATTAGACGCCATCTCCCAGCAGCTGCGGAGCGCCAACGGCAGCGGCGCTGACCTCAGCAACCAGCTGACCAGCTGCATGGACAAGTAAAGTCACAGATGGAAACCCTGAGAGTCGTCCATCACATTTAGGACTGGAACCTTTGTCTCGCCAGGTTGTCTTGCCTGAGTCTGATGCCAGAGGAGACCCCCGAGATGACCTTCACGGCCGACTCTCGCTCCCTGAGGGATGCCATCACCTCCTTTGGCAGCATCAGCGCCCAGGTCTTTACCACCGCATGAATTGAGCCGTGCCACTGTTGCCTTTCTCTTGATCCGATGACTTGAGGCTGTGTGAAGCATGTCCGCCCAAATACCAGTCGTCAAAATCCCACTAGCAAACGGCATTGCGACGAAGCCCCCGTGGCATTGCTCGGCTCTTGCCGGTCACAAACATTTCAACTTTGTGCTTGAATTGAGCAGCACAAATTTGATGCCTATTTGTGGCGGAAGGCCGCCAATGTGAATGAGCTCAGTACGTCCTTACGAGGCAGGACTTTCTCATCAGGACACACCTTGAGGACATTTCGCGCTTGTGCCCTTGCGCAGGTGTTGCAGGGCGGGGCCGTGGGGTACCGGCTGCCGGAAGGCGGTCCTTCTCCCAGACACGGACTCGAAGACAAAGACAAAGTAGGGCCGGCTGTGATGTTTTTTTCCAAAGCTTTGTCGCGTGTGTGCCTCTAAACGTCCTGTCGTCGTCCAGGCTTCCTGTCCTGCCCCGGCATCGGTGGATTTCCTCAAGGCCTGGGGTCAGCTGCGAGACCTGGAGGCATGGCTGCTCCAGGACCGGAAGGCTGCCGGCCAGCAGCGCGACCTCAGCAGCGGCAGCGCCGCCGCTGACTCGAGGGGCGACAACCTGAGCCGATGGTTGACGGCCCATTGCGCCGCCGCTGCTGAGTCGAACGGGGAGCGTCAGAGGTTGCTCTTGAAGCCGTTTTCCGAACGCCGTCCCTGGGAAGACTGGCTGGCGGGCTCTGGCTGTTCCTCCTGCTGCCGCCAGAGTATTCAAGCGCTGGAGATCGAAAACCTGGGCCAGCTCAAGTGCCTCAAGACTCCGCCGGCCACCGCTGAGTCCTCCGCCGCCACGCCCAGCCTCGAGGAATGGCTTCATCAGCTGGCACCGCTGGCGCAGATGTGTCGCGCCAACGAGCCGTGCTCCAGTTATTCCGAGTGCGTTTGTGACGAGAACTGCGGCAAAGAAGCCCTCAATGCTTGGCTGCTGCGATGCGGCGCTCAAGACAAGAACGGCGTCCCTGTATCTGCTGACAAGAATTTTCCGCCGCCTCTGCAGCACAGACGGCAAGAAGAGAAGGTACAGATCCAAGCAGTCCGCAGCTAGTTTCAGCTGCTGACAGTTTCTTGTGCTGGGGGTAAACTATTTGCCACAGTGCCAGCGTGGTTTATCCTCCGTCTTCAGCAAACCGCCGGAAAGGCCGCGACCTTGCCAATAGAATTGAAAGAAGTGCAAGGTGGCGGCTTGACACCCCTTCACAACGTGAATTACTGCTTTCCTATTAGCTATTTGGTGACTTTTGACGGTACGCTACTGGGCCCTTTTGTTTTCCGTCGGCTGTTCACTTGCCTATTTTTCTCGTTTACTGCCTTTGCGCCAATGTAACCTTTGAACTCCCTCATCACTTTGCCTTAAGCATAGAACCAAAAAATTACTAACGTGTCATTTGAAGCCGCCTGCTAAGTTGTCCCTTTCCTTGGAATCGATCGGAAGCGTAAAACTTGAGTGGCAAGAACCCTTTTGCCATATTGTGCAATCATCTAGGGCTGTCGCAAACGATGATTGCGTCGATTACTCGTGTGGTCTCCACAGGTTCAGGCCATCCTGGAGGCGTGGCTGCACCCATCCAACCCTCCGTCGTCACCGTCCTGCGGCAATCTCTCTACATCCTTGCTCCAGAGGCCTTTTGATGCGCAGTCATGGATGCTTCCGGAAAAGTGGGCGGCAGCTCAGCAAGATGACAAATGGCTCCTGAGAAAGAAGTGCCAGGTAGCCAAAATGGCTGCCGCCAAGCGTGTGGGCCAACAAACGGTGTGACATGTGTTTACTCCCCACAGGAAGGCGTGACCTTCCCCTTCGTCTGCGACACATCCTCCGGGGAGAAATGGCTTCACCAAGCGCCCCCCCCGGTTCAGGTAAGCGGCCGGCCGCCAGCACAGCATTGAGCTCTATCAAAAGCGCTGCCACTCGCCAGCCGGTGTCACTTTGGTATTTCAGTGCCCTTGGTGGCCAATCCTTTCCAATTTGGCGCTCTCACAGGTAGCAAAAAAAATGTGTGCAGAGTCAAGGTTGGGCTCTGCCTGGAGCTCTTGAGATTGCGGAGAGAAGGCCCGCTGCGCACACAAGGATTTTTTTAAATCTTCCAGAGCTACATTTACTTGAGTTTATTTTCTTTTAATCTGGCGACATGAGTCCACGCGTGAAAATGGGGCATTGAACGATTTTGGTTGCATTGCTCCCTGATTTTATTCACCGCAGAAGAGCACCATGCACATTGTGATTCTATCCCAGCAGCCATCTCGAAAGCAAGTCCTCCTCATGTTTGCCGAGTGTTTCCCTAGGGAGCTTGTGTTGAGCCTAAAGTGGCCAATCCTCAGGAAATTGGCTTTGGAAAACACACATTTCTGCAACGAAAACGGGTAGGACTCATTTTGTTCTAGTCCTGCGGTGCTTCCTCCTTGGCCAGTCAGAGCACAGCTTTGATCGGCTCCACCGCGTTGACGTGTTTAGAAAGGAGATGGCTTTCCCGGCACACTTGTCCTAAGATTGCGTGGTAGCACAATCCGTTTTGGACCCGATTATCGGGTCAAACCTCCATCTGATGTCCTCGTTCGGTCGAGAAGGGGCAGCACGGGGATAAACCAGAACCTTGTTCGTTTTCCAAAGCACCCAATCTTCTAAAACAGGGGTGCTGTCTCGTCTGGCCCCTAGGAGCCTCTATCCAGCTTGTTTGTGAGGGATCCCTCATCTAACACACCTAATTGAAATGATGGGCTCATCAGCAAGTTTTGTAAAAGTCTAATAATGATTGAATTGTGTGTGTGTGGGGGGGGGATCTAAAACAGGAAACCGGAGACTTGGGCATCTAAAACAGGTGACTTGGGCGCCTCTATTCGAAAGCAATCGGCAGCTCGTGCTTGAACCCTTTTCCATTTGTACTGCCTGACGTATACTACGTATGGGCGTCCCTGTTCTTGGCCTGCTCGAAATCACCGAATGGCACATGTGAACAACGCTCTGAGTTGGCAGACAGTTAGCATGAACTACTACGAGTTCGAACACAGCCTTTGTCTGCTGCGTGGTGTCAATTCATGTTAGGCTGTCACGTATTAGCCAGAAGGCTAAGCTTGCTCGTGCTTTGTTTTGTTACAGATTTGATGGAGAGGCGGAGGAGGATGGCCATCACTTCAAATCCTGTGACATCAGAGGATTCCAATCAGGAAGTCAATTAAATTTTTAACGTTTTTCAGCATGGAAAAATGCTGACTTATTTGAACGCAAATATTTTTGCATTGCATTCAGCGTTTGTTCTAATACTTTTCATCTAGCATCTCACTTTCTTAAGGTGAAATTGACCTTTTTTTGCTGACAGAAACATTTTAATGTAAAATCAACATAGACTTTTATTTTACTCGCCTAGATGCCTTGTGCTTACGTGTGTTTCATCAGTGCTCTTGTGTGGATTGTCCCTTACCCTAATAAAACCAGTTGACACCCTTGGTCTTTGTGCTTGCTTTGTCGCCCCATCAGTAGTCTGTGTTGCTACAGTTAAGCGCCTCCAGCATTTGAATTGATGTTATTTAAAGTAGCACTGCCAAGGATTTGGACCTGTTTTAAGTGTTTTGATAACTCTTCTGATGAAACATCGACTTAAAACTAGTTGAATGGTACAGTTGTGATGGCCGGATGGCATTTATTGCTTTTATATGCAGAAAATAATGTTGAGGGAGGCAGGAACCCTGCCACACAGAAAACAACAAATGTGGTGACATACTTTACGCTGTAAAGTTCATGGGCAAACTACGGCCCGTGGGCCACATGCGGTCCGTTTGCTTTTGTTTTTATCCGGCCCGCCAAAGATTGGTACAGAATTGCTCAAATCAAATATACCGCACTATAAGGCACACTTAAAAGCCTTTAATTTTCTCCAAAAACGAACGTGCCAATTTTAATAGGGTACGCCTTGTGTAAAATCTGTACATTTGTTTTGTGTGGCTTCCGTAATATACAGGCGTAATATTTGGACCCGATGAACCAATCAGAGGACGTTATGTTTTACGTAGATAGTGGTGGTAAACCAGTCGTAACATGTTGAGTACCGTGTCTTTCCATGCATAATGCGCCCCCGTGCATAATACGCACCCTAAAAATGGCATGTTGATGCTGGAAAAAGGCCTGTACCCATGTATAATACGCACCCAAATTTTGACTCTTAAGTCCGTAAACGTAAAATTATTTCGGAAAAAAGATCATCTTTGGGAACAACCGGATGTTATTCTGCCGGTCAGTATCACTGCGCATGCGGTAGCAAACTCGATAGTGAAGAAATGTTTCGGATTTGTGTAGGGTACATTGTGACAGCAAACGAGCAGGTGATCGAGCAAGCGTCTGTTACGAGAGCATTGTGTTCGTATGGAGCGTGTTTGAAGTGAACAGCAGAGAAGAAAGGAACAAGGCAAAGTGTTGTGAAATAAAATATTACCTGTAATACGCATTTTGTTATTTGCTGATTGAAACTGCCGCCGCTGACTCGAGGGGCGACAACCTGAGCCGATGGTTGACGGCCCATTGCGCCGCCGCTGCCGAGTCGAACGGGGAGCGTCAGAGGTTGCTCTTGAAGCCGTTTTCCGAACGCCGTCCCTGGGAAGACTGGCTGGCGGGCTCTGGCTGTTCCTCCTGCTGCCGCCAGAGTATTCAAGCGCTGGAGATCGAAAACCTGGGCCAGCTCAAGTGCCTCAAGACTCCGCCGGCCACCGCTGAGTCCTCCGCCGCCACGCCCAGCCTCGAGGAATGGCTTCATCAGCTGGCACCGCTGGCGCAGATGTGTCGCGCCAACGAGCCGTGCTCCAGTTATTCCGAGTGCGTTTGTGACGAGAACTGCGGCAAAGAAGCCCTCAATGCTTGGCTGCTGCGATGCGGCGCTCAAGACAAGAACGGCGTCCCTGTATCTGCTGACAAGAATTTTCCGCCGCCTCTGCAGCACAGACGGCAAGAAGAGAAGGTACAGATCCAAGCAGTCCGCAGCTAGTTTCAGCTGCTGACAGTTTCTTGTGCTGGGGGTAAACTATTTGCCACAGTGCCAGCGTGGTTTATCCTCCGTCTTCAGCAAACCGCCGGAAAGGCCGCGACCTTGCCAATAGAATTGAAAGAAGTGCAAGGTGGCGGCTTGACACCCCTTCACAACGTGAATTACTGCTTTCCTATTAGCTATTTGGTGACTTTTGACGGTACGCTACTGGGCCCTTTTGTTTTCCGTCGGCTGTTCACTTGCCTATTTTTCTCGTTTACTGCCTTTGCGCCAATGTAACCTTTGAACTCCCTCATCACTTTGCCTTAAGCATAGAACCAAAAAATTACTAACGTGTCATTTGAAGCCGCCTGCTAAGTTGTCCCTTTCCTTGGAATCGATCGGAAGCGTAAAACTTGAGTGGCAAGAACCCTTTTGCCATATTGTGCAATCATCTAGGGCTGTCGCAAACGATGATTGCGTCGATTACTCGTGTGGTCTCCACAGGTTCAGGCCATCCTGGAGGCGTGGCTGCACCCATCCAACCCTCCGTCGTCACCGTCCTGCGGCAATCTCTCTACATCCTTGCTCCAGAGGCCTTTTGATGCGCAGTCATGGATGCTTCCGGAAAAGTGGGCGGCAGCTCAGCAAGATGACAAATGGCTCCTGAGAAAGAAGTGCCAGGTAGCCAAAATGGCTGCCGCCAAGCGTGTGGGCCAACAAACGGTGTGACATGTGTTTACTCCCCACAGGAAGGCGTGACCTTCCCCTTCGTCTGCGACACATCCTCCGGGGAGAAATGGCTTCACCAAGCGCCCCCCCCGGTTCAGGTAAGCGGCCGGCCGCCAGCACAGCATTGAGCTCTATCAAAAGCGCTGCCACTCGCCAGCCGGTGTCACTTTGGTATTTCAGTGCCCTTGGTGGCCAATCCTTTCCAATTTGGCGCTCTCACAGGTAGCAAAAAAAATGTGTGCAGAGTCAAGGTTGGGCTCTGCCTGGAGCTCTTGAGATTGCGGAGAGAAGGCCCGCTGCGCACACAAGGATTTTTTTAAATCTTCCAGAGCTACATTTACTTGAGTTTATTTTCTTTTAATCTGGCGACATGAGTCCACGCGTGAAAATGGGGCATTGAACGATTTTGGTTGCATTGCTCCCTGATTTTATTCACCGCAGAAGAGCACCATGCACATTGTGATTCTATCCCAGCAGCCATCTCGAAAGCAAGTCCTCCTCATGTTTGCCGAGTGTTTCCCTAGGGAGCTTGTGTTGAGCCTAAAGTGGCCAATCCTCAGGAAATTGGCTTTGGAAAACACACATTTCTGCAACGAAAACGGGTAGGACTCATTTTGTTCTAGTCCTGCGGTGCTTCCTCCTTGGCCAGTCAGAGCACAGCTTTGATCGGCTCCACCGCGTTGACGTGTTTAGAAAGGAGATGGCTTTCCCGGCACACTTGTCCTAAGATTGCGTGGTAGCACAATCCGTTTTGGACCCGATTATCGGGTCAAACCTCCATCTGATGTCCTCGTTCGGTCGAGAAGGGGCAGCACGGGGATAAACCAGAACCTTGTTCGTTTTCCAAAGCAGCCAATCTTCTAAAACAGGGGTGCTGTCTCGTCTGGCCCCTAGGAGCCTCTATCCAGCTTGTTTGTGAGGGATCCCTCATCTAACACACCTAATTGAAATGATGGGCTCATCAGCAAGTTTTGTAAAAGTCTAATAATGATTGAATTGTGTGTGTGTGGGGGGGGATCTAAAACAGGAAACCGGAGACTTGGGCATCTAAAACAGGTGACTTGGGCGCCTCTATTCGAAAGCAATCGGCAGCTCGTGCTTGAACCCTTTTCCATTTGTACTGCCTGACGTATACTACGTATGGGCGTCCCTGTTCTTGGCCTGCTCGAAATCACCGAATGGCACATGTGAACAACGCTCTGAGTTGGCAGACAGTTAGCATGAACTACTACGAGTTCGAACACAGCCTTTGTCTGCTGCGTGGTGTCAATTCATGTTAGGCTGTCACGTATTAGCCAGAAGGCTAAGCTTGCTCGTGCTTTGTTTTGTTACAGATTTGATGGAGAGGCGGAGGAGGATGGCCATCACTTCAAATCCTGTGACATCAGAGGATTCCAATCAGGAAGTCAATTAAATTTTTAACGTTTTTCAGCATGGAAAAATGCTGACTTATTTGAACGCAAATATTTTTGCATTGCATTCAGCGTTTGTTCTAATACTTTTCATCTAGCATCTCACTTTCTTAAGGTGAAATTGACCTTTTTTTGCTGACAGAAACATTTTAATGTAAAATCAACATAGACTTTTATTTTACTCGCCTAGATGCCTTGTGCTTACGTGTGTTTCATCAGTGCTCTTGTGTGGATTGTCCCTTACCCTAATAAAACCAGTTGACACCCTTGGTCTTTGTGCTTGCTTTGTCGCCCCATCAGTAGTCTGTGTTGCTACAGTTAAGCGCCTCCAGCATTTGAATTGATGTTCTTTAAAGTAGCACTGCCAAGGATTTGGACCTGTTTTAAGTGTTTTGATAACTCTTCTGATGAAACATCGACTTAAAACTAGTTGAATGGTACAGTTGTGATGGCCGGATGGCATTTATTGCTTTTATATGCAGAAAATAATGTTGAGGGAGGCAGGAACCCTGCCACACAGAAAACAACAAATGTGGTGACATACTTTACGCTGTAAAGTTCATGGGCAAACTACGGCCCGTGGGCCACATGCGGTCCGTTTGCTTTTGTTTTTATCCGGCCCGCCAAAGATTGGTACAGAATTGCTCAAATCAAATATACCGCACTATAGAGGCTTTGCAGTCACGTGGTTTTATCACGTGATTTTGTGTTATGCCGCCATCTTGGCGGTCAACTAGTCAGCTCGTTCCTACGTGTTTGTATGGATTGTCTGATTTCTGCGCTACGTTTTCACCGATTTCTTCCGAATTATGGCTGATTTGCTATCCAACGAAGTTAGGCATTTGGATGAAGACTCCAAGAATCGTCACAGAGAGAAGTTGAACCTTGTTGGCACAACGGATCCGTACCTTTTACCGAGAAGCATGCTAAAATCGCCCGAGCATTTTGCAACAGCCGACCTGCCTGAACGCTCATATCCAGATATTTATAATTACCTCGTCGATTTGTTTTGTAATGGCATTTCATAACTTGACATATTAAAAAACTGAATAGAGTGAAATCATTCAGATACTGTACCTGTCTGTTCAAGTTGCTACCATTTTTATTATTTGTTTATTTTTGCATGATGCCACATCTGATTGGCTTGAAAACTTAACCAATAAATATAATTCAATATTTACATTGATAACGTTTTCAAGCATCATGAAAAAATAAACACAAAATAAAAACGGGGGGGTGAACTGAAGAAATCATCCCATTCCCTGCCTTGCTGCTCTTGCTGCCTTTCTAAAAATGCACCCAGCATTTTCAACAATCATATTTGTATCATCCCATATTGTATTATTTCACATTTTGTGAAACAAATCAGGGGTGAATAGTTTGTTTACATACCTGATATGAAGTCCTCATTGCATATCCTTGTGTAAATCGTAGGTTTCCATCGTTCACGACGAATATCCGCGATCCATTTATCACGTTTTTTCATGTTCGCCGGAAATCTATAGAAGCTAAGATTTGGTTTATCGCCTCGTCTATTGCTACATCCAACAGCACAGCAGGTATCCGGCATTTTTAAGCTCAAATAGCAGCAGATATAACAAGAAAGCGTGTGTGAGTCGTTGACCGGCACTGAAAAGTTGACCGCCATGATGGCCGCCAAGCTAATGTGGGTAGCTTGATGACGTCAGCTGCAAAGCCTCTATAAGGCACACTTAAAAGCCTTTAATTTTCTCCAAAAACGAACGTGCCAATTTTAATAGGGTACGCCTTGTGTAAAATCTGTACATTTGTTTTGTGTGGCTTCCGTAATATACAGGCGTAATATTTGGACCCGATGAACCAATCAGAGGACGTTATGTTTTACGTAGATCGTGGTGGTAAACCAGTCGTAACATGTTGAGTACCGTGTCTTTCCATGCATAATGCGCCCCCGTGCATAATACGCACCCTAAAAATGGCATGTTGATGCTGGAAAAAGGCCTGTACCCATGTATAATACGCACCCAAATTTTGACTCTTAAGTCCGTAAACGTAAAATTATTTCGGAAAAAAGATCATCTTTGGGAACAACCGGATGTTATTCTGCCGGTCAGTATCACTGCGCATGCGGTAGCAAACTCGATAGCGAAGAAATGTTTCGGATTTGTGTAGGGTACATTGTGACAGCAAACGAGCAGGTGATCGAGCAAGCGTCTGTTACGAGAGCATTGTGTTCGTATGGAGCGTGTTTGAAGTGAACAGCAGAGAAGAAAGGAACAAGGCAAAGTGTTGTGAAATAAAATATTACCTGTAATACGCATTTTGTTATTTGCTGATTGAAACTGCTAATTAAACTGTGAATTGAAACTAATAGGTAGAGAACTGAACTCTCGCTCTTTATATAGCTGACGTGTCTTGCGCATCCGTTCTGCGCATACTGTAATGGCGGCCTCCATATGATATCCGGTCTGCGATGGAGATTAAAAAACAAACAATATTTGACAATAACACACCATCAAGGATTGCATCATAGCATCAAACGATGTGTCGTCAATTATGAATTTTACTGACTGTGTTGGGCAGGATGGCTGAATGCGATGCGCGATTGACAACAAACAAGAAGAAAGGTGTGATTTCAAGTTTTATTTCGAGGGAGATTTTCTTCAAAAATTGTTGTACCCATGCATAATGCGCACCCCAGATTTTAGGACACTAAATTATAGGGGTGTAAATCGCGGGTTTTGTCACGATACGATATATCGATACGAAGGACCACGATACGATTATTGCCGATATCTTAAAGCCTGCTGTGATTCATTCACGATACATCACGATATAGTGCTCCACGATCGATATTTTTATTTTTATTTATTTTTTTTTAAATAACTCGCCTGCTATTGGGCGTCCGGGCCTGGCTTCCATTCTTCTGGCGGACGTTCGATCGCTGGACATCAACATGCCTGCTGAGTTCTGCGGACCGGACAGTGCGTAGCTGCTGTGCGTCTGGAGCGGATGGCGCGCTATCGGGCGGACCGGGCCATTGTACGAGGGGGAACATCGCGTGGAGGTGGACTGTGCGTCTACATCCGTGAAGAATGGTGCCGGGACTTTGTTGTGAGATGCCAGCACTGCTCGCCACTGGCGAAGTTTGTGATCTCCGGGCTGTTGGGGTCCTGAACTCTCTCCCCGTTGTTTTACTTGTGTGTTAATCGTGTGCTGTGTCTCGTCACCGTGGGATAGGGGGAACGGTATTTCGGTTTCTTTGTGTGTCCTAGCATGAAGGAATTGACAATAAAGCTGATTCTGATTCTGATTCTGATATAGAACAATATCCTGATTTATAACAATTCATACGCAAAATCAACAAGGTACTGCAAACTCTTTATTTAGGAAATTACAAGAGTATTGTAGTATACAAAGTGCTTATTTTAACACTGAACTTTATCAAATTCCTATATTTTTTCTCATATAAGTAAAGAAAAATGAATATTCTTTCTTTTTTTGTAATACCATTAACTTTAAAGTGCATTACTGAACTATTTATTTACAATCATTTTAATTGTCCGTTGAGCCATCTTTTCTTTGGAATCCAAAGTGCTTCCAAACGAATGACTTGAAGCGCAAAGGGGAGCGAATTTCCTCGTCTTCTTGGACACTAGCCATAGAGCCAGCCCAGGAGCCGCGTAGTTGTCGGCTCCCCTTTCACGTGCCTGCTCTGCTCACAACACGCCGCGTACTGCTCCCGGAAAGAGGAAGCAAGCAACAATGAACTGGATTTCAAAATAAAGTCGCGTCTAATGTCCGAGGTCAAACACGGCAATATAAATCGATGTTTATGTTTAGCATCGATGCCAATAAATCGTAGAGCATTATATCGATTAATCGATGTGTATCGATGAATCGTTACACCCCTACTAAATTAGTTACATTTTGCGCATTATGCATGGAAAAACACGGTACATACCTCCGCCGCCATTGATAAATAAATAGATCGTTTGTGCAAAGCATTAGGACACTCTAAAATGGCATAGACAAAGAGACATGCTTACGAGGCACAAATAGAGCATTCTGGAAAGCCAGGATCATTGCAGAAGAGCAACGTGACATTGACAAGACAAAGACGAGAGCTAACTTGGCATGTTTAATGGCAAACTTGCCCAACTGTTTAACTAGGATACAGAAGATGAGGACTTGGATGGATTTGTGTATAAATATAGATTAACAACAATGTGAGTACAGTTGAGTACAGGGTTAAACAGTAGAATAAAGTACAATCAAACTCACTGTCTTACTCCCGTGATGTTTTTATTTTTTTTACCGTAAGTCATTGCATGCATGCGCCCTATAATATGGTGCGTCCTATGTGTGGTTAAGTTTGAGGAAAGTGTATCAACAAGTGTGGGAGCTCAAACAAGAGATTATCTAATTTTTGGAGCTACTTGAAAAAGCTGACGATTTTCCTCAGTTTAGTGACACAGATTGGCTTTGTGATTTAGCTTTTGCAGTGGACATACTGACATACATGAACGAGCTGAACGTGAAGCTACAAGGGAAAGACCAGTTTGTGCATGATTGTCAATTGAACTAAAATCGTGCAATTCAACTCGGAGGAAATAGAAGGACTAAAGAAGAGAGTGGCGTAGCTCAAGAATGAGAATATCAGTGTGCTGAACGAAAACAAAGAATTGAAGAACAAACTGTTTGAACGAGCATTTATAGTGACTATAACATGCGGCCATGTCTTTGAGTGAGAGGTATTAAGGCAGTGGTGTCCAAACTTTTGGCAAGGCGGGCCAGATTTGGTTAGATGAAAATGTGTGGGGGCCGACCATTCGCACCGACATTCCTTGAACCATTACCATTGTAAATGAACTTGTAAATATGTAACTACACTACCGTTCAAACGTTTGGGGTCACAAAATTGTTTGGGTGACCCCAAACTTTTGAACGGTAGTGTAAATATTATTATAATAAAATATTATGAATTAAATATTATAAATTATATCTTATATTTGTATAAGATTATAAAAAATCTATGAATATAAGTGTACATATATATTATAAGATTTTTTACACAGAAGATTATATATATAATCTATAAATAATTATCTAAATAAATATATACACTACCGTTCAAAAGTTTGGGGTCACCCAAACAATTTTGTGACCCCAAACTTTTGAACGGTAGTGTATATACTTTGCTGTCTGCAAATAAATTGATATTGCAAATGAGAATCTGTTGTCGATTGCACTACCAGAAAAGTTAAAGATTAAAATAATAACAAATTACCGTTTTTTTCCGTGTATAATACGCAAAATTTAACTAATTTATTGTCCTAAAATCTGGGGTGCGCATTATACATGGGTACAATTTTTTTTTAATTTAATTTTTTTTTTTTTTTTTTTTTTTTTTAAGAAAATCATGGTACTGGTACGAGTATTGATTTATGTATTGTTCTCTTCTTGTCATGTTGTGAAAGAATGTGGGTTGAATAAATACCGAAAGAACAATAGTGTGTTTGTACTGTGCTCTGGTCATTTCGTCAAAGAAGGGATAATAGTCCTCTTCTCTTCTTGACTGACAATGAATGTGATAGTTTAATACAATCAGCAAATAACAAAATGCGTATTACAGGTAATATTTTATTTCACAACACTTTGCCTTGTTCCTTTCGTCTCTGCTGTTCACTTCAAACACGCTCCATACGAACGCAATGCTCTCGTATCAGACGCTTGCTCGATCACCTGCTCGTTTGCTGTCACAATGTACCCTACACAAATCCGAAACATTTGTTGCGGCTCCGAGTCACGACGAGGGGCAAGTTTTGGTTTCCAAGGGTGTTTTTATTCCTCTTCAACGTCTCTCCCATACAGAGCCGCCTTTTTCACATGTCCGCACGTCACTTTCCTCTCTTTTCATCTGATCGCGGTGGTGCCTTTACGGGCAGTCGGAGAAATCAACGCCAACAAAAAAAATACATCCAGCCTAGTTAAGACCATACCAAAGACTATAAAAATGGGACCCATTGCCTCCCTGCGTGTGTGACGATCATTGGGACTTTAAAAAAAAAAAAAAAAAAAAAATTGGGTGCGTATTATACATGGGTACAGGCTTTTTTCCAGCATCAACATGCCATTGTTAGGGTGCGTATTATACATGGGGGCGTATTATACACGGAAAAAAACGGTAAATACAAATTAACAATTATATGAAAGTTGAATGATTTTTTATTAGCTGTATTAAGTTTGTTTCATTATCGTTATTGTTGTATTAATAAGAATGTCACGTTCCCACGTCACCTGACTTCCAGCCTAGCCCGACTCGTGGAATTGCCAGCACCTGCTACAGCTCGTTAGGTTCCCTATTTAACCTCTCTGTGTTCTGCCAGTGGTTGTCAGTTCGTCTGATTACCCTGCCCGTGACACTGCTGCCTTTTTTTCCCCCGGACCGATCTTTGTAGCCAACTGCTTCCGTGAACATCGACCATGCTTCTGATCGCCGCCTGCCCTGACTACTTGCTCGCCCTTCGACCACGCTTCTGATCGCCGCCTGCCCTGACTACTTGATCATCCTTCGACCACCTGCCTGCCTGCCTCCGACTACGACTACGCGCTGTGCTCTGCTGCTCAGCCACGCCAGCCAGACCGCAGGTCCAGCGTTCTACGTCCCCATTTCCCCTTTGCCAATAAAGGATCGTGCTGCACTTGGTAGCCCTGTCTCTGTTCCCTGACAGAACGAACTGACCTAAAATGCAACCAGCGCACGATCCCTCCGACCTGGACCGCCTGACCCACACGGAGTGGGAGCTCAGCAAGACCTCAGAGGAGATGGCGGCATTGACGAGGGTCGTCCAGCAGCAGCAACAGCAGATCCAGCTGCAGCAACAGCAACTGCAGCAGCAGCAACAGCAGCTCCAGCAGCACCATCAGCTCCACCAGGAACTGGTAGAGGCTCTCAGGGACCTCAAAGACTTGGCTCCTCTGGCTGCTGCAGACCGGTTTGCGCAAGCTCTGTCCACGACCGCCGATCAGCCCACCGTTATGTCCACGCCCCGTCCTGCCTCGGCGCCCGGGCAGCACGTGGACGTCCCTGAGCCCAGACTCGGTCACCCCAGAGTCGCAGTGTGGTTTTCGGAAGGACAGGGGGACAGTTGACATGATCTTTGTGGCACGTCAGTTCCAAGAGAAATGTCGGGAGCAGCAGCAGGACTTGTTCATTGCCTTTGTCGATCTCTCAAAGGCATTTGACACAGTGAACAGGGACCTACTATGGCAAGTCCTGAAGAGATTTGGGGGCCCACCCAAGTTTCTCACCATCCTTGAGCAGTTCCATTCTGGGAGGATGGCCCGAGTGGTAGTAGGAAGACACAGCTCGGACCCCTTTGGTGTGACAACGGGAGTGCAGCAAGGTTGTGTGCTGGCTCCGGTTCTCTTCAACAGCTTCCTCGTCTGTGTCACAACACTGCTACGCAGGAGGATGGAGGAGCAGTTACCATAGACTTCAGGCTTGATGGTAACCTCTCTAACATCAGGAGGCTACAGGGAACTACCAAGCTGACCTCGGAGACTTCCATTGAGCTACAATACGCTGATGACTGTGGCCTGGTTGCTCACACGCCAGAGGCTCTACAAAACATCCTCTCGGCAGCTGTAACTGCATATACCAGAATGGGGCTGACGATCAACACCCAGAAAACAGAGGTACTCTGTCAGTCCAGTGCTGACCTCTTACAAAACACAACAATAACTTTCACAGACGCAGGGCAACAGCTGCTCACGGTGCCCACCTTCAAATATGTGGGGAGCATAAAGTCTGACACCTGCGCAATGGATGACGAAATCCAAAACCATCTCAAGCAAGCATCAGCATTTTTTGGTCGTCTAAGGATTCAAGATTCAAGAGTTTTTATTTGCCATGTTTGAGCGTGCCAAACAAGGAATTTGACTTCGGTACATAACATCCTCTGTTCAACATTTAGGTGACTAACAACACTCAGGACATGTGAAAAATGACAAATATTCGCAAACATCCCCTGATCTTACACTCCCAGGAGGGCAAGGAAAAACTCAAAACTCCAGCTAGGGGAAATGAGAAACCTTAAGAGACCACAGATGGTAGGGTCCCTCTTCCAGGATGACCAGGCTGCAATGGATGCAGAGAGGACAAATAGTACAAACAGTGTAGACAATTCAAAAAAGGTGTGGAGAGCAGGATGTTATTGCACAGCAATGACTTTGAGACTCTAAGAGTGGTGTGAGTTCATCAGAGCAACAGCCTGGAGGAAGAAGCTGTCTCTGTGTCTGCTGGTTTTAGCATACAGAGCTCTATAACGCCGTCCGGAGGGGAGTAGTTCAAACAGACTGCAACCTGGGTGAGAAGGGTCTGTAGAGATGTTACTTGCACGTTTTCTGGTCCTGGATAAGGGTTTTTGTGAACAGCAATCTCAAACACCATACCAGGTCTACAGAGCAGTATGCATCACTGCACTACTGTATGGATGTGAGGCATGGACTATATACAGCCATCATCTGAGAAGCCTGGAGACCTTCCATGTGAGATGCCTCCAGAAGATCCTTGGCATCACATGGAAGGACAAAGTGCCGCACACAGAGAAGTGCTGGAGAGGGCAAGCAGCCGTAGCGTGGAGTCCATCATGGCCCAACGTCAACTCAGGTGGATGGGGCACGTCATTCGAATGCCCAGCCATAGACTCAAACGCAGAATCCTCTATGGTCAGTTACACTGGTTCTGGTGCGCAGAAGAAACAGTTCAAAGACCAAATGAAGACCACTGTCAAGTTATGTCAATGTTCCACCCAGTTCTTGCTTAAACTTGAAAATAGCCTGGTCTGAAGAATGCAAACTCCAATCTTCATTTAGTTTTCCTTTAATTGGGTTTACATTCCTTTTAGGTCCCTATTAAGGTTGTAATGTTGATTGTATTTCAGGTTGAAAACCTTTAAACAAGTACAGAAAATAAAGAATGTAAAAACAGACATTTGTCTCATCGTAATTCACACTAAACGTTTGTGTATTATTGTAATTCAAAATAAACATTTGTCTGGTCTTATATTTCAATATAATGCAGGCTACAGGACAGGAAGTATAGAGGTAGTTCCAGGGCTCAAGGGTTGGACTGTTTTGTCTGACAGTTTAATCTTTCGCTGCCCCCTGCAGGTTGGGAGGTTTGGAGCTGATTGCAAGCTGCCTGTTTGAGTGCCTGTTTGAGTGAATGTGGCATTCGCCTCTGAGTTGACACGACAACCACCCTGAAAAGATGCCAGATCAACCCCTCTTCACTAGAGGAACTCGCTTCCTGCCGAGAACTCTGGCCCTCCCATTCCTCACAGGGAGTGGATCATATGGAGGAACAGTGCACACATCATCGTGCAGCAAAGCGTGCGAGGAAGCATGCTCGCCAAGCCACCCCTGCTCCCCCCAGCACCTCCTTCACATGCCCGGTCTGTAACCGCACCTGTGGATCCAGGATCGGACTGTTCAAACATCAGCAGACTCACAAATAAAAGAAGATGGTCATCATCAAATTGATGGACAACCATAAGCAAGTAAGCAAGTGTGTGTGTGTGTGTGTGTGTGTGTGTGTGTGCGATATCGAGTAGGCTTTATTTGTTTTTTGTCTGTCTGTAGTTGTTGATATGTGCTGTTGTTATACGTAATGTGTTTGTGTTCAATAAATGTTTGAATAAAAAAAAACTTTAATAGTAATGGGGATGTCAAAGTTTAAGAGCAAAATGTGAATGTGACGCGCAGGGTTAAGTAGTGCCGCTCTTGCTACGGGGCAGGCAGCACACTCTGTCACGACTCGTCACCGGGTGCTTTAATATGTCTGTTACCATGGTTTCTGTTCGCGTCGCCCCTCCCCTCCTGTGTTACCTCAATCAATGTAATCACAGTCACCTGCCTCTTGTTACCTGTTGTGTATTTAAGTCCTGTCTGCCCCTCACTCTCTGTCGGATCATTGTCTTCACGTCTGATGTCTTTAAATGTCAGTAAAGTTATGTTAGTTTGCCTGTTCCTGTCTGTCTGTTCCCCCTCATCTTCCCTTCCAACTCCCTTTTTCCTCAATAAACCCTGGTCCAAGCTGCAGATGGTCGCCCTGCTCCATTCGATCCGTGACAGAATGATCCGACCACATCAGCGACCAGCACCTGGACCAACCTCCTCCACCAGCTCCCGCCGCGACGCCGGATCCGCTTGTTCCAGCGCCATCGGCTCCGCTGCCGCCGTCGGACTTCGCTACAGCGACATCGGCTCCGCGGCCGCCATCAGAGTCCCTCCCGGCGCTATCGGCTCTGCGGCCGCCATCGGAGTGTTTCTGGCGCCAGCGGCTTCGCGGCCGCCATCGGACTTCGCTCCAGCGACACCGGCTCCGCGGCCGCCATCGGAGTCCCTCCCAGCGCCATCGGACTTCGCTCCCGCGACGCCGGACCCGCGGCCGCCATCGGAGTGCCTCCCGGCGTCATCAGACTCATGGTCGCCATCGGGCTCCAACCCAGCGTCGCAGGGCCCTTTGACGTCGCCAGACTTCAAGCCAGCTGCGCCGGACCCGCGATTGTCCATGGCCCCACTCCCACTGCTGCAGCGCGCGGTGACTCTTGCCGCTGCGCACAGCTCCGCCTTCCAAATGCCGCTGATCGCGGTCCGGACTTCAAAATGCCGCCGATTGCGGCTCTGACTTTCCAAGTTTCCGCCGAGCACGGTTCCGTTCCCCAAGTTTCCGCCGAGCGCGGTTCCGTTCCCCGAGTTTCCGCCGAGCGCGGTTCTTTCCCCGAGTTGCCGCCGTTTGCGGTTCTGTCCCCGAGTTGCCGCCGTTTGTGGTTCTGTCCCCGAGTTGCTGCCGTTTGCGGTTCTGTCCCCCGAGTTGCCGCCGTTTGCGGTTCTGTCCCCCGAGTTGCCGCCGATTGCGGTTCTGTCCCCCGAGTTGCTGCCGATGGCGGTTCTGTACCCCGAGTTGCCGCCGATGGTGGTTCTGTCCCCCGAGTTGCCGCCGGTTGCAGTTCTGTCCCCCGAGTTGCCGCCGATTGCGGTTCTGTCCCCCGAGTTGCCACCGATTGCGGTTCTGTCCTCCGAGTTGCCGCCGATTGCGGTTCTGTCCCCCGAGTCGCTGCCGATTGCGGTTCTGTCCCCCGAGTCGCCGCCGATTGCGGTTCTGTCCCCCGCCACAGACCAGTGAGGTCAATTGGACTGGTGCGCTTCCCCCCCGCCCCCCTGCTCGCCACGTGGGGGTTTCGGTTTTTTGGAGGGGGGTACTGTCACGACTCGTCACCGGGTGCTTTAATATGTCTGTTACCATGGTTTCTGTTCGCGTCGCCCCTCCTCTCCTGTGTTGCCTCACAATCAATGTAATCACAGTCACCTGCCTCTTGTTACCTGTTGAGTATTTAAGTCCTGTCTGCCTCTCACTCGGATCATTGATGTCTTCACGTCTGATGACTTTTGTCTCGCGTCTCTGTCGGTTAGTTCGGTTTCTGTTGGCCAGACTGTCGGTCAGTCAGTAAAGTTATGTTAGTTTGCCAGTTCCTGTCTGTCTGTTCCCCCTCATCCTGACGAGTTCATAAAATGTTTTGCTCGAAAGATTGAATCCATTAGGGATGAGATCAAGAATAACATTCCAATCCCTCAGTCGAGACAGCCGATTACCGGCGCTGATGATCATGAAATAACCCTGTCAAATTTTAAAAGCGTGTCCCTTGAAAGGCTTACACAATTGGTTAGTGCAGCTAAACAAACAACCTGTTTACTCGACCCGCTTCCAGCCAAACTACTTAAAGAATTATTTCAAATTTATATAATATAATATAATGAATCTGTCTGTCTCCTCTGGGATAGTGCCAACAGCCTTTAAAACCGCTATCATTAAACCGTTACTTAAGCGACCAAATCTTGACCCGGACAGTCTCAGTAATTATAGGCCAGTTTCAAACCTCCCATTCATAGCAAAACTTCTTGAAAAAGTAGTAGCGCAGCAGCTTATTAATTACATCGTCGCCAATAATCGATATGAATCTTTTCAGTCTGGTTTTAGAGCTCATGGGCTTTATTTATTTAGTTGAAATCAAAACAAATCAGACAAACGAAGTGACTGCCTTTTTGTTGTTTTTTTTGTTTTTACTCCGCGCTTTATCAGTCAATATTGAGCTTTCCCCACTGAGACAGCACTTGCTAAAGTGACTAATGATCTCCTCATAGCTATGGATTCAAACACTTCATCGGTATTGTTACTACTCGATCTTAATGCTGCCTTCGACACTGTAGACTTCGATATTTTATTAGAGCGTCTTAAAGGTTGTGTTGGTATTTCAGGGTCAGCACTAGGCTGGTTCTATTCCTATCTATCAGACAGGACGCACCGAGTGGTCCATGGCAATACGTCCTCTGAGCTCTATAATGTTACGTGTGGTGTCCCACAGGGATCGGTACTCGGACCAATTCTATTTAATATTTATATGATTCCGCTTGGGGACATAATACGTAAATATAATATTTGTTTTCAATGTTACGCGGACGACACCCAATTATATATGCCGTTATCGATGACAGATCCGCGGGACTGTTGTAATCTTGAGGCGTGCCTTGCGGAGATCAAGCAATGGATGTCTCTCAACTTCCTTCGTCTTAACCCAGATAAAACTGAGATGTTGATAATTGGTCCAACTCGTTATCAACACTTATTTAAGGAAACCACTATAACTATATACACTACCCAAACTTTTGAACGGTAGTGTATATATTTATTTAGATAATTATTTATAGATTATATATATAATCTTCTGTGTAAAAAATCTTATAATATATATGTATACTTATATTCATAGATTTTTTATAATCTTATACAAATATTTAATTCATAATATTTTATTATAATAATATTTACACTACCGTTCAAAAGTTTGGGGTCACCCAAACAATTTTGTGACCCCAAACTTTTGAACGGTAGTGTATAACCGTACTATCACTCAGAGTGATACTGTAACTAATCTCGGGGTAATATTTGACCAAACGCTCTCCTTTCTAAAGCACATTAAGAATATAACCAGAATTGCGCTTTTTCACCTTCGTAATATTGCTAAGATTCGTCCGATCCTCTCGACCGGTGATGCGGAAACTATTATACATGCGTTCATCACGTCGCGCCTGGACTACTGTAATGCATTATTCTCTGGTCTTCCTAAGTCCAGCACTAAAAGTCTACAGTTAGTACAAAATGCTGCTGCAAGGCTGCTCTCACGGACAAGAAAATTTGATCACATTACCCCAATATTAGCCAACTTACATTGGCTCCCGGTCCATTTAAGATGTGACTTTGTGGTGAATGGTCTTTGTTGCTTCGCTGGTCTTCAAAAAACACTCGGTGGACGATGGCTGGCCCAGAGAAGGAACACTCCAGTGACACACGGCTGATTGGGAAAATATTTTATTCAACCGATGTCAGAGTGAAGTCTCTCCAAAAATTCGAGTGGCCCCAAAAGCAAAGATGTTAGCAGCCCCCCCCTTCCTGACAGACAAGCCTATCTTATACCTGCCCAGACCGTTGATGCCATGGCTTGGAGTAACAGCTGTGGTTCACGTCTCAGTCTACTTGCTGCTTTCGATGCCCTAAAAAGGGCATGAACAAATGGCCCTTCCATATTCCAAGTACCTACACATTACTGAAACTAAAGCCTCTCTGTACAGCAAAAATAGCTTATGGTGATCTCACTGCTGCTAGTTTATCACCTAAGGAAACATACAAAGACGCATAGAATCCAAATTTTACTACAACTTCAAGGTTCTTCTATTAACCTATAAATCACTGCATGGCTTAGCGCCTTCATATCTCATCGACCTAGTTGTTCCTTATGTTCCGTCTCGCAACCTTCGTTCGCAAAACGCTAGTCTTTTAGTGACACCAAGAAAATGTCTGCAGGGTCTAGAGCAGACATGGGCAAACTATGGCCCGCGGGCCACATCCGGCCCACGGGGCCGTTTAATCCGGCCCGCCAAACCTGAATAAATTGTATTATTAATTTTTTTTGGGGTCATTTTCCCTGCAATTACTATGTTTCCCCAGTAGATGGGGAAGCGTCCGCCCACGCATTAATCCCGGGAGCCGTGTCAGAAAACTCGGTGCACACTCACAAGTGCGTGTGCGTACTCAGTAGTACGTAGTAATTTCATCTATCAGTGCCGAATTTCGAGTGTAGGCTGTGACGTCAATATTCTCGTAATTCGCGCGCTGAGTTTTCAGATACAGTGTTACGCTAATGCCACCCACAAACCTTCCCCTGGAATCCTTCCATTAAAATGAGTGGCCCGAAGAAAAGAAAGGTGGACACTGAGTGCCGAATTTTAAAAAAGAGTGGACAATTTGGCTCGACCTACGTGTGTGAGAACGTCAACAAAGCCCGTCACAGATCTAGGTTAACGGACCGACACCTCGGCTCTATCCTAAGAATTACCACAACAAATTTTACTCCAGACTATGATGCACTAGCAAAAAAGGGAAACCAACAATACTATTGATTTCTTTATTACTTTATTTAGATGTATTCTTTCACTGATTCTTCAAGATGATGTATTTGGTCAGAATGTTTGCCGTTGGATGTGATTTCGCCTCATTAGATAAACATATTTCATAAATCTGACCTGCAGGCGCTGAAGTGATGGAAAATGTTATTCATCATAACAGTGTCGTATTTAATAAGAATCACTGATAGTAGTTTTTTGGTGAAATATTTTTTTAATGCTGTTAATAAATGCATTTGTTTTCAAAAAGCTTTTTTTAATATCCATGCTTTAGTATCTACTAAAAGTAAAAACCTTTTATGCAATGACCTTTACATGTCATTTATATTACTTCACACAAACACTACATCCATCTGCTCCTGGTTCGGCCCCCCGGTCAAAATTTAGAACCCAAGTCAAAAAGTTTGCCCACCCCTGGTCTAGAGCATTTTCTATTCGGGCTCCAGAGCTTTGGAATACCCTACCAATGGATATTAGAACTGCTACCTCACTAGAAACATTTAAGACACGTTTAAAGACACATTTCTATGATATGGCCTTTAATTAACCTGTAGTGGCCGATTCGGCTGGAGTTTGTTTTCGCTCCCTCTCCTCATCCCCCCTCCACCCACCCCTCCCCGGCTGGGGAGGTGGTTGGGTGGCACCCAAGCTGACAGCGGCTATCTGGATTCTCGTGGACCAATTCAGAATGAGGGAACTGCAGCTTACCCTCCTCGAAGACACTGCCAGGACAATCGAGGGCACCTCCGGCAGCTCTTCGCTTTGACTTGGACATCCACTTTTTCATTGATTTTCATATTATGTATTTTATGTGCCCTCTCTGGTGATCCTGAAAGGGGGATCCTTCCATCTGTGGTCCCTTCTCAAGGTTTCTCACTTTCCCCTGGTAGGCTTTTTTTTAGTTTTTCCTTGCCCTTTTGGGAGCTTAAGATCAGGGGATGCTTTGAAAATAATTGTCAATTTTTTGTCTATGTGAAGCCCTTTGAGACTGCTTGTGATTTAGGGCTATACAAATAAACTTGACTTGACTTGAATCTTCCCTTCCCACTCCCTTTTTCCTCAATAAACCCTGGTCAAGCTGCAGATGGTCACCCTGCTCCATTCGATCCGTGACACACTCAAACGTCCAGAGTCCAGACTATGTACTTATGGTGGACTTCATGCAAAACACTACCGCTCTTTGTCCGTATGGCACCGCCATAATCAATGAAAACGGAATCCTTCGCAGTGGTACTTCACCGTATGTATTCACGGTGACGCACGGTGACGCACTTTGCCATCCATCACGATTCCGCTTTGTCTTCCATATGAACTAAATGCGTAATTAAAGTAATACATGTGATTTTTTTTTTTTTTCTTTGATGGCCGCTTGACTGGCAGCCTGTTACAGCAGCTCTGACCTTTCTTCCCTTCTTTTAGTGTTTTTCTATGTGTTATAGAGTTTTTTGTTGTTTTCTCCTTCTCACATTATTGATTAGGCTAGTGCACAGCTATGGATGTTCACATTGTAACATTCATAGTTTGTTTCTTACTGATTTTGGAACTTTTTGGTGCGGCGTCAGGTGAGCCATCCATTCTCGGCTCTGTTGTCTACACCCGCGATCAGCTGTTAGCCTGGCGCTACACACCCCTTCCCTGCGGGTTGCGGCCGGAGATCCCCAAGGAGATACGGCCGCGGAGAAGAGGATGCCAAGCCGGAGTAAAGTGCAGGCAGCGGAAGAGACGGTATAAACCGTGCTTGCCGTCGGTCATCATGGGGAACGTGAGATCTCTTCAAAGCAAGATGGAAGAGCTAACGGTGCTAGCCCGGACGCAGAGGGAATATCGCGAATGCAGTCTCATGTGTTTCACGGAGACATGGCTGAACGATCTCTCGCTCGACTCACATCTCTCCCTGGACGGTTTTCAAGTGGTGCGGGCTGAAAGGAGTGCTACGGAGAGCGGTAAGAGGAGAGGAGGGAGACTCGCTGTGTTTGTGAACGATAGATGTGTCATCCTGGACACGTCAGTGTTAAGAAGCAACTCTGCTCCAGTAACTTGGAGCTGTTGGTGGTTAGCATGCGACCATACTACCTCCCGAGGGAGTTTTCACATGTTATTGCCAGAACTGTGTACGTCCCTCCCTCAGCTGTCGCTGCTACTGCTACGAACCGGATCCACTCTATCGTTTCTAAGCTTCAGGCTCAGCACCCAATCTCTCCTCCTCATCTCCGGAGATTTCAATCATGCTTCCCTGGCCTCTTCCCTCCCCAGCTTTATGCAATATGTCGACTGCCCCACCAGAAACAATAGAACTTTGGACCTGTTGTATGCTAATGTCAAGGATGCATACACCTCATCCCCCCTCCCCCCACTTGGTCGCTCGGATCACAACTTTGTCCATCTGGTTGCAGACTACACCCCGGTGGTAAAACGGCGTCCACCTGAGAGGAGGTCTGTGATGTTGTGGTCTGAGGAATCTACTGCCAGGCTCAGAGACTGCTTTGAGAGTACAGACTGGGATGCTCTCTGTAGCCCCCATGGCAGTGACATTGACAGCGTGACCCACTGCATTACGGACTACATTAATTTCTGTGTGGAGACCACTGTGCCCTCCAAGTTGGTCCGGAGTTTTCCCAACAACAAACCCTGGGTGTCGTCCGAGATAAAGGCTCTGCTTAATGAGAAGAAGAGAGCCTTTGGTTCGGGGGACGTGGTGAAGCTGCGTAGAGTCCAGAGGGAACTCCGGCTGAAGATCAGGAAGGGGAAGGAGAACTACGGGAAGAGGCTGGAGAGGCAAATGGGGCTTAACAACGCCAGAAACATCTGGAGGAGTCTGCAATCCATCTCGGGCCATGGTAAAGGGGTTGATCGGAAACCAGCTGATGGGGACAAGGACCGGGCGGATGAACTCAATCTGTTCTTCAACAGATTTGATTCCGCCTCCCCCCACCCCTTCACCCCGCTCCGCACCTCAGCCTGCCACCTTCAACACTCCAGCCCCTCCACCAGCTTACCAACCCCCTCTCACCTTCCCGAAGTCACTCTTCAGTCTTCACTCCATCACCCCAGTCTTCCAACACCCACCCTCTACTTTACATGTGCGGTTGTGTGCGCGCTCGGTGTGTGTGCGTTTATGTGCACACCCTGTGTGGGTGCGGGCGTCTGAGGAAGACGGCATGGATCAGAGAATGTTCAAGAAAGGAGGGGGCCCGGTGGGCTCCAAGGCGTGGAATGGCGCTATACCGGCGGGGGTGGGGGCCAGCAGGACGCGCGGGCCTGGCCAGATTGTGACGTCAACATTGATACGCTGACCCACGTCCAGGGGCGCTGTGCCGAGGAGTCCGCAAAGGCGGGGCTGGGTCCCCCCGGGAGAGGTCAATGTTGAGGAGAACTGAGGCAAGATGAGGGGAGATCAAATGTTGATGAGCCAAGGGTGCATGACCAACAGCGAACGTGCATGATTGAAACTGAAACATCACTGGCACTAATGTTTAACAGTTTGCAAATAGGCGAGAGAGGGGCATGCTTGCAATAATCATTCGAATACTAATGTATGTGTACTTGTGGGTCTTAGGAAAACAGTTGGGCCGTGGCAGCAGTGATTTATGGCAGGTAATGTGTAGCGTACACATTCGGCCCAAGACAGATAGAAAGAGGGAGTGAGAGAAGAGAGGGGGGCTAACTCGTAAATAGTGAGGAGATAATTGCTCAATTGATAGGGGTTAATAATTATCCAAATTCTAGTCACATGTTTTGAGGGACCACAGCAACAACATTGTATTTGCAGGCCATTAATTTAGTAGGAGTGAAGGAGGAGGTTTGATTTGTAATCTGGCCTTTGGGTGCCACTTGTAAGAGTCTGTGCAGGAGCATA
Organism: Syngnathus acus; assembly: GCF_901709675.1. Classification (NCBI taxonomy): domain Eukaryota; kingdom Metazoa; phylum Chordata; class Actinopteri; order Syngnathiformes; family Syngnathidae; genus Syngnathus; species Syngnathus acus. Next base: position 14,137,602 of record NC_051100.1, read on the forward strand.
GATTGTTTTTGGTTGTTTTAAAGATATATTTAACAGTTTATTTCGGTGCAGTAAGGATATAGCAGTTTTGAAAGACTTAAAATTAAAAGCAAAATTACATTTTAATTCTGACATATGCCAGGTAACATGAGGATGGCAAATAATAATAATAATAATTCATTAAATTTGTATAGCGCTTTTCAAACACCCAAAGACGCTGACAGGGAACAAGGCAAAGACATACATGAGGGGAGGGGGACGGGGAGGAAACAATCGGGTAAACTTAAGAAGAGGAAACCAGTTATGGGTAGGGGAGGTCATGAGCTTGGGAGAAGAGGTAAGTTTTTAGACGGGACTTAAATATGGGGAGTGTGGGTGAGTCACAGACAGACTGGGGGAGAGAGTTCCAGAGTCGGGGTGATGTGCAGGAAAAGGCTCTGTCACCGAAGGATTTGAGTTTGGATTTTGGGACTGTCAGACGTGAAGTATTGGAGGATCGGAGGGGACGGTTGGGGCAGTAGGGGACAAGGAGGTCGGATAGGTAAGTGGGAGCCAGGTGGTGAAGGGCTTTGAAGGTGAGGAGGAGTATCTTGAAGATGATACGCTCCTTCATGGGGAGCCAGTGAAGAGAGTGGAGAACAGGAATGATGTGTTCACGGGACCGGGTGTGGGTAAGGAGGCGGGCAGCAGAGTTTTGGACTAGTTAAAGTCTATGGAGTGAGTGAGCAGTGATTCCAGTGAGAAGGGAGTTGCAGTAATCAAGCCGGGATGAGATGAAGGCGTGGATGAGAGATTCAGCGGCAGGGAGAGAAAGGCAGTGCCGGATTTTAGCGATGCGTCGGAGGTGGAAGTAGGAGGTCTTGACAACTGAGCTAACATGAGGTTGAAAGGACAGTGTGGGGTCAAAAATAACGCCAAGATTGCGTGCCAGAGGGGAGGGAGTGATGTTTGAGGAGTCAATGGTGAGTGTGATGGATCCAGTTTTGTTAAGGGAGGATTTAGTGCCTATGAGGAGGAGCTCTGTTTTGTCACTGTTGAGTTTGAGAAAGTTGTGGGTCAGCCATGCTTTTATTGTAGAGATGCAGGTTTCAAAATGAGTGAGGGAAGGGTTACAGGTTGGTGTCGTACGTATGTAGATCTGGGTGTCATCAGCGTAGCAGTGGAAGTCCAGATTGAGTTTGCGGATGACAGTACCAAGGGGAAAGAGGTAACAGATGAATAGGAGGGGGCCAAGAACTGAGCCTTGGGGGACCCCTTGTGTAACTGGGGAGAGGATGGATGTGTGACCGGAGAGAGAGATGAACTGGTTTCTGTTGGTGAGGTAGGAGGTGAGCCAGTCGAGTGCAGTGCCCTCAACACCTAGTTGGCGCAGCCTTTGGAGGAGGATGGAATGGTTCACAGTGTCAAAGGCTGCGCTAAGGTCAAGTAGTAGTAGGATGTTGAGGGCACCAGAGTCTGCAGAAATGAGGAGATCGTTGGTGACTTTGACTAGAGCTGTTTCAGTGCTGTGAAGTGGGCGGAATCCGGACTGGAAGGGTTCATAGAGGTTGTTGGACTGGAGATGGGTGTGGAGTTGGGCGGAGACAATGCGTTCAAGGGTTTTGGAAAGGAATGAAAGGTTGGAGATGGGACGGTAGTTGGAGAGGTTGAGTGGGTCCAAGGTGGGCTTTTTGAGGATGGGGGTGATGGCTGCAAATTTATAGACAGTGGGAAAGTGGCCAAGGGATAAAGACTGATTAAAAAGGGTGGTGAGGTGGGGGAGGAGGACAGGGAGGCAGGCCTTAGTTAAGGTCGTTGGAAGAGGGTCGAGAGAGCAGGTGGTTGTCTTGGATGAGGTAATGATGTCTAGGATAGTGGAGGAGTCGACAAGGGAGAAGGCAGTGACAGAGGGGAAGGGCGGGAGGTCAGGGAGGGGGGGCAGGAGGGCAGGGGAGGTGGGGGAGGAGGAGTTATTGATGGTGTCGGTCAGAGAACTGTTGATTTGGGCGATTTTGTTGTTGAAGTTGACAAGGAAGGAGTTACAGAGGGCGGGTGAGGAGGGTGGCTTGGTGACCGGTGGCTGGAGCAATTTGTTGACGGTGGAGAACAGTATGCGGGGGTTTCGGTTGGTGTTATTAATGAGAGATGAGAAGTAGGCAGATTTGGCAGCAAGAAGAGCATCACGATAGGAGGAGATGTGTTGTTTAAAGGTTTCAGCATGGACGGTGAGGCGGGTTCTTTTGTAGAGGCGTTCGAGTTGACGGCCAGTTTGTTTCATGGTGCGGAGTTCCGGTGTGTACCAAGGGGCAGAGTTAGTGAATGTAACAGAGGAAGTTTTCCAGGGGGCTAGGGAATCAAGGGAGTCAGAAAGGATGTTGTTGAGCGTGGTGGCAAGGTCATCAGGGGAGGAAGAAGTGGGGTCGGAAGGAAGAGCAGAGGATAAGAGCTGGCAAAGCGTGATTGGGTTTACAGTCTTGATGTTGCGGTAGGAGATGGTGCGTTTTGTGGATTTATGAGGCGAGGGTAGAGGGGCAGAGAAGAGGATGCAGAGATGATCTGACAGTGGAAAGGTGAGAGGACGGGGGTTGGATGTGAGTGGAAAGGAGGAGCATACTATATCCAGGGTGTGGCCTTTGGTGTGGGTGGGGAAGTTGATGTGCTGGGTGAGATGAAAGCAGTCCAGAAGGGAGATGAAGTCAGACGTCAGTGGAGCAGTTGGCTGGTCGATGTGGATGTTGAAGTCACCGATTAGTAGGAGGCGATAGGAGACTGAGGATACGATGGTGAGAAGTTCAGAGAGTTCAGAGAGAAAAGACGGATGAGACTTGGGGGGGGCGGTAGATAAGAACAGCAGTAGTAGAGTTGGGGAGGGGAAAAGCGAGATATTCAAAGGATGAAATAGATGGGAGGTTGAGGTCCAATTCAGTGATGGATAGGGACCGCTTATGGAGGACAGCAATACCACCTCCTCGCCCAGAGAGGCGGGGTTTGGCGATGTAGCTGTAATTAGACGGAGTGGCTTGGTTGAGAGAAAAATAGTCCAGGGGCTGTTGCCATGTTTCACAGAGAAGGAGCAGATCCAAATTATTGTCCAATATTAGTTCGAAAATAACTAGTGATTTGTTGGAGAGGGAGCGACAGTTCAGCAGTGCGACGGAGATGGATGAAGGAGCGGGGGTGGGGGAGTGGAGATTGTTGAAGTTGACAGTACGGAAGGTGGGGGTGACGGGGGGGCGAGAGTTAGTCCAGAAAGAGGGGATGGGTGAGCCATCAGGGAAATGTCGTTTAAAAGATAGTCCGGAGCTACGGTGGATGTAGCGGCGACGGCGGAGGATCCCAGCCTTGCTGGCAGCTGAGGCAGCAGCAGCAGGGAGACGGTGATTATTGTTGAAATGATGAAGATCAGCAGCAGTGTAGACAAATGGACGAGAAGTTAGTGGAATGGAAGCCCGGAGTAGCAGAAGTGATAGTTCATGCAGGAGATGCGACGTCACAGCAGCAGGGAATAATCCAGAAAAAATGGTAGAAATGGCTAGTAGCTGGTTAACTAGAAGTTGGTAGGCAGTGAAATGCATGGAAGCAGCAGTGGACCGAGTCGTGATGTTGGTGGAGTGGGTGGTGGTGTTGGTCAATCCCGACTGTACCCGTGCAAACGGCACGCCCCAGTGTGTCATGGCGGCACACGGCCGAGCCACGACCGGCGAGCTCGCAGCGAGCGGGTGCTCCCCCCGAGGACGCCGGCCAAGTGGCCAGCAAGTTGGGTTGGAGCCGTTTGCCGAGCCAAGAGCAAGCAGCTACAGGCTCAGAGCCGGGAGGTAGGAGGGTCCGGTTGTGGGTTGGCTAGCTGGCTAGCGTAGCTCGTAGTCAGAGGGAGCGGGATCAGAGAGGTGCGAGCAGAGCTCCAGAGATACGCGGTGGGCAGGAGAAAAGGCGAGAAAAATAAAACAAAAAAACGGGCACACTTAAAACGGGAAACACAAAACAGACAGGGGACAAACAAATAGCGGACACGGTTCGGGGTAGAAGCGGCAGTCAACAGTCCAGACGCCAGCGTTGCTCTAACCCGGAAGACAAGAAAAGGGGGCGGGATGGAAAAACAATCATCACAATGTATAAATAATAAATAAATGAATAAATACTAGCTCAAATGTGGCATGTGTTTTAAATTGGGCGATAAGACATTCACTTTCAAGCACTATCATTTAGCGCTGCTGACAACAATAACTTATGAGATGGTAAATCAAGGAGGAGTGTCATAGTTGGAACACAGGCGCTGTATGACCTATAGATTGAACAATAACATTCACCGCATATACAACCATGTTGGTAGATTGTTAAATTACATTACAGTTTATTACAAAGGATTTCGGAACTTTATTTGATGATAAACACTGGAACGAGGATTTGAGCCGTGTTAATGGGTAGGGTGGATGGATTACTCAGAGGAAAAAAAAAAAAAAAAAAAAAGCATTTGATAAGGGCGGCTTGATAGTAAGATGATGAGTGTGCGCAACTGATAGGATACAAAATGTTAATAGGAAGATTTGGGGTGTAAGGAACAAATACTACACAGGAAGATTGATAACACGAAGATAGTTTTGTGAAGTTTGTGTCCCAGTGTGTTCTGCCCTAGCGCGTGGCACAATTCCTGAACTGAGTCCTCTTACTCCACTGGCTGTCTCAAAATCAACAGAGGACTGTCCCTGGTCATGAGACACCTTTGACCTTTGGGAGAACAACAGGAACTATTATCATGCTTGAAGGGGGCAAGCACAGCTCTTCACAGGACAAGAACCATAGTTGGTGGAATACACACAGATGCAGATCAAAAAGAAAATGGACTGAAAGAACAAGGACAAGATGGACGCATTTGAGAGTGGCGGACGATCCAGCCCTGAATCATCATCATGAGAATCTGAGAGGAGAGGCTGCTAAAGACTTGCACGAGTCACATGAAGTCAAACTGGACACATTGTTAAAGACTGCTGAAGCATTACAAAGTTGGTGGAGTGTGGGAAAAAAGGGATGGAAGTGTGTTTGGGTGCTGGGGCGGACATATCTGAGGAGTTTTGATAAAAGAGGGAATAATAAGGCTGCTTATTGACACTGAAACGGGGTTAAAAAACAAAATACATAGATATGGACAGTGAAGATGCACTAATAATAACAAATCATACAACAGCGTGATCAGAAACTGGGCAAAGTGGACATTGATCGATAGAAATTAAATCATTTGAATCATAAATTTTTATATGTAACATAGCATTTCGAAGACATGATGAATCTAATTGAAATAATGAAATTTTATAATTGGACCGGTGAAAATTTGGATTCGGGCAACAGAAGGCTGAATTGCTAAACTTAATTGACCTTTATCAAAACGACAGAATTTAATTACACATCAATTGCGACTGATTTATAGGATGCATATTTGAGCTTGAAGGGGTGAGGGGCCATAAGAAAGTTGGAATTTTGGATAGTCAGCAAAATAGTAATACAGGGCACTACTTAATTAAAAAGGATACGGTAGGGCTTTAAATAACAAATACAGTGACATGACCCTTGCGACAATTGATTTAAATGGCAATTTATGATAGGCACTTGGGGTTAGGATTAACAATCCATCCATCCATCCATTACTGGTGCGGCTTGTCCTTACGAGGGTCACGGAGGATTAACAATAATAACTAGAATTTGTAATTTCTGTAGAAATTGCGTGTGAAGGCGAAGAGGCTGAATAAAAATTCGGGGAATGCTACAAGATTATGTTTAAATTTGGAACGTGTTGAATTGGCCAGAAAATGGATGAAAATATAGAAAGAATTTTGTAAAATTGGGCGTGAATTTTAAAGTTGAAAATTTGAAATTTTTCACAAGTGGGAAGTTTTGGAATAGGTAGGAATAAGATGAACAGTTAAAAAATTGAAATGGGTTGAGTCAGTGAAAAAATTAATTAGAAATTATAAGGGAAAAAGGAAATTTTGTAAAATTTTACCGCAATGTTGAAAGTGAAATTGTGAAATTTTAATCTAGAAAGTGAAAGAAGGTGAATTGGAAAGTGAAAGAAGGTGAATTGGAGGAATTATGTGGAAGAAAATGAGAAATATTGAATGTGCCATGAAGAATGAATGGTGAAATATTGGCTTAAAATTTGTAAATTTCTTGAAAACCGTAAATATTTAGAATATTTGGCATGAATATTTGGAATGAGTTAAAAGTGGAATGAAGTGAATCAGATGGATTCGTAGAAGTAGTTAAGCTAAAAAAAAAAAAAGAATAAATAAATAAAAAAGAGGCAGAAGAATGCAGAAGAAGTTGAATAATAATAAAGTCAAGGCAAGTCAAGTTTATTTATATAGCCCACAAGCAAGTTTCAAAGGGCTTCAAATGTACAAAAATTGACAATTTAAAGTACAGGAACAATAAGTGTGAGGGCCACAATGATGATCATGACAGCAAAAATATTTCTAATTGGTTTTGATAGGTACAAAGGGGGAACGTGGAAGAAGGTTTTCAAAATTTGTGATATAGCGTGACTCCATTATCAAGAGTAAGCATTTCTTTTTAATTCTAAGAATTGGCATCAACAAAAATGAGAACGATAATCTTCAAGGTGATAGCGTAAGTGGCAGGAGGAAGCTGTGTATATTGTTTTTAAACATTATTTTTAGTATCATTACTTTTTAGGAGGGTCAGTTATGCTTGTGAGGAGATGAATGAAGGAACAAGGTAACAGTAAAAGGGAGTGCTCTATAAATTGTTGGTTCTTTGCCAGAGGTAGTTATTTGGAGGGATGAATTTAAACTGAAAGCAAAATGGAACTGTTTAGTCACTAAACAGTGACTAAATATTGTGACTGTAATATTGAAGTTACAGCTCAACACAAAGTGTCAAATAGTCTAAGTGTGAGATGTGAGCAAACTAAATGGGGAGTTAAATCATGTTCCAGCATTATGCATATTGGCAAACGATGAGAGGACAGGAGACCAGACAATTAGATATTAACTTTGGATTTAAAATAAAAAAGGGAAATTTTAATTGAGGAGAAAATTTTGCGTAGTGACGGTTCCTTTTTACAATTTAATATTGTATGTTTTTATGTGTGTGTTGTGGAATGACAGTTTGTCTGTAATGGTGTATGAATGTCAAGTCTGTGATTGTGGTGTGGTGTTTGTGTATTGTGAATGGTTAACATGATTCAAAGTTGGGGTGATGTGATCACAGCAGAGGATAACATTCCTCTCACCTGAAAAATATAAAGATACTACAGATTTGAAAAAGCACGATTGATCAGGACTAATTTTGGACTAAATATGGGTTTAGGATTACTCAGGGGCACCATCAACAACAAAACAGTGCGATGGAGAAGGCCCATTTCAGTGATATGGTCAGACAAGACAGAACTAGTATCGAACATCAAGACTTTGGACGATTTGACGTGTGACGACTTTGAGCTCACCCGACGGGATGACGGACGAGGTGGACAGTGACCAAATGTTTGACGCTTGAGCTTGCTTGCGACAAGAGCACGCTCTGCTTTGTTTTTCTGTGTGACTTGATTTTTTTTTTGCAGCAACAGCCACCAGCCAAGGAGCGGATTGCGCGTTGCTTGCGTAACTTGTTTTCGTTCTTGCAGGTTGTCGATTGCGTTCGTGGAAAATTTGTGTTGAATTTACAAGAATATGTTAACCCTTGCCCTTTTGGTTTTTATGATGAACTTGTTGATGACGTGGTTTTCAGGACATGATCCGCAGGCGCCAGGATTCATTTTATGACTGATTTTATTTTGATACTTGATGTCTGTTTTTGTGTGTACAAATGTCCGCTGCCAGCAGGGCTATAAGCTCACTGACAGGAGTGCGATGATTTTTGTTTGTGTTGCCGAGTGTGTGGTGGACAGTCAAGTTTTAAGGACTTGGGGTGACGGTCTCGGGGCCCAGATGGGAGCTAGAGGTTCCGCGGGCCTGGCTACAATGAGTGTGGTGATGAGGGGGGACGCTTTGCAGGTTCCTTTTGATACGTAATGACACATTAGGTAAATGTGTCAAAGGGGGGAGTGGCAAAATAGAAATGGGTGAGTAAGTGTAAAATAGAAATGGGTGAGTAGGTGTAAAATAGAAATGGGTGAGTAGGTTTCAATTTGTAATTGTGATATACAGTTTTTTTTCCAAATTCACTTGTTTTTAAGTTTTAACAGGACATGCCAGAATTCAACTAGCAGTGATGGAAGGAGCAGAGGAAGACCAGTGACATCTGGTTGTGGTGTGGTGACAACAAATTATATGATCGCTTGCCGAAGGATGCATCAGGTATCTGTGCCCTCGTGTCTTTGATAATGCCTGTAGTGGTTGTCCCCATTGAAATACAGAATCTCAATTGGAACATGGAGTCCCCACTGGCGGGGCTCCTGAAGCGAGCCAAAAGAGACGTTTTCCCCCATGGTTGAGCGACAACGATCGAACATATATTGACGCTATAGGAGTGCCCCGGGGTGTGCCAGATAAGTATAAACTCGTTAATCAAGTGTTTTCGGGATTCGAAACCATTTCCCTATGGATCACCCCTCATTCAGGTGTACGCACCGATATTTGGTCTGATTGGATGAAAACGTTCAGAAGCTGGAAAGGCCTCATCATGTCTGTGCTTGTTGCTGTGGCTATTTTTACTGCAATAATGATTTTATGCGGTTGTTGCTGTATTCCATGTATTAGATCACTCACTGTTCGGTTGATCGAGAAAACCGTTGGCCCGTTGTCACCGAATGGCCAATATACCCTGGTGACTCAACATGAGCCGCGGGGGGAAGAAAGGACCGACAGTGTGCTGGTCGCTGCTTGCTAGAGTAACGGGTGATGACCTCATAAATGAGGTCATGAGAGGGAATAAAGGGAAATGTGCTTTCGGCAGTTTGCAAACATATTTTATTAAAGCTGCGTTAAACGTATCATATCAATATAATTTTCAGTAGTAGTGTACTCGTGTGGTCGCATAATAAGTGGAAAGGAATGTGCAGGCTACATGAACTTGTTTTCTACAAAGTATTGTGGAACAGGATGTCCAGACAGGGAGGACATCTCAAGGCCGGTGAGGACCGCGAATAACAACTCGTCATGGTGGTCCAGACCCAACCGCCCACAACTGAGACCAGACACCTGCGCTGAGCAGCGGATGACCATCGACCAATCACCACACAATATTTTGCATGCTTGAATATTCATATTGTGTTTCTTTAAAACTGGGCAACCCGGAAGAATGTGTTGTCTTTTGATGGTCACAGAAGGCACACGAGTTTTTTGTGTTAAGGACCCGAGACCCAGGCGCCTGTATTAGCGTGCTTTGTCAGGATTAAACAATTGGTAAATTCGGCCTAATTGATCTCCTGGTCTTCTCTTTGACAGAACGAACTCGCAAAATTGTTAGGTGTACCAGTGTGTGGATTAGGACATAACTTTTGAGTTAAGTGTTGATCGTAATTTGGAGTCAGATCAATAACTAAAATCAGTAGCCTAACAGTCGTGCTTTCTGTCTTTCTTTCTTTCTTTCTTTCTTTCTTTCTTTCTTTCTTTCTTTCTTTCTTTCTTTCTTTCTTTCTTTCTTTCTTTCTTTCTTTCTTTCTTTCAGAATCAAGAATTAAGCATCAGTTTTATTGACCAGGTTTGTGCATGGCAAACAAGGAATTTGACTCCGGTTGATCTCAGCCTCTGTACAACATTTAAGTGACTAACAACATTCAGGTGACTAATTATCTTACCTTATTTATTATTTATTCATCACTCTTATTTATTCATTGTTTGTGCCTTCTTGTTTTTATTTTTTTTGTGTTGTTTACTTGTATGTTTATGACGTCATATGATGGCGCCGCGGATGGCAGCCACGGTGAGTCGCTCTCTGTTTCTTTGTCTTATTTTGTGTGTTTTCTGTGTCCTCTGCTGTCCATCCCGGATCACTTTTACCAGAGAAGCGCTGTTAAACATCGGACAGTCTTCTTCTGGTATTTTCTCTCCTGTTCTCTCCGATTCAGACTGTTTGTCGGAGATTCTAGCCGGAGCGGCGGTGCTATACAGGCTAGCGCGACGACGGCGGCGCGGAAAACGAGCCGGAGCACTCGTAAGGCTGAGGCAGAGAGGGTTCCGTTCTGCCCTATCGTCAATTCATCTGGCGAATGTCCGCTCCCTGGCGAACAAGATGGACGAACTGCTGCTCCTCACTTCAAGGAACACGGACTTCAGCAGATCCGCCGCGCTGTGCTTTGTTGAAACGTGGCTCAGCGAACGAACCCCCCACCATGCCGTGGAGCTAGCGGTTTTTCGGCTAACTCGTGCAGATCGCAGCGCGGAGCTCTCCGGAAAATCAAAGGGAGGTGGTCTCTGTTTCTACATTAATGAACGTTGGTGTACTGATGTCACGGTGTTAAAAAAATTTTTTGCAGCCCTCTCCTAGAAACACTTTTCATAAACTGCCGGCCGTTCTATTCACCACGGGAGTTCTCCTCAATCGTCATGGCGGCTGTTTACATTCCACCACACGCACGTGCGAGTGAAGCCACGCAGATGCTGGCTGACCAGGTAACAGACATGGAGAAACTTCTACCAAATTCACTAATCATTGTTCTAGGTCAGTGGTTCCCAAAGTGGGCGGTACCGCCCCCCTGGGGCCGGTGGAAAGATCTGGGGGGGCGGTGAGGAAGAAAGGGGCGGTAGGGGGGCGGCAGTCGATTTGTACACAACACGCCGCTCTGGCCCAGTCAGATCCGACAGCATAGACTACAAAAGCAAAAGCTCAGGTTTGTAATTTCAAGCTTGTAATGTTCAGAATTTTTCTGTTTCTGAGAAACAAACTCAGTGCTCCCACTAATTCAACGTAATGGTAATGATATTATAAATGTATTATTTATTTATATAAATGCCGGTCCGCGAAAATATTTCTAACATGTAACCGGTCCGTGGCGCAAAAAAGGTTGGGGACCACAGCAGCAAACCAAATATCAAGAAAGAGGTGTTTGTTTCCATATGTGCCTTGGGGGGGGGGGCGCTAGGAATTCACTGGGGAGCCAAAGGGGGCGCCAGCCTGCAAAAGTTTGGGAACCACTGTTCTAGGTGATCTTAACAGGGCGAACCTCGCACACGAACTCCCCAGATATAGACAGCACGTAACGTGTCCCACCAGAGGGGCACAGACTCTGGACCACTGCTACACCGTGATCAAGGATGCATACCACTCTGCGGCTCGTGCAGCTTTAGGACTCTCGGACCACTGTCTAGTTCATCTGATCCCGGCCTACAGGCAGAAACTAAAAACTTCTAAGCCTGTGGTGAGGACTGTGAGGAAGTGGACAGTGGAGTCAAGGCAGGACCTCCAAGCCTGCTTTGACTGCACCGATTGGGGAGTTTTCGAAGCTGCAACTTCAGACTTGCATGAACTCACTGACACTGTCACATCATACATCAGTTTTTGTGAGGATCTGTGTGTGCAGACTAAGACCTTCTGTACGTACAACAACGACAAACCTTGGTTTACACCGAACCTCAGGAGGCTGCGCAAAGTCAAGGAGGAGGCCTACAGGAGCGGTGACCGCGACCTGTTCAGGCAGACCAGAAACACACTGAACCGAGAGGTCAGGAAAGCCAGGAGGTGTTACGGGGAGAACCTGAAGAGACACCTCTCTGCCAATCCTGATCCCTCAACAGTGTGGAAAGGTCTGCAGAGCATCACGGGCTACAAGAAACGAACCCCCCGTCCTGTGGAGAGCCTAAGGCTTGCTAACCAGCTAAACAGGTTCTACTGCAGGTTTGATCGGTCCTCCCACACAACAGGACTTCCTGCAGCACAATCTACATTCTCACCTCTCCCCACAACTACTCTGTCCACACCTCTATCATCGTTGTCACCCACTCTCTCTCTTGCAGAGGCCGCACCCGCACTCCAGATCCGCGAGGAGGAAGTGCGCCAGATGTTCCGGAGACAAAAGACCAGGAAGGCACCGGGCCCAGACGGCGTATCACCTTCCTGCTTGAAAGTCTGCGCTGAGCAGCTGGCGCCCACCTTTGCACGGATCTTCAACCGTTCTCTGGAGCTGTGTGAGGTGCCCTCGTGCTTCAAGAGCTCCACCATCGTTCCAGTGGCCAAGAAGCCCGCCATCACAGGTTTGAATGACTACAGACCTGTCGCACTGACATCTGTGGTCATGAAATCTTTCGAGAGGTTAGTGCTGAACCACCTGAAGGATGTCACGGGCCCCCTGCTTGACCCCCTCCAGTTTGCCTACCGGGCAAACAGGTCAGTGGATGATGCGGTCAACATGGGACTGCACTACATCCTGCACCACCTGGACACCCCAGGAACGTACGCCAGGATCCTGTTTGTGGACTTCAGCTCGGCGTTCAACACCATCGCTCCTGACATCCTCCAACAGAAGCTCATCCAGCTTGCGGTGCCTGCCTCCACCTGTCAGTGGATCACCAGCTTCCTGACCAACAGGAGACAGCGTGTGAGGCTGGGGGGCATCACAACTGACAACCGGACCACCAATACTGGAGCCCCTCAGGGGTGCGTCCTCTCCCCACTGCTCTTCTCTCTCTACACCAATGATTTCTCCTCAGGTGACTCTCCTGTGAAGCTCCTGAAGTATGCAGACGACACCACTCTCATCGGACTGATCCAGGACGGTGATGAGACTGCGTACAGACAAGAGGTGGAGCGGCTGGTCCACTGGTGCAGCCAAAACCACCTGGAGCTGAACCCGCTCAAGACCGTGGAGATGACAGTGGACTCAGAAAGTACAGCCTCTGCTGGCCTTCTTCCGGACAGAGACTATGTGGCTGGTCCATTTCAGGTCCCGAGAGATTGTGGATCCCAGGAACTTGAAAGTGACTGTGGAGGGAATAGCATTACTGAGGACAGTGAGGGATGGAAGTGGTGAAGGGTCCCTCCTGAAGTCCACTGTCATCTCCACTGTCTTTCTTTCTTTCTTTCTTTCTTTCTTTCTTTCTTTCTTTCTTTCTTTCTTTCTTTCTTTCTTTCTTTCTTTCTTTCTTTCTTGTTTTTGTCACACACGCACACCGTCAATGCGGAAATCGAACTCATGGAGACGGCACAAAGACAGGCTGCACCCCTACATCATCAGCGACCCCTACCTGTTACGTCAATGTTCGCCCTACGCTCTCTGTCTGCGACCAATCACAAATTCTCAACGAGAATCGTTCCCGTGTTGTGCTTGATTTGGTTCCCCCGTGAGATCTTGTTCCCCCTGCCGCGGGAGCGCGCACGCCTTATTTGGAAAGCGAAAAACCGATGTTGGCCTAGGAATGAGGGAACCTGTTCAAATTTTCCACACAACCTGAAAGGACCCCCAGGAAGACAGAAAAAAAACAGCTGGAGTCCAGCACTCACCGTTTTCAAAATAAGGGGGGGGAACATATCCTCACGGGGCAGCTGTGAGGATTTGTTCCCCCCCTGTAATTTGGCCTAGGAATGAGGGAACCTGTTCAAATTTTCCACACAACCTGAAAAGACCCCCAGGAAGACAGAAAAAAAAACAGCTGCAGTCCAGCACTCACCGTTCTCAAAATAAGGGGGGGGGACATATCCTCACGGGGCAGCTGTGAGGATTTGTTCCCCCCCTGTAATTTGGCCTAGGAATGAGGGAACCTGTTCAAAATTTTCACACAACCTGAACAGACCCCCAGGCAGACAGAAAAAAAACATCTGGAGTCCAGCACTCACCGTTCTCAAAATAAGGGGGGGGAACATATCCTCACAGGGCTTTGAAAGATTTGATCACAAAACGTGTGTGGCTTTTTCTTAAATGAACACGTTTGACATTGCTATAGTGTCAGCTTTTAATTATATTGCGCTGTCATTTTAAAGCAAATTAATAAATGCAACAATATTAATTTGCTTTGAAAATACCTGAGTAATAAAATGGATGGATGGATGAATGATGATCACAATTAAGTATAAAGTCTCCTTTGTAATATATACTCCTTGTAGCCTGTACCCAAAAAGAGGAGTTTCTTTGCATCGAGGTTTATGCAAAGAGCTCACTTAATTATATTGTTGCTTTTTGGTGAAGTGATTGAGTGTTCCGACTGTACGACTGGTCTTTGAATGCACCCCACTTCGCGGATGAATTTAAAGACATCAAATGAGAATAATCCTTTATAAAAATTAAAATTGACTGACGCAAACGTGAGTTCTTCATGTTTTTATTGAAAACAACGTAGTGCTGACGCCGTACGACGCCGTACGACATCGGTGTTTCGCTTTCCAAATAAGGCGTGCGCGCTCCCGCGGCAGGGGGAACAAAATCTCACGGGGGAACCAAATCAAGCACAACACCTGCACGCACATCTTTTGCGTCTTCATTTCATGTGTACACTTCCTGCTTTAGAGACCGCATTTACTTTGAAGGAGTGTGCATTTACTTTGAAGGAGCGCTTCCGTTGCTGGGAACCATTTAATCGTTTCCCACAATGCTTTGTGTCCACGTCTGCTTCTTCCTGTTTATTGTGAGCGTCTCCGCCGGCAACCTTAAGCTTCTCATTTGACGTTTTCGTGCTCGGTGAGTTTCCAACACGCTAAATATCGTTATAGTCGCACGGCGTGCTACTCTTGGCGTCTTTTGGGCTCGTTTGACTAGCCGCCGCCAACCAAAAATGCGGCAAGGGGGGAAAAAAAAAATCCTTCCGCCGTTTTTCTCGTCACTGCCGCCGAGCCTGGCCGAGCCCTCGAACTTCATTGAGAAAGGATACGTTTTGATCGCGCCTTTCGCTACGGCGACAACGTCGATGTTTCCCACATGGTGGGAATTTGACCGCGTTTCCGAAATGTTCGGCGCTCGAGCTAGCCGTGAATAAGTTGGCAAAAAGAGCGATTTGAATAATGCATGCGCTGCTCGCTGCTTGCCAGCTTTATGGTGACGTCACGGCGGATGGCGATCACTCGCTCTTCGTGACGTCACGGCGGTGGCGATCACTCGCTCCTCGATTGCTTTTCAGGACACTTGATGACAAGTGTGTCGTTTGGCCTCTTGGCCATTGGACTCGTCTGAGCGCAAAGAACGTGACAAAGGTTTCACGCTGGAAAGCTGTGAATAGGCTGGCGGCACCCGATCGGAGAAAACATTTCACCCGAGTGTCGGATGAGAAGCCTCTATATGAGCAGGAAATATTCCAGAGCCACCCAGACCAAGCCGGCTTCAGTGAAATCCCTAAACGAGGCGATTGTACGAGGCAAGCCTCCTTGTTTGTGGCGATGTTTTGGGCGGTCAGTTCATTTTTTGAGTACATGTCCCGCCTTCCTTCTGGGTTTCAGCTGCTGGGATCGCAGGGCTCGCAGCCTGATGATGGATGACTCCGAAGCACAGCTGACCGTGTCGGAGGCGGATGCTCTGGGCGCAGACTTCATCACGGTGGAGTTGGACACGCAGCCTATCGAGTACGTGGTCAAGTGGGCTGAGGTGGGCTCCAAGTTCACCATCTCGTGCGTCAAGAAGGACTCTGACGACCCGTCGGAGCTGAGCAGCGAGCAGCTCAAGATGGAGACGGATGAGGCCTTTTTCGCGCCCTACGAGGAGGTGTACCCCTGCGAGGTGACTGAGCAAAGCGTGGAAATTAAGATGGAGTCAGACGACGATGATGATGAGGAGCAGCACCAGATCCTGGTGGAGGTGGGCGGCCAGCCAGACGGCGAGGCCGACTCGGACCATGGTGACCTAGAACCCGACGAGCGGCGCTATCGCTGCGGCTACTGCGGCAAGTGCTACAGCCATGCCTCCAGCCTGTACCGCCATCAACAGACGCATGCTGCCAAGGTGGCCGCCACGCCGGTGCCCGCCGCCGCCAAGCGTGCCCTGGAGCCTGCACATCAGGATGCGCGATACGCCTGCCAGCACTGCGGCATGACTTTCAAGGGCAGCAGGTGGGTTGTTTCTTACATTGACTCCCGAATATGTCCGCGGCTCATTCTTTCTTTATGGTCTATTGCCATTTTCGTTACCGAGGAAAGTCAAAGAAGCCAACAGCCCCACTTTGACCCTGTTTGAGCTCATCATGTTTCCAATTACATGACGTGTTGAATGTTGCCCATACATTGCGGCCTGGTGGTGCTGGGTGGTGCTGGGAGTGCGAGTGACAGTTTGGTGACAGTTTGGCTTGGATCTCTGACCGAGGCCCAAGTGAGAGGGTGACAGTTGCAGCCATTTCGACAGTCTGGTTGTCGTCTGTTTTGCACGTCTCTCTCTTTCTCGTAATGTCGCTTCGGCACGCTGCCTCATTTGCACAAGGGGTGTTGATGCTCACTTGAAATTGCTTGACAAGTTTCTGCACAATTCTCCTGTCGCTGCGACTGCACCACTCGGTGCGTCCTGGTGCTCTGCACAAACGGAGGTGTTTGTGTCCTAAAATTATCTTTTTGTTGGTATGTCTCGGCTGGGCGATTATGGCAAAAGAGTCAGGATTGTCTCCAATAAGATTGACTTATGATGAATAAAACTGATTCTTGACTGATTTCAAAAGTAGGCCTTTTGTCAGCCAGCCTAGCATGTCAGCGGCCATCGCTGTACCTGCACGTTGAAGACTTCATTCTTTCATCTGTCAAGTCGATCGCCCAACGTTGCTGCATTGTGAAAAGCATCTCCCCGATGGCAGTACCTTATTTGTTCTATTTTTGCAAGTCTTGGGACTTGCTTGGCGGACTCGGGACCTCAGCTATCATACTTCGTACCAAATCACGTGGAATTGCGTGCTGGTGTGACAGTAAAAATGACGTCCACGCACAACTGCGGTCCAACACTCAGGCAACGTCTATGCCACACGCTTGCTCCCCAAGCACCGCGCTGCCTTGGGGCCACCTTCTGGCCACTTTCCCAGCGTAGGAACTCAACACAGCACATGGGTGGCAGGAATCCCAGATGGAAGAGGCGACAATCGACCGGCCCGCAGTGCAGCTGCGTGCAGCTGCGAGCGGCGTCGATTCGTCCCTTTTTCCGTACTTTGCCACCGGAAATGATTTCCTTTCCCACATCGCTATGAGAGGGTTCTCCGATTGTCGGCGGTGGACTTGAAACTGTTTGCGTAATCGTGAGAGCGTGTCCAAAATTTGTTGGACTAAATCCGAGCTTTGCGCTGGATGTCTTGGGATTTGTCTCAGGCTTTCCGCCTTGTTGCCTTTGGAGTGAGTCGTGCTGCAGCAGTAGTTCCTCCTTCCTGATAATCCCTTCATCGATTTTTGTTCAGAGCCATTGTTGCACTCAAAATTAGCCAACATTTCTGTTAATATCTTCCACTTTGTGGCCTCCTCCACCACAAAAACAGACGGCTGATCTTGCAAAAGAAGATATTGGCAAAACGGCGGTGACGTTTTTTTTCTGCGGTCTTGATGTGTGTGGTTGGGACTGCTCGTCATCAGTCCATTTGAACTAATGTCCCGCTGACTTCAGGATGCTGGGGAGTCACCTGCGGCTGCATGGCAAGAGGCGCATCCACCCGTGCAACATTTGCGGCAAGGAGTTCAACCACAGCTCCAGCTTGTCGCGACACCGCCTAATCCACAAGAAGGCCAAGGACGGCATCGCCAGCCACACTGCGCCCGCCCGCTCGGCTTACCGCCCCTCGCCCAAGGGCAAAAGGGCCAAGCGGCGGAGGCCGCCGGCGGGCGTCATGCAGGCGCCAGGCCTAGACGACAAGTTCTACGCCTGCCCGCAGTGCGAGATGAGCTTTCGCAGCTCCGCCGCACTCTCCAAGCATCAGGTGAGCCCCGTCTTTGCCACCGCAAACTTTCCACGGGACCTGGCGCAAGGCATCATGCACTTTTTGGCGGCAGCTTTTCTCCGCCTTCACACAAAAGTCCAACTCGGGCCAGTTTTTGCCAGAATTGCAGTTGGCGGCTTGAGAGTGGTCGCTGCGTGGCTATTGACCAGCGCAAATGCTGGCGTGGTGCTGCGATGGCCAGGCCGCCATTTCAAATGAACCATTTGAAAGCCGCCACTTAGAAAAACCCCTCTTGAATTCAGCTTCTTGAAGCATGGAACAAAGTGAAAGTGTCTTTGTGAAAGGGGAACTCGAGTACAAAATGTTGTTTGCAATATGTTTAGGGTTAGGGTACAACACCGTCTCAGTCGCACATTTGTCCGTAAGTACAATGACAATAAAGGCATTCAATTTGTGGCGACTGTAGAGTCACAGCAAATGAAACAAAATGCATGGGGATTTCTTCAAAAGAGCCTCATATTTCACTGGGAAATATACATGTCATATGTAACAAATTTCTTTTTATATACTCTACGTATGTTTTTAGGCAACATATGTACTTAGGTTTGATTTTAGTTCAAAAGCAAATCGTGACAAAGTTTCAATGCAGCTCATTTTCATGTAATCATCAGTTCTGTTAACTGGTACTTTGGGCAAATCCTCAAAAGCTGAGTGTAGTGTGACAAAAAGCTTTGGCGGAAGTCCGGGCGCCAGAAAAGGTTGGCGGGCCAAATCCCGAGCGACACGCCGACACAGAGCACTCCAAGCGCAAATATACTTGGAATTTAACTTTCTGACATGACATATGGCAAGTTGAGCCCACGGTGGTCTGGAGCAGAATCTGTTCCACGCCTCCCGCCATTGTGAGCGATAGGTGGCAAAATACAGCCACGCTTGGTCTTCGGCTTAGCCCGCAGCAGCTGACAGACAGTGAGTGGCAAAATGGTCGCCTTCCGGGATGGACCCAAACTGTTGCATCTTGCTGCGTCGCGAGATTCATCAGAGTATGTGGTGTGTTGTCAAGAAAACTTTTGACTGGACTTGCCCTGTGATCATTTAGCAGGTGATCCTGCCTCAAAAGACAGGCAGCCCAAAAAAGAGAAAGCAAACCAAGCAAAATGCCACAAAGATTTGGGTGCATCCATTTTTTGTGCTGGTGCATCAAACAAAGTTGGGGAGAGGAAAAAAGGAGCGTGGAGCCCCCCGCTTGAACAGCCCGAGAAAATTGTGACTTTGAACGAAAAAAGTCAAGCGAGTGAACTGCTGAGTAAGTCAGGCTGGCGCCGTGTGCACTCTGCATGACAAATGTCGCTCGTGTGATCCCTTTGCGTATAATTCCCGTGGAAAGTTTCCAAGGTGGCGGGTGGACTTCAAGTCTCCCGGAGATTGGGTGTAAATGTTGGGCAACTTTGCCGCTGCGCAGGTGACTCACGTGAAGGAGCTTCTGGACAGCTACGCGCAGCCCGGCAAGGAGAACCTGGCTGAGAGCTCATCCGACCTAAAGATCCGGCTCAAGCTGTGCTCCCGCGACAAGCCCAACTTCTACACGCTCTGCAAGAAGAATCGGCGGCGGCGGCGCCGCCCCAAACAAGGCCCCGGCGATGCTCAGGACGAGGAAGATGGCGCTGATGCCCCGGAGGCTCACGGCTGTGGCCTTTGCGGCAAACGCTTCAGCCACACCTCCAGCTTGGCGCGCCATCAGCTGAGCCACCAAGTGGTGGCGGCGGCGGACGGCGGCCAGCGCGCCAAGACCAAGAGCAAGACCTTCACCTGCGCCGCCTGCAACAAGACCTTCATGCACTCGTCCAGTTTCTCTCGCCACAAGAAGGCGCACCTGGGCGCCGCCAAGAGGGCCATCTTGGACGAGACGGCGCCCATCGAGTCCGACTCCGACTGACTGCCGGAAGTGACTTGCGCTTGGGCGGGACGGCAAGTGTACATAGCGGACGTGGTCAAAAGGTCGCTCTCGCCCCCTCATTGGCCCACACACCCTCCCCCACCCCAAGAAGAACCAGAGGACGCTCCAGTCTAACCTCTACGGTCTCTGCGTGATGAAATGGGATGGAACACGCCATTGCCGCCGCCATGTTTCCGCGCCACGTCTGCCCGCCTCGTCTCTGAGTGATCCGATTGGCCGCTTGATCCGTTTGTTGAGTCCATGTTGTGGTATGCATGAAGCTGCACGGCCATCATTGTAGTTTTGGACGAGGGGAGTGAGGCGCAAGGCCGGCGTATATAGGATTTTGAAATGATGACGTCAAAGGTATTTAAATGTCATTTGCACCCTTAAGAAGGCAGGTGATCACAGTAGTAAGGGCGCCCTCGTCAGCAGCAGGAAAAGACAAAATGTTTACACGACAGTTCCATTTGAGGTAAAGATTCGGCTAATTACTGATCATTGATTGGTCTGTTTGAACAGCAGAGAACGTGTGGTGTGTTGATGACATTGTGAATTCTGACAGGTGTCCAGGCTGAAAGTTTGTTTGAAAAAGGAAACAGATCGTCGTTCACCTTTAGCCTCCATGTTGTATTGCATCAGTGTCGTGTTTGCTCATTAGCACAAAGCCTTGATGTGTTCATTTTGTAATAAATCTGGAAAATGATGCCTTACTTCTGCGTGTGTGTGATGTGCTAGTGTTAGTAGCGATTGCTAAGACTGCAGGGCAAGCGGAGTAAAGTGTGTGGTACATTTACGGTGTGAATTCTAAAAATTAAGTCAATTCAGTGCAGAAATTCGCCGTTCGGTTCAGCCGATTCGCAGTTGGTCGCCGTCTTTTTTTAAATTGAATGTTGGCAGTGGGAAAGAGACCTCTGGTGGACACATCGATGTCGGCAACAATCCGTCATGAATCCCAGCGATCTGATTTCAAAATACGTTTGTAAAGGTTTGTGGATTCCATTGAATTGTAAATGTAATATTTAATAATTCAATATTTACATCTATCCTACACATCCGTTTTGTCTAGGCACAGGCACGCGAACTTTAACGTCGCAAATCCCTTGAGTCAAATTCGCAACGAATTGTGGGTAATATGCTTGAGATTAGGGGCCGTGGATGCGGTCTCGGGAGAATTTGCACACCCGACGCACGCTCACCCTCATTGGGAACGCGCATTTGAGGGGGCAAGAGTGTGTAAGTGAATATTTGGACAGTGCGCGGGAGCGCGCACCCCTTGAGTGGAAAGCGGAAACCGATGCCGTACGGCGACATCACTAGCTTGTTTTCAATAAAAACATGAACACTCAATTTCCATTTTTAGAAAGTTTTTATTTTTTATTTTATTTCTTTAAATTCATCCGCGTTTTGCCGTTGACATGAGGTGCGTTCAAAGACCAATCGTACAATCGAATCACTCAATATACCAAAAAGCAACGATAATTACGTGAGCTCTTTGCATAAACCTGCATAAACCTGCATAAACTTATTCTAACGGGTTGACATTCTTATAGAGTTCCTGTTACAAGTTTTAGCCCCCCTCCCCACCACCTGTCACTTTGCTTGGGACAAAAGGAACCCTCAGAACTGAGATTCTTTCTCAATCATTCATTCAAATCAATTCACTCAAATCATTCTCGTTATTAATGACCCTGCGAGCATTTTGACGTCTAATAGGCATCTATTAGACGTCTATATGCTAACCAGACGTCTCGGCTAAAACACGTCTAAAAGTCGTCTAAAAGTGTAACAAATATAGACGTCTATGCTATAGACGTCATTTAGACGTCTATATGTGAAAGTTCTTTTTAGACGTTTATTGAGTAAACGTTTGAATGATGGCTAATAGCTATTAGCGCTAATCGCGCTAATAGCTAGTGATCATTTGAACATCTAGATGTCTATTCAACATTGAGGTTCTCTTCAATACATTTAACTGGTGATCCTTACCTTTGTGTAGTTCCAGGATGTTGTGAAAATGCATTTGATTAGTGATGGTCCAGGGTGTGAAAATTTACATTTTCTAATACAGAAATAGGTTTCAGTAAGTCATACTTACCGTATTTTTCGGACTATAAGTCGCGTTTTTTTTCATAGTTTGGGTGGGGGGGGCGACTTATACTGAGGAGTGACTTATATGTGAATTTTTTCACACATTTTCAAAATTTAAAAAAGAAAAAAAAAAGAACCCGCGATAAACGAACTGCAATGTAGCAAGGGATTACTGTAATTTGAACTGCAAATGACGTCATCGGCGCGGCGGTTGTTTACATAAAGGACAAAGGATTCGATCACGGGATGACGAAGGGCCCCACGTACTACCGGCATCATTAGCGGCTTTGTTTGTAAGTGACACGGAGGACGAAGAGTTTGAAGGATTTAATGATTTAGAGTGACACAGAAGGTTTGAAAAACTATTATGGCTTTTATGCACGCCCGGTCCTACTATATGGAGCTCTCTTTCACCTCCGTGGATGGAAGTCGGGGGCTGGCGCTCGGCCGGGTGGCTGTCCGGGGACGGTGGATGGGGCTCGGACATGGCTTTTACGCACGCCCAGTCCTATTCCATGGAGCTCTGTTCCACCTCCGTGGCTGGAAGTCGGGGGCCAGCGCTCGGCAGCTGGCTGTCCGGGGCCGGTGGATGGGGGTCGGAACCTGCTCCTACGCACGCCCGGTCTTACTCTACGGAGGTCCCAGCCACCTCCATGGCTGGAAGTGCCACCTCCGGGGATGGAAGTCCATGCCGCCACACGCCTGGAAGTCGACGCCGGTGCTTGGGCCGTGTGGCGGTGAACTATTTGTTATAGTTATTTGATATATTTTATTTCGTGTAGCAACTTGTATATGTTTTTATCGTTACAGTTCAGTAGTTGTTGGCTCGAACTCTTGTTAACGCTACAATATAGTTATATATACTAGATCTGTGGAATAACACGAGGCTGACGTCAGCGGCGCACGCGCGCCGTTGTTGACAAAGGACGAGGAATTTGATCGATGGATTTAATGATTTGGAGTGACACAGATGCTTTGATAATATTGTTGTTTATATGATAGTTATTTGATATATACTTTATATATCGTTTATATGGGTCTGTGGAATATTTAGAACTGCAACTCACGACGAGTCCGACGTCAGCGGCGGATACGCGCCATCGTTTACATAAAGGACGATCGATGGATTTAATGAATTGGAGTGACAAAGATGGTTTGATAAACGTGTTATTTATGTAATAGTTATTTGAATAACTCTGAATGTTACGTCACGCCCGTTCTCAGCTCCTCGTTTGTGTATATGTCACGTTAGCATACCGTAATTGTTTAGCCTGTTGTTGCTGGTTCATGTCTGTTTTTGGTCTTCGATTTTGACAAATAAATTTGCCCCAAAAGTGCGACTAATAATCCGGTGCAACTTATGTTTTTTTTCACTTTATATTGTATATTTTATGGCTGGTGCGATTTATACTCCGGAGTGACTTTTAGTCCGAAAAATACGGTATGTTACCTGCAGATATAAATACACCTTTTGATGTTAAAATTAACCAAAACGACAATTGAACCTAAATATATACATTTTTTCAAACATCATCCAACCATCACAAATATAAACGTGCAATGTTTTTAAATCATATGTTTAAAAAAGTAAAACTATACATACAGTATTAAAAAATGGGGACTATTTAATAGAACAAAACTACTACGTTACAATATAAATGTATACTTATTTTATGTAGGACATATCAAACAAAACAACCAGCTTGGCAAAACACAACAATATAAACATCACTCTCTTTGCTACTCAGCTCTGGAGCCCATTTTAATTTTAAAGCCATTGCGGTCCTTGTTTCATCATCCGTGGCCTCTGTGCATGTCGCCAACAGCTTCTACAAAGATGAACTCGATGTACATCAGGCACCACCCTTTGTAGACCTTGGGATTACTCTGTAAAAGAAATATGAATATGGGAAAAAAAACACGACTACCTGTAAAATATTTTTTCCTCGATGCATCTCATGTCAGTCGCACATTTCGAACATTGAGCAATCGCACAGGAAAGAACAGACAGGTTTTTTTTTTTATTTACCAGGGATATCAGCAGTCTTCCTGAGGGCATTTTGCACGAGTCACACGAGCACGCATATTGAACGTTGTCATTTGTGTAGAGTCTACAACAGAAAAGAATGTCAACATTGAGCGCAGCCACCACATCGTAAGCCTTCACTGTTTTTTTTTAATCTACAGTACAGATGTCAAACTAATCATACCGTCCATGGTCTTGAAAACATGCAGGTCTTCAAATCAGCGGCCTCCTAACACAAGACTGCTTTGCAATCTGTATACAAGGAATTATGAACAGTGTCTCAGAAGAGTGGAATTAAGAGTAGAAAAAAATTGAATTGAGGACTTTTTTTCTTGTAAATCAAGCAAAAAAGTAACTGAAAAGTCAGTAACTTTGACAGTACAGCAATTAAACCAAACAGAACCATACAGGTTCCATTTGTAAGCTATCAAGAGTGTGTGGGGGGGACATCCAAAATTTTGACTAACCAATTCTAAGCTTAATCGTTCTGTCATTCAGTCTTGCATCCTGTTTGTCATTTATTTCCTTGGACATCATGTCAAAGGTCTCTAGATCAGTCATGGGCACCGTCCACTCTCCGCGTCACATTCTGAACGAGAGTTGAGGCTCCTCAGCCCAGGGATTGCCAGAGGGGGCTCCACGATGACCTTCAGAAGCTCTGAGAATAAAGAGAAATAGAAATAAAATACTCACTTAAATTACTGCAGCTATGACCTCTTTTTAAATGACTAATGCCTACAAAAAAAAACCTCTTACTTCTCCCTGTCATGGGCGTTTCACAATCACCTCCTAGCTGTTGAAGAATGAAGCAAATGTTAGCTGCAAGATTCAAATGAACCATTCTCCAATGGTAAACTTTGCCCTGTTTGAAAAAGAAATGGTGGCATTCTGTCTGTGCCTTTGAATGTGGTGCAAATTAATTTGGCTGTTGTACATATCCAATCACGTTATTCTAAAATAGTACTGATAAAATTGCTTGTTCTACAAGTTATCCAAATGATGAAAATGTACAGGGTAAACCTGGGTTTTATTTTGCACTTTGACATCCGCCATGGTTTCCGGAGTGTGAAAGTCAAGGCAATGAATGACATGTCATAAATGCAAGTTCCATATCGAAGATTGCAATTACAACATACACTTTTTGCATAGCCAAGTATATTCAAACTACCAATAACAGATAAATTTCCAAAGATAACACAAGGCAGTTGTGATTACTTCTACAATCAAGAATAAATCAAAAATCAAACTGTACCTTGTGGAGTCCGGTCAGTTTTTAATACAGATGCTCCTCTTATCTCCAGGCTTGGAGTCTGAAAAGGGGAAAGGGAAAAAGACGTCTGATTTGACAAATCACCCATTAACGGCTGTTAATAACATGATACAACACAATTTTAACTTTTGAAGTGATTTGCCTTAGAGTTCCAAGGCCTGTTGAGCGCAAAACAAAGTTAGGTGCACATTTTAATGATATCAGAAGATAAACACCTACTTTTTCACGTGCCACTCCTTGAGCTAAATCTGGAATCACAAATCCATGGGTAAAAAAGGGAAATTACATCTTTGCCATGCCATCATCCCAAAGCTCATCCGGAGTGGATGGTTTTGTAACTTTTTTGTACCCTGCAAATAACCCCCCAACCCTGGAAAAACACGCTCACTCCAACTACAGTGGAGCCTCGGTTTTCGAACGTCCCGGTTCTCGAACAAATCGGTATTCGTACAAAAAATTCGCGATTTTTTTTGCTTCGGATGTCGGACGAATTCGGTTGTCGAACCTCGCGAGATGAGCCGAGAGGACCCGCATGCCAACTGACTCCGTTCGTTATTACGTTCTCGTTACTCTTAGGATTGCATCAACTCTAATCATGCCTCCAAAGGAAGCAAGTGGGAGCAGTAAAGCCATCCTAAAACACAAAGATGCACCTAAAGCAATGAGACACTGAGCGCCCGGCGCGTTGCGGTTGCGCGATCGGACCAAATTAAGCTCCCTGTGCACTGAGGTCCATTTAAATTTTGGAAAGTACATTAGGACTTTAAAAATATTTTCTAAATTTTAGCGACCGCTCTGTCACAATAATGCGACCAGCGCGGTGCAGTTGCGCGGTGGGTGGCGCACAACGGTTGCGCGTTCGGCGGTGCGCTGCAGTTGCGCGATCGGACAAAATTAAGCTCCCTGCGCACTGATGTCCACTTAAATTTTGGAAAGTACAGCACGACTTTAAAAATATTTTCTAAATTTCAGCGACGGCTCTGTCACAATAATGCGACCAGCGCGGTGCAGTTGCGCAGTCGGCGACGCGCTACGGTTGCGCGTTCGGCGGTGCGCTGCAGTTGCGCGATTGGACAAAAATGCGCAAATGAAAAAATGCTTAAAAAAGGCGGGGTTTTTTTTGGGCTTGGAACGGATTACATTTTTTTCTATTATTTGTAATGGGTAAATATTAGGGGTGTAACGATTCATCGATACACATCGATTAATCGATATAATGCTCTACGATTTATTGGCATCGATGCTAAACGTAAACATCGATTTATATCGCCGTGTTTGACCTCGGACATTAGACGCGACTTTATTTTGAAATCCAGTTCATTGTTGCTTGCTTCCTCTTTCCGGGAGCAGTACGCGGCGTGCTGTGTTGTGAGCAGAGCAGGCACGTGAAAGGGGAGCCGACAACTACGCGGCTCCTGGGCTGGTGCTATGGCTAGTGTCCAAGAAGACGAGGAAATTCGCTCCCCTTTGGGCTTCAAGTCATTCGTTTGGAAGCACTTTGGATTCCAAAGAAAAGATGGCTCAACGGACAATTAAAATTATTGTAAATAAATAGTTCAGTAATGCACTTTAAAGTTAATGGTATTACAAAAAAGAAAGAATATTCATTTTTCTTATATGAGGAAAAATATAGGAATTTGATAAAGTTCAGTGTTAAAATAAGCACTTTGTATACTACAATACTCTTGTAATTTCCTAAATAAAGAGTTTGCAGTACCTTGTTGATTTTGCGTATGAATTGTTATAAATCAGGATATTGTTCTATATTTTTTATTTAAAAAAAAAAAAAAAATCGATCGTGGAGCACTATATCGTGATGTATCGTGAATGAATCACAGCAGGCTTTAAGATATCGGCAATAATCGTATCGTGACAAAACCCGCGATTTACACCCCTAGTAAATATGATTCGGAATTCGAACGATTCACTTCTCGAACAGCCTTCTGGAACGGATTGTGTTCGAAAACCGAGGCTCCACTGTACTAGCAAAAGTAGTTTATATGGGTCTACATTTCAAGCAACATAAAATGCCTTAAGACGTAAGATGAATACGTTTTAACCACGTTTAAAAAGTAAAGGATGTTAACTTTACCAAACCACCCCCCAACAAACACAAACAAACAAATAAACAAACAACCATCAAACAAACAAACAAACAAACAAACAAACAAACAAACAAACAAACAAACAAACAAACCACTCGCAAAAACATTCTTGAAACATACAGAGCATGCTCTGTTCAAAATTATTACGTACCTAAATGCAGCCCTTCTTTGTCTTA
Organism: Syngnathus acus; assembly: GCF_901709675.1. Taxonomy (NCBI): domain Eukaryota; kingdom Metazoa; phylum Chordata; class Actinopteri; order Syngnathiformes; family Syngnathidae; genus Syngnathus; species Syngnathus acus. Next base: position 14,164,872 of record NC_051100.1, read on the forward strand.
CAGAAAAGTAAGTTGGTTTGTTCTTTTTCTGAAGCAACGTCGACTTTCGCAACTTGAACAACGGGACCCTCTCGGCGGCGGCGCTTCTTCCTTCCTGGATTTTAAAATTATTACCAGACGAACCGTTACCGGAAATAAAAGCGATTACTTTTAACCCAAAACTCGAGTTTCTGCCCCCTAGTGGGGGGAGGTAAAACATGCGTCCAAGTTGATATTTTATTTTACTTAAGTAAAATCAAATAAATAATAAATAATAAATAAAATAAATAATAATAATGATAAAATAATTTTTTATTTTGCTCCACTTGATGAGCTATTTTTTAGGCGTCCACTATTCTAATGTATTTAATTCAATCCCCCACATGGTCAGACAATCTACAAGTAGACATATGGTTAAAATTAATAACAAGTTGTTTAAATTCTGTACATTATTTATACAATTTACAGCTGATTCAGAGTTTTATATTTTAAATCTGTCGTCTATTTTAGGTTATTCCATAGCCCTAACATCAGGTTACAGAAATAACCACACTTGGTATTTTAAAACAAAGCATCACAACTTCTGTACATTATTTATACAACTTACATAATAGTTTTGGGTTTCATATTTTATATTTGATGGATTTAATTTTGTTGTATATTAGCCCCAATGACACTTTACACGGATCAATGGTTGTTTAAAACACGTTTGTTTTGGGTTTAATATGATCATATTTGATGGATTTAATTTTGTCATCTATTTTAGCTAAAATAAAAATTAATTAATAATTAATTCATAATTATTAAATAATTATTAATAATTATTTCATCATGATTATAATTATTAAATATTATAATAATTATTTTACTCTGATCCACTTGAGCTATTTTTTGGGCGTACGCTATCTAATGTATTTAATTCAATCCCCCGTATGGTTACAATTAATAATGATTGTTTGAAATTCTGTACATTATTTATACAACTTACAGCTGGTTCAGAGTTTTATATTTTAATTTTGTCATCTATTTTAGGTTATTCCATAGCCCTAATATCAGATTACAGAAATAACCACACTTTTTTTTTTTACGTTGACGTTTATTCACACACACACACACACACACACACACACACACACACACACACACACACACACACACACACACACACACACACACACACACACACACACACACACACACACACACACACACACACAGATCATGTTTACAGCTTGCTGGACATATCATTTTAGGCATGTGAATAGGTCTCCTGAGGAAGCTAACTAAAGCTTATGGTAGGAGCCTTCTGTGTAGAGTTAGTTGTTGGTGAGCTATCATTATAATATACATACACATAGGACATTTACATACATGACATTTACATACATTTATTCAGCTCAGTGGCCGAGTGGTAGAGTGTCCGCCCTGAGACTAGAAGGTTGTGGGTTCACACCAGGGCCGGCTCTACGCAGGGGCAAGAGGGGGCAACGCCCCCTCAAACAGATGTCCTGCCCCCTCGAATCAAACTTTTAGAAGTGAAAAATCCGCTGATAGAAACACACGTTAATCAGCCCCTTCTCTTCTCTCATGTCGGTGCAGTGTGTGTGCTCACACAGCCTGCTGTCAGGACTCCGCGCCCGCCCCTCCGTAAACATCCAATCACTGTGAGTATGCAAATGAGGCAAGACGCAGCCAGAGAGTGCCAAGTTACAGTCAGCGCGGTAGGAGTTGGAAGAAGCAGTAAAAACTCCACCAAACTCGTCGTAATGACCCGCGCGCGATATCAGAGTCAAAGTCAAAGTCAAAGTCAGCTTTATTGTCAATCCCTTCATATGTCAAGACACACAAAGAAACCGAAATTCCGTTTCCTCCATCCCACGGTGACGAGACATACAAGTAGGCGACACAAAACAAAAACAAGAAGGCACAAACCATAAATAATAAGTAAAAAATAATAAATAAAATGAGCGATGAATAAATAATAAACCAATAACCCAATAAATAAGAGGAGCAAAACCGAGCCAGTGTGCATACAGCAGACAGCAAGAACAGGACGCTACGCTGAAAGGGGGAGCGAGTTCAGGATCCTAACAGCCTGGAGTACGAAGCTGTTGGAGAGTCTGGTGGTGCAGGAGCGCAGGCTCCTGTACCGCCTCCCAGAGGGCAGAAGATCAAACAAAGAGTGAGCGGGGTGACTCACATCACTCACAATCTTGGTCGCCTTGCGGGTGAGATGGGAGGTGTAAATGTCCTTCAAGGAGGGGAGAGAAGCATAACTATATATATATATATAACATATAACTAATGATTAACGACAACTCAAATAATAGTTAATATAACATTCATATTATATGTTCCCCCCCCCCCCTGAGAGATTGCCACCTTATTGTGGTCAGGGGGGTTGCGTGCCTCAGTGACCCTAAGAGCAATACCAGCAGAAGCTTTAATCTTCAAGTGGGACACCCAAGCTGGACAGGTCTTAGTGTAGAGGCCTGACAGAGTGCAATCCACTTCTCCAGGTTGAGATCTGGACACACAGCTAACAACTGCCGTGAAGAAAACACTAACAGTGTTAAAAATGTGTAAAAAAAAAAAAAAAAAAAAAAAAAAAAGAAAAGAACATGCCCCCTTCACATTTCTGACTGCCCCCTCTTATGTGCATTCCTAGAACCGGCCCTGGTTCACACCCCGGCCGGGTCATACCAAAGACTATAAATATGGGACCCATTGCCTCCCTGCTTGGCACTCAGCATTAAGGGTGGGAATTGGGAGGTTAGATCACCAAATGATTCCCGAGCGCGGCACCGCTGCTGCTCACTGCTCCCCTCTCCCCCCAGGGGATGGATTAACATCACATGGGGATGGGTTAAATGCAGAGGACAAATTTCACCACGCCCAGATGTGTGTGTGACGATCATTAGGACTTTAATCTTTTTTTTTTTTTTTTTTAACATGCTGCGTGTAACGCAACGGACATTGAACATAACCTAACATAACATGACACTGACGTACACTTAACATAACATACCATAACAATATACATTTAACATACAGTTTGTAATCCCATAAAATATAATTATGTGTAAGAGTTCAAAAGTTGATGTTTTAGTTGATGTTTGAATGTGGAGACAGATTGTGATATTTTGAGGCTGTCACTCGGCTCATTCCAAATCTGTGGTCCCCGGCACACCACACTCATACTGGTTCTCATTAAATTGCGTTTTTTACCTACAATGACGTGTTTGTGTCTAGTATTGTGGGTGTGCTGGGGAACACAGATGGGAATGAGCTGTTTTAATCTGTGGTTTGAGTCTGAGATGACCTGATACAGTGCCTTGCGAAAGTATTCGGCCCCCTTGAACCTTTCAACATTTCGCGACATTTCAGGCTTCAAACATAAAGATATAAAAGTTTAATTTTTTGTCAAGAATCAACAACAAGTGGGACACAATCGTGAAGTGGAACGAAATTTATTGGAGAATTTAAACTTTTTTAACAAATAAAAAACTGAAAAGTGGGGCGTGCAATATTATTCGGCCCCATTTGTAGCGCCACCTTTTGCTGCAATTACAGCTGCAAGTCGCTTGGGGTATGTCTCTATCAGTTTTGCACATCGAGAGACTGGAATTCTTGCCCATTCTTCCTTGCAAAACAGCTCGAGCTCAGTGAGGTTGGATGGAGAGCGTTTGTGAACAGCAGTCTTCAGCTCTTTCCACAGATTCTCGATTGGATTCAGGTCTGGACTTTGACTTGGCCATTCTAACACCTGGATACGTCTATTTGTGAACCATTCCGTTGTAGATTTGGCTTTATGTTTTGGATCATTGTCCTGTTGGAAGATAAATCTCCGTCCCAGTCTCAGGTCTTTTGCAGACTCCAACAGGTTTTCTTCCAGAATGGTCCTGTATTTGGCTCCATCCATCTTCCCATCAATTTTAGCCATCTTCCCTGTCCCTGCTGAAGAAAAGCAGGCCCAAACCATGATGCTGCCACCACCATGTTTGACAGTGGGGATGGTGTGTTCAGGGTGATGAGCTGTGTTGCTTTTACGCCAAACATATCGTTTTGCATTGTGGCCAAAAAGTTCGATTTTGGTTTCATCTGACCAGAGCACCTTCTTCCACGTTTGGTGTGTCTCCCAGGTGGCTTGTGGCAAACTTTAAACGAGACTTTTTATGGATATCTTTGAGAAATGGCTTTCTTCTTGCCACTCTTCCATAAAGGCCAGATTTGTGCAGTGCACGACTGATTGTTGTCCTATGGACAGACTCTCCCACCTCAGCTGTAGTTATCTGCAGTTCATCCAGAGTGATCATGGGCCTCTTGGCTGCATCTCTGATCAGTCTTCTCCTTGTTTGAGATGAAAGTTTGGAGGGACGGCCGGGTCTTGGTAGATTTGCAGTGGTCTGATACTCCTTTTGAAGCGGGGACATTAAAGGCGCTCGGTCTGCTCCGTCCTGGAGCGTCGCCGGACTCGCCTGCTATTCCTCCCCCGGTTGGGCGTCCGGGCCTGGCTGGCGGCCAACCCAGCTCGCCCGGCCGTGCCCTCCATTCTTCTGGCGAACGTTCGATCGCTGGACATCAACATGCCTGCTGAGTTCTGCGGACCGGACAGTGCGTAGCTGCTGTGCATCTGGAGCGGATGGCGTGCTATCGGGCGGACCGGGCCATTGTACGAGGGGGAACATCGCGAGGAGGTGGACTGTGCGTCTACATCCGTGACGAATGGTGCCGGGACTTTGTTGTGGCACTGCTCGCCACTGGCGAAGTTTGTGATCTCCAGGCTGTTGGGGTCCTGAACTCTCTCCCCGTTGTTTTACTTGTGTGTTAATCGTGTGCTGTGTCTCGTCACCGTGGGATAGGGGGAACGGTATTTCGGTTTTTTTGTGTGTCTTAGCATGAAGGAATTGACAATAAAGCTGACTCTGACTCTGACTCTGACTTCCATTTCAATATAATTGCTTGCACAGTGCTCCTTGAGATGTTTAAAGCTTGGGAAATCTTTTTGTATCCAAATCCGGCTTTAAACTTCTCCACAACAGTATCTCGGACCTGTAATTTCAATTTCAAGTGACGTCAGCAGCGCGACGCGGTGTGGCGCGGCGGTTGTTTACATAAAGGACAAAGATTGATCACGGGATGACGAAGATGACGAAGGGCCCCACGTACTACCGGCATCATTAGCGGCTTTGTTTCTAAGTGACACGGCGGACGAAGAGTTTGAAGGATTTAAGGATTTGGAGTGACACAGAAGGTTTGAAAAACTATTATGGCTTTTACCCACGCCCGGTCCTACTCTACGGAGCTCTCTTTCACCTCCGTGGATTGAAGTCGGGGGCCGGCGCTCAGCCGGGTGGCTGTCCAGGGACGGTGGATGGGGCTCGGACATGGCTTTTACGCACGCCCGGTCCTACTCTACGGAGCTCTCTTTCACCTCCGTGGATGGAAGTCGAGGGCCGGCGCTCGGCCGGGTGGCTGTCCGGGGACGGTGGATGGGGCTTGGTCATGTCTTTTACGCACGCCCGGTCCTATTCTATGGATCTCTCTTCCACCTCCGTGGCTGGAAGTCCACGCCGCCACACGCCTGGAAGTTTGTTTTGTTAAATAAAGACCCGTTTACCAAACCCACGTCTTTCCTTGTACTTTGTTAAGGCTACAATATAGTTATATACTAGATCTGTGGAATAACGACGAGGCATTGTTGACAAAGGACGAGGAATTTGATCGATGGATTTAATGATTTAGAGTGCACAGATGGTTTGATAATATTATTGCTTATATAATAGTTATTTGATTTCTAATTTATATATCGTTATATGGGCCTGTGGAATATTTTGAAGTGCAAGCGCCGTCAGCGGCGCGCACCCATTGTTGACAAAGGACGATCGATGGATTTAATAAATTAGAGTGACATAGATGGTTTTATAAACGTGTTATTTATGTAATAGTTTTTTTTAAATAACTGAATGTTACGTCAGGGCCGTTCTCAGCTCTTCGTTTGTGTTTATGTCACGTTAGCATATCTATCGTTTAGCCTGTTGTTGCTCGTTCATGTCTGTTCTTGGTGTTGGATTTTGTCGAATAAATTGCCCCCCAAAATGCGACTTATACTCCGGAGCGACTTATATATGTTTTTTTTCACTTTTTTGGGCATTTTATGGCTGATGCGACTTGTACTCCGGAGCGACTTATAGTCAGAAAATTACGGTAGTAATTATTTTACTCTGATCCACTTGAGCTATTTTTTGGGTGTACACTATGTAATGTATTTAATTCAAATCCCCCACATGGTCAGACAATCTACAAGTAGACGTATGGTTAAAATGAATAATGATTGTTTAAAATTCTGTACATTATTTATACAACTTACAGCTGGTTCAGAGTTTTTTATTTTGAAATATGATCATATTTGATGGATTTAATTTTGACGTCTATTTTAGGTTATTCCATAGCCCTAATATCAGGTTACCGAAATAACCACAATAAACACGGATCAATGGTTGTTTAAAACAGAGCATCACAAATTGAAAATTGAAATTCCAAATCTTAGCAGCAGATGGTGCAAAATTTCAATTGAGAATTATTGAATGAATTGGCATGGCTGAAATTACAAATTTTTCCAAGAGATGGTGCCAAACCGTTACATGAGACCAAAGATGGGCAAGACAAGCTGAACTAGCAAAAATAGAAAAAAACAGAATAACACGGGGTCGGTTTTGGGTCACGCACGGAAGCACAAATGTGGTTTTTATCTTTTGATCTTAATCTCTTTGCTTAGCTAAAATATATTCTGTAACAGCTTAAAGCAATATTATCACTCAATTAGACCAAGGTGCCCACCACTATGAAAATGGTGGTGTGTTAAAAAATGTTTGAAAGATTGATACAAATGTTGTTTTTATTTTTCCATCCATCCATCCATCCATCTTCTTCCGCTTATCCGGGGTCGGGTCGCGGGGGCAGCAGCTTCAGGAGGGACTCCCAGACTTCCCTCTCCCCAGCTACTTCATCTAGCTCATCCCGGGGGATCCCAAGGCGTTCCCAGGCCAGCCGAGAGACATAGTCTCTCCAGCGCGTCCTGGGTCGTCCCCGGGGTCTCCTACCGGTGGGACATGCCCAGAACACCTCCCCAGGGAGGCGTCCAGGAGGCATCCTGATGAGATGCCCGAGCCACCTCATCTGGCTCCTCTCAACGTGGAGGAGTAGCGACTCTACTCCGAGTCTCTCCCGGATGACCGAACTTCTCACCCTATCTCTAAGGGAGAGCCCGGACATCCTGCGGAGAAAACTCATTTCGGCCGCTTGTATCCGGGATCTCGTTCTTTCGGTCACGACCCATAGCTCGTGACCATAGGTGAGGGTAGGAGCGTAAATCGACCGGTAAATTGAGAGCTTTGCCTTTTGGCTCAGCTCTCTCTTTACCACGACGGACCGGTACAGAGTCCGCATTACTGCCGACGCTGCACCGATCCGCCTGTCGATCTCACGCTCCATCCTCCCCTCACTCGTGAACAAGACCCCAAGATACTTAAACTCCTCCACTTGGGGCAGGATCTCATCCCCGATCCGGAGAGGGCATTCCACCCTTTTCCGATCGAGGACCATGGACTCGGATTTGGAGGTGCTGACCCTCATCCCGACCGCTTCACACTCGGCTGCGAACCGCTCCAGTGAGAGCTGGAGATCACGGCCTGAAGAAGCCAACAGCACAACGTCGTCTGCAAAAAGCAGAGACGCGATGCTGAGGTCCCCAAACCGGACACCCTCAACGCCTCGGCTGCACCTAGAAATTCTGTCCATAAAAATTATGAACAGAATCGGTGACAAAGGGCAGCCTTGGCGGAGTCCAACCCTCACTGGGAACGAATCCGACTTACTGCCGGAAATGCGGACCACACTCTGGCATCGGTGATACAGGGACCGAACCGCCCTTATCAGTTGGCTCGGTACCCCGTACTCCCGAAGCACCCCCCACAGAACCTCCCGAGGGACACGGTCGAACGCCTTCTCCAAGTCCACAAAACACATGTGGACTGGTTGGGCGAACTCCCATGCACCCTCGAGGATCCTGTTGAGGGTGAAGAGCTGGTCCACTGTTCCACGGCCAGGACGAAAGCCACACTGTTCCTCCTGAATCCGAGGTTCGACCTCCCGACGGACCCTCCTCTCCAGCACCCCTGAATAGACCTTACCAGGGAGGCTGAGGAGTGTAATTCCCCTGTAATTGGAACACACCCTCCGGTCCCCCTTCTTAAAGAGGGGAACCACCACCCCAGTCTGCCAATCCAGAGGCACTGTCCCCGATGTCCACGCGATGCTGTAGAGACGTGTCAGCCATGACAGCCCCACAACATCCAGAGCCCTTAAGAAATCCGGGCGGATCTCATCCACCCCCGGGGCCTTGCCACCGAGGAGTTTTTTAACTACCTCAGTGACTTCAACCCCAGAGATTGGAGAGTCCGCCTCAGAGTCCCCAGGCCCTGCTTCCACAATGGAAGGCGTGTCGGTGGAATTGAGGAGGTCTTCGAAGTATTCTCCCCACCGACACACGACGTCCCGAGTCGAGGTCAGCAGCACGCCATCTCCACTGTAAACAGTGTTGACGTTGCACTGCTTCCCCCTCCTGAGACGCCGGATGGTGGACCAGAATTTCCTCGAAGCCGTCCGGAAGTCATTCTCCATGGCCTCGCCGAACTCCTCCCACGCCCGGGTTTTTGCCTCAGCAACCGCCGAAGCCGCGTTCCGCTTGGCCACCCGGTACCTGTCAGCTGCCTCCGGAGTCCCGCAGGCCAAAACGGCCCGATAGGACTCCTTCTTCAGTTTGACGGCATCCCTTACCGCCGGTGTCCACCAGCGGGTTCGGGGATTGCCGCCACGACAGGCACCAATGACCTTACGGCCACAGCTCCGGTCGGCCGCCTCAACAATGGAGGCGCGGAACAAGGTCCACTCGGACTCAATGTCCCCCGCCTCCCCCGGGACGTGGGAAAAGCTCTGCCGGAGGTGGGAGTTGAAGCTCTTCCTGACAGGGGATTCCGCCAGACGTTCCCAGCAGACCCTCACAGAACGTTTGGGTCTGCCAGGTCGGACCGGCATCTTCCCCCACCATCGGAGCCAACCCACCACCAGGTGGTGATCAGTTGACAGCTCCGCCCCTCTCTTCGCCCGAGTGTCCAAAACATGCGGCCGCAAATCCGATGACACGACTACAAAGTCGATCATCGAACTGCGGCCTAGGGTGTCCTGGTGCCAAGTGCACACATGGACACCCTTATGTTTATACATGGTGTTCATTATTGAAAATCCGTGTCGAGCACAGAAGTCCAACAATAGAACACCGCTCGGGTTCAGATCGGGGGGGCCGTTCCTCCCAATCACGCCCTTCCAGGTCTCACTGTCATTGCCCACGTGAGCATTGAAGTCACCCAGTAGAACGACTGAGTCCCCAGAAGGAGCGCTCTCCAGCACTTCCTCCAGGGACTCCAAGAAGGGTGGGTACTCTGAGCTGCCGTTTGGTGCATAGACACAAACAACAGTCAGGACCCGTCCCCCCACCCGAAGGCGGAGGGAGGCTACCCTCTCGTTCACCGGGGTGAACCCCAATGTGCAGGCGCCCAGCCGGGGGGCAATAAGTATACCCACACCTGCTCGACGCCTCTCACCGTGGGCAACTCCAGAGTGGAAGAGAGTCCAGCCCCTCTCGAGAGGGCTTGTACCGGAACCCAAACTGTGCGTGGAGGCAAGTCCGACTATATCTAGTCGGAACTTTTCTGCCTCGCACACCAGCTCGGGCTCCTTTCCAGCCAGAGAGGTGACATTCCATGTCCCAAGAGCCAGCTTCTGCAGCCGGGGATCAGACCGCCAAGGTCCCTGCCTTTGGCCGCCGCCCAGCTTGCAATGCACCCGACCCCTTTGGCCCCTCCCACAGGTGGTGAGCCCATGGGAAGGGGGACCCACGTTTCCTTTTCGGGCTGAGCCCGGCCGGGCCCCTGTTGGGCGAAGGCCCGGCCACCAGACGCTCGCCTTCGAGCCCCGCCTCCAGGCCTGGCTCCAGAGGGGGGCCCCGGTGACCCGCGTCCGGGCGAGGGAAAACGTGATCCATTAATTTTTATCATCATAAGGGGCTGATGAGCCGTGCTTTGTCTGGCCCCTCACCTAGGACCCGTTTGCCATGGGTGACCCTACCAGGGGCATGAAGCCCCAGACAACATGGCTCCTAGGATCGTAGGGGCACGCAAACCCCTCCACCACGATAAGGTGACGACTCACGGAGGGGTGTTTTTATTTATTTTTATCTTAATTTCTTTGCTTGGCTAAAATATATTCTGTAACAGCTTAAAGCAATATTATCACTCAATTGGACCAAGGTGCCCACTACTATGAAAATGGTGGTGTGTTAAATGATGTTTTGAAGATTGACTCAAAGGTTTGGATTTTTGATTTTATGGTTGATTGAAGTGTAACTTTGAAGTGTTATTTTTATAAAAAGAGAAGTGAAGAAAAAGGAAGTGGGGGGGCTTACCGGGGTGTTGGCCGTACTTTTGGTGGAAGATGCGTGGGACAGATGAAGGGCGGAAACAGCTGCCAGAAAGCAGCAGGTGTATAAGCGTGGGAAACTGGGCAGTCTTATCCTATGGGGAGTATAGGGGCCAGCGAAAGGGGGGGGGGGCAGAGAAGTCTATAAAAAGACCGCCACAGGTAGCTACGGGGCTCTCTCTCCCAAAAAGCGTTCATACGTGAAGAAGCCCGTACGAGTTCCAAGACTTTTTCTAAGCCTCCGGGATCTTTGTGTGAGACGCAAGATCGCTTGCCTGGATTAACTTGGATTTACTCAAAAGAATTGGACTGGACAACATTGCATGGGGAACTACCGTCTTTTTCCATGTATAATGCGCAAAATTTAACTAATTTATTGTCCTAAAATCTGGGGTGCGCATTATACATGGGTACACTTTTTTTTTTCTTTTTTTTTTAAAGAAAATCTCCCTCGAAATAAAACTTGAAATCACCTTTCTTCTTGTTTATTGTCAATCGCGCATCCGCAGGTCACTTTCCTCTCTTTTCATTTTAACCTAACTGATCGCGGTGGTGCCTTTCTGGGCAGTCGGAGAAATCAACGCCAACCAAAAAAATACATCCAGCCTAGTTAAGAAATCACCAGAAAGATCACCATGACAATTGTGAACACACAGAAAGATAATAAGTAACTGGAACATCACTCAAATATTGGTGATCCCGTTGAGAGTCTTCGCTATCGAGTTTGCTAGCGCATGCGCAGTGATACTGACCGGCAGAATAACATCCGGTTGTTCCCAAAGATGATCTTTTTTCTGAAATAATTTTACCTTTACGGACTTAAGTAGGACTCAAAATTTGGGTGCGTATTATACATGGGTACAGGCTTTTTCCAGCATCGACATGCCATTTTTAGGGCGCGTATTATACATGGGGGCGTATTATACATGGAAAATTACGGTAGGTGAGGGGAACGACTTTTTCTGTATTTACGCGAGGGGGGGGGACAGTCATCGGGTAGTCGGTCCTCTCGAGGCCAACCTAGTTCCCAAATTGGAATTTTAGAAATAAGATCGAACTGATCACTCGACTTTATTTCCACCAAAAAATAACACCCAATGGTAGCTACCTTTTCCTTCTTTTCTGATCTATGTTTTACAATCAAAGTACTCCGAGATTGAATGATTTTATTTGCACGAGTATCAGTGAGTGGGATTGTTCAGTTTTTGGAGGATTGAATGATTTTATTTGCACGGGTATCAGTGAGTGAGGTTGTTCAGTTTTTGGAGGAATTAAGATTTGTAATTCTATTTCATGCTTCTTCAATAAATGTGGTTTATATACTCATTTAATTCGTAGTGCGCTAATTTGTATGATATATGCTAGGGGTGGCCAACCCGCGGCTCGCGAGCCGCATGCGGCTCTTTGGCTGGTTTCATGCGGCTCTTTTACGTTCATATCAACATTTGTGTTTATTTTTCGTGCGTATTTGCTTCGCTTGAGTTCAATATGGTATTTTGGTCAAACGCGCATGCGCGTGAGGTGAAATCCCGCAAAGGAGGAGGGACAAACCCATTTGAGGAGTGTCAATTTCGCTCTCAAAATGGCAAGGAAAAAATGCACAGCTAAACGAATATATGACGATGAACACAGGGCAGAGCGATTGGTTTTGCTGGCTTTTTAATGAATGGCGACTGTGACTACGGGGGCCCATTAGGTCCAGAAAAGCTGACAAGACGCTAAGCCAGGGGTGGCCAACCCGGCCAAAATGGCAAGGAAAAAATGCACAGCTAAACGAATATATGACGATGACCACAGGACGTTTTTAACAGAGTTAAAGTTGTTTTTTGTTGAACGTAATGGCAAGCCATTCTGCCTGATATGTCGGACGTCATTAGCGCATTTAAAAGCTTCAAATGTTCAGCGCCACTTCAGCTCACTTCATGCCAATATCGATAAGGACTTTGCAAAAGGGACTGAATTTCGCAAGCACAAGTTTGGACACTTTGAAAAGTCAGGCAGAAAAATAGGTACAGTTTTTCAAAAAAACTACGAAGCACTCAGACTGTCACACTTGCATTGTTTCAACTGGCTTGGAACATTGCACGGGCTAAAAAGCCATACAATGAAGTGGAGTTCGTTAAAAAATGCCTCAGTGACGTTATTGAAATCTTGTCTCCTGAAAACGACAAACTAAAACGAATGGTCCCGAAATGTCCCGCCACACATAGTAAGTGAAAAAACTTATGTTTTTGTTTGTGGAATTTGTTGAACTGAGAGTTTGTCTGTGTGTGACAATGCACACAATGTTCATTGTTGAAAATGTGGTCTTTGGTCTGTGGTTTTAGTACTGTAGGAGTCAATTTGTCATTATCATGTTGGTGCGTGACATAATAATGTCACACAATAAATTTGGCTGAGCAGAGGGGTGTGTGTGTGTGTGTGTGTGTGTGCGTGTGCGTGTGCGTGTGTGTGTGTGTGGGGGGGGGGGGGTGTTCATGTGTGCTCATGTGTATGATGTGGCTCTTTGCGATGACAGTAAAAAATGTGGCTCTTAGTCTCTGACTGGTTGGCCACCCCTGATATATGCAATCGATTGTTTGTGGTTGGTTTGACAATTCGATTTATTGACGGGAGATTATTATGGTATGCAATCGTACCGTAATAAATAAAAATAACGAAGGTGTATAAATTAGATTAATTGGATTGGTGTAGAGTTAAAAGTAATTTAATTGTCCGTTGGGCACGGGCCCGTTCCTATTTTTGTCGGGCGGCGTCAAAAGCTAAATCGGACAATTTTGGGGATTAAATTGCCTTCATAATTATTTGAGGGATGAGTGCATCTCGTTAAATATTTAATTCGTTCAAATATTTGCTTCACTTGAGTAAAATAACGAAGGTGTTAAATTAGATTATTTGGATTAGTGGTAGAGTTAAAATTAGTAATTGTCCGTCGGGCGCGGGCCCGTTCCTATTTTTGTCGGGCCGCGTCAAAAGCTACATTGGATGATTTTGTGGGATTAATTTGCCTTCAAAATTAATTGCAGGATAACTATAATTCGTGTAAATCATTTTGATTCGTATTAAGAGAACTATTACCGTTTTTACCATGTATAATGCGCAAAATTTAACTAATTTATTGTCCTAAAATCTGGGGTGCGCATTATACATGGGTACAATTTTTTTTTTAATTTATTTATTTATTTTTTTTGGAAGAAAATCATGGTACAACAATTTTTGAAGAAAATCTTGTCACGGATGGAGTGTGGAAAGGAGCGGGGCGACCAAGTGCAGCTTGGACCAGGGTTTATTTACTATATATAGTGTTAGAATGAATGATTTAATGCATTAAATTCCTTCGCAAATACTATTATTGTCAAACTTCCACTAATTTGATTCTTCTTCGAATAAAGAGAAGTAGGCTCGCTACTTCAGCAACAAAGTAGAGCAGACACATATAAATAGTTACTTCGGCAAAACTAGTGCAAGGGTGCGCTAGACCAACGAATCCCTGAGGTCTTAACAAAGACATCTAAAAATATCCGTAACATAACACAAGCATCAAACAACCGAAGGGAGCCATCATTATGGCGCGGTCATTTCGACGACTCGCCTCGAATTGAGTTACTCGGCTCGCGCGTCGGATGACTTGAGAGGGATTGGCGTCATAAAGAAATTAGATTGATTCTGGTAGAATTAATTTAACTCGGGTGGTTAGATACGGACGAGTCCCTTCACCCCGGCTTATCGAACCCGTTACCGGGGAGCCGGTGGCACTTTGATAAAAAGTGCGCGTTTGACAAGTCATAGTTTGAATGACTTTCACCTTGCTTGTGCTTTTGAGTGTATTTGTCTATTGGTTTGTCACGTTCCTGCGTCACCTGCCACTTGCTACTTGTGCTTTGTGTCTGTCAGCCTATGCTTTTTCCCTGTTTGTTGTGTAAAGCGTGTACTCTTAAAGTTCGCTTATGAGGAGAATAACGAGACGAAGAGCGCGCGTTCAAGTTGACTCTGTGTTTACTTTTCAGTTAGCCTTCAGTTAGTGTCCAACATACCAACAGCTCCGTGTAGCAACAGCGGCCGTATATTCAGTACCATTACAGAACATCTTCCCCTTTTAGTAAGAAACATCCCCAATAACAAGGCATCAGATTTCAAAGAATTACCCCAAATATGATATCCAACAGTTTCAGAATATTCAACATCTTTAAACACAAATCTTAACTCAGAATCAGTTTTTTCTCTAATGAACATAGAACACATGCAATTTACTTCTCACCTTTACCTTTTTTTTCTTTCCATTAAACGGTCATTAATCCCCCCCCTCCCCCAGCCTCTCACAGATCCAGTCCAACTGGAGGGCGTGACGCTCTGCCAGAGGAAGTCACAGGGTGCCTTGGTGTTATCGAAATGTCTGTCACCCCTAGTCTCTCTGGCATCACGAGCCGGTTGGTGTGCGTGTGTCCCTGTATTACTTTGCTCCACAGTTGTTTCTGGCATCTCAGGTGTCGTTGTCTGTGGTATATTGGGTGCTGGAGCAGGTTGGTGTAGAGTGCGTAGGTGAGCGCGGTTTCTCTTTAGCTGTCCTCCCTCGCCGTCCATCTCCACAATGTATGACCTAGGCGTTGTCTCCTCGGGAAGCCATACCTTTTGGCCACACGTCAGCATAGATAAGGGACGAGCTCTGCGTCGCAGATTGTAGCGGCGTTGTTGGTCCTCCTTTGCCTGCCTCTCTGACCTTCTGAATTCTCTCATATTTGGCCAGCGAGGGACTAAAGTCTTTGGAAGTTGTGGTATATTGGAGTGAATTTGTCTCCCCATTAGGAGTTGTGCAGGGGAATAGCCACACTCTAGGGGTGTGGCACGGTACACCATTAATGCCTGTGCTTTGTTGCCCCCACCTTTCCACAGTCCTTTTACCGTGGCCACGGCCCGCTCAGCCTCTCCATTTGCCTGCGCATACCGTGGGTTGCTGGTCACGTGGGTGAAACCATACTCCTTAGCAAAGCTCTGGAAGGCCGATCCACTATATTGAACGCCATTGTCTGAAACCACAGTCAGCGGCGTCCCGTGACAGCTGTAGACGTCCTTCAGCGCGGCTACAACTGTCTCCACTGAGGCTACTTTAAGGTGGGCAACCTCGATGTAGCGTGAGAAGAAGTCCACAATCACAAGATAATTCTGTTTCTCCCAGAAGAACAAGTCCGTAGCGACTCGCTGCCAGGGTCCATCCTGCACTGGGGTAGTGACCAAGGGCTCTCTGTGCTCTGCCCTGTTTTGAGAACATGTGTCCCACCTTTCCACCAGCTGACTGATATGTACTGACAGTCCTGGCCACCAGACTGACTGGCGTGCTCTTGCGCCACACTTGACAATTCCCTGATGTCCAACGTGCAGGTCATTCAGCACGTCCTTTCTCATACACTGGGGAATTACAATTCTCTGACCACGCAGCAGTAGCTCACCAGCCAGTGTTAGGTTCTCTCTGTCTGGCCAGTATGCCCCCAACTCCAGTGGGAGGCCACATTTTTCTGGCCAACCGGTCTTACAGTATCTGCCTTTCACAGATAGGGTCTGCACTCTATTTCTCCAGTATGTTCCTCAGCCTGGCTTCTGAGGCTGGGAGACTTTGCACCACTGCATCCACAAACACTTTGACTTCTGTTTCTCTGTCAATGTCTTCTTGTGTGAATGTGTGTTCGACAGGCGCTCTGGACAATGTGTCTGCCATTATCAAGCGCTTACCAGGCACGTGTACGATCTCATACGTGAATCTCATTAGTCTCAGCCGAAACCTTAGGACTCAGGGTGGGAGCTCATCCAGTACTTTGCTACTCAGTAACGGCACCAGTGGCTTATGATCAGTCTCTAGTCTGAACTTGAGTCCCAGGAGGTAGGACGACAGCCTCTCACATGCCCATGTGGCTGCCAACGCCTCCTTCTCAATCTGTGCGTAATTTTTCTCGGAGCTTGATAGACCTCTAGAGATGAAAACGACTGGTTTCCATGTTCCATTTTTCTGTTGCTGTGTCATCACCCCTCCGATACGTAGGACGAGGCATCAGCGGAAATGCACGTCTCCGCACAGTACTTTTCGTGGTGGCTGTAGATTTCCATGCTTTTCAACTGAGTGCATGCTGCTTGGTACTGCTGTGACTTGGGCACCTGTATCAAGTTTGAAGATGGCCTCCTGTCCATTTAACTCTAACAGTTCCATCCATTCATCCTCAGGTTCCTGCAAGTTGATAACATTCAGTAATGCAAACTCTTCCTCCTCTTCATCTTGAGTCGTCTCTGTGTGTGTCTGTGTAATATCATAAACTCCTTTTCCTGTTCTGCATGTCTTTGCAAAATGTCCTCTTTTATGATACACCCTGCACTCAAAAATGGAGCAAGTGTGCATACAGCAGACAGTCAGAATATAGCGCAAAAGTACAGGACGCTACGCAGAAGGGGGGAGAGAGTTCAGGATCCTAACAGCCTGGATATGAAGCTGTTGGTGAGTCTGGTGGTGCGGGAGCGCAGGCTCCTGTACCTCTTCCCAGAGGGCAGAAGATCAAACAAAGAGTGAGCGGGGTGACTCACATCACTCACAATCGTGGTCGCCTTGCGGGTGAGATGGGAGGTGTAAATGTCCCTCAGGGAGGGGAGTGAAGCACCAATAATCTTACCAGCCGTGTTCACTATGCGCTGCAGGGCCTTCATGTTGCATTCAGCGCAGCTACCACCCCAAACAGCGATACAACTGGAGAGGACGCTCTCAATGGTGCCACGGTAGAATGTCGTCATGACGGCCGGAGGAGCACTTGCTCGCCTGAGTTGCCGCAGGAAGTACAGTCATTCCACCGATGTTTCTTCACATTACCACATCTGCCACATCCAGGAGGCTGTGTGTCAGTTTTATATTGAGTCCTCTGCCATTTATTTCTTTGTATTGCCTCTACCTGTGCAGCTGCCTGCTGGTCAGTGCCTCTTAATATAGGCTTATGTTTCTTTATTGCTGCACTCTGCTTCACTTTAGTCATTGCCGTTTCGAATATTAAATCTGGATCCATTTGCAGATTCTCTGACAGTTTAGCATCTCTTATGCCTACTACAATTCTGTCCCTTATCAATTCTTCCCTTAGGGGTCCAAACCGACAATGTTCAGCAAGTGTGTGAACAGCAGTGATAAAAGATTCAACAGTCTCACCCGGCTCTTGTTCCCGTCTGTTGAAACGTGCTCTTTCAAATATGACGTTCCTTTTACTGACACAATGTGCGTTGAAAGCCTCCATGACATCCTTGTATATGTTTCTCTGAGCATCAGTGAGCGGTAACACACTTAGTATGTCTTCGGCGTCATCTCCCGCCGCATACATGAAAGCATTTACTTGGAATTCTTCTGACTGTTTATCCAAACCAGAAGCTATTCTATAGCGTTCAAACCGCTTCATCCATCTCGGCCAGTCATTAATGTTGGTGAAGTCGAAGTTGCCTGGTGGGGCCAGCTGTGGCAATGCCGGTGACGGAGCAGCCTCGTCTCCCATCTTATCGTCGTATTTGTTTTTCTGCGTTCTATTTTTTTTCCTTCTTTGTCATCTTCTTAATAAGTAGTCCGAGCTTCTGACGCCATGTTGTGTAAATCGTGTACTCTTAAAGTTCGCTTATGATGAGAATAACGAGACGAAGAGCGCGCGTTCAAGTTGACTTGTTAGAGATGTTATGCTGTGTTGTGTGACGTCATGACAGAGGGGCGGCAGTTGAATACAGACACAGACTTGAGCACCAGCGGTCGTCCTCGGTCTCATTCTTGTCACTACATATATACACACAAACAGACTCTGTG
Source organism: Syngnathus acus (assembly GCF_901709675.1). Lineage (NCBI taxonomy): Eukaryota > Metazoa > Chordata > Actinopteri > Syngnathiformes > Syngnathidae > Syngnathus > Syngnathus acus. Next base: position 14,183,194 of record NC_051100.1, read on the forward strand.
TTTACTTTTCAGTTAGCCTTCAGTTAGTGTCCAACATACCAACAGCTCCGTGTAGCAACAGCGGCCGTACATTCAGTACCATTACAGAACACTGTTGCCGACCGCTTCCGTCAAACTGACTGACCAGATCCGATCGCCGCCTGTGAAAGGAGGAGAAGAGGGACAGAAAGCAAGGACGAGCGGAACGGCAGTTAGCAACCAGCTAGGCTAGCGACAGCACCCACCATGGCATCGAATATACCGCCACTGGAGGAGAGGAAGATGAGCGGCGACCTCGCAAGCAATTGGGACAATTTCAGAGCGGAATTTGAAGACTATTTACTGGCAACAGGATTATCAGAGAAAGAGCAACCAGTACAAGCAGCAACCCTACGGAGAGTAATGGGTAATGAATGTCGTCACATATACAAGCATAACTTGGGACTCACGGCAGACCAAGGGAAGGATGTAAAAGTTATTCTTGATGCTTTGGAGGAGTACTTCAAACCAGCTAGAAACGTCATATTCGAGAGATTTGTTTTTGGAAACTGCAAGCAAGAGGAAGGGGAGCCGATTGATGTGTTCGTAACGGAACTGAGGGACAAAGCTCCTTCATGTGAGTATGGACAACTCAAAGAGGACTTGAGCAGAGACAGACTGGTGCTGGGTGTGGGTGATGAAAGTGTGCACCGCCGGCTGCTCAGACAAAACGATCTGACACTAGCATCGGCCATAGATATATGCAGAACGGCAGAGATGACAGACACGAGGATACAAGCAATCACGCAGGACATGCCTCCAGAGACAGTGCATACAATGGATGGCCCGCGGCCACGTCCCCTGCCCAGGCAGGAGCGTCCGGACAGAATTCGAACTCAGACCCCGAACACATATGACAGCGCTACGTGCAGATTCTGCGGCAACACGCACAGGCGTGGGCGTGATTTTTGCCCAGCCTTTGGAAAAAACTGTAGGAGCTGTGGCAAGGCAAATCGTTTTGCCAAAGTTTGCATGAAGAGGGGCCAAGCCACAAGACAGCTACACGCAGCAGACGGTGAAGTACCTGTGGAGCAGTTCAGGGGCGAGGGAAGAAATGGTTTGTTATCTTAAAAAAATAATGGTGGGTTTCAGAGGTGCCAGTTGGATTCAGGGGCCACATGTGATGTCATGAGCATAAAAGACATGAGGAGACTTGACCCTGGGGCAAAGCTACTACCTAGCCAGACCAGGCTAGTATTGTATTCAGGCCAATCCATGCAATCCATGGGTACATATATTCCGCACAGAGTGCGTAGTGAAGGGAAGAGTACACAGGCTACGGTTCGAAATAGTGAGAAGTGGACAGAGACCCCTGTTGTCAGGCGAAACCAGCGAGAGACTAGACTTGGTGCACTTCACCATCCCAGAAGAACTTCTTATGGTGGGACACAGCAGCTCAGGGCCATTAACCAGACAGCACCTTGTGCAGACATATGCAGATGTTTTCAACGATCCAGTTGAGTCACTCCCAGGGGATGTTCATTTTGAGCTAGATATTAATGTACCCCCAGTGCAGGCTTCCCCACGCAATGTCCCGGTGGGCTTCAGGGAGGCAGTCAAGGCCCAGTTAGATACGTAGATATGAGGCAGATGGACACCTAACGTCAGTGTCTGAGCCTACTGAGTGGATTAGCAACATGGTGATTGTCAGGCAGGCAGAAAAGTTGAGAATTTGCATAGACCCCAAGTCATTAAATCAGGCTCTAAAGAGGTCCCACTACATCATGCCAACGCTTGAAGATGTGTTGCACAAGCTGCCCAGGGCCTGCATTTTTACACTAGTAGATGCAAGAGATGCCTTTCTACAGTGCAGATTAGACAAAGAGAGCAGTTACACCACCACGTTCTGGACACCGTGGGGCAGGAAGCGGTGGTTAAAGCTGCCGTTTGGAGTGTCTGTGGCCCCAGAGGTTTACCAGGGGAAGCAGCATGAGTTACTGGCAGGGCTAGATGGGGTGGAACCTATAGCAGATGACATATTGATTGTGAGGTGTGGGGGGACAGATGGGACAGCCTCACGGAACCATGATACAAAGTTGTTAGTGCTCATGCAAAGATGCAGGGAGGTAAAGCTGAGACTGAGTTTAAAGAAACTGCAGTTCAGGATCAGAGAGGTCAAGTTTCACGGACACGTCCTGTCAGCGGAGGGACTTAGAGCAGACCCAGCTTTCCACTTCCCCTTTCCCCTTTTCAATAAAGGTTCGTGCTGCATTTGGTCGCCCTGTCCCTGTTCGTGACATGGTTATGTGTGGTTTGCCTGTTTGAAGCGAATGAAATCAATCCAATTCCATTCAAATTTCAGATTATTTTTGGGTTTAATATTTCATATTTGATGCATTTAATTTTGTCGTCTATTTCAGGTCTATATATAGACGTAATTTAGACATCTATAAAATAACCTAACGTCTATTTTAGGTTATTTTATAGACATAATTTAGACGTCTCTAAAATAACCTAAAATAGACGTCTATATTAAGTTATTTTATAGACGTCTAAATTACGTCTATAAAATAACCTAAAATAGATGTCTATATCAGGTTACAGAAATAACCAATTCACATGTACAGATCAATATGCTTGTTAAACACAAATCCAAACAACTTCTGTACATTATTTATACAACTTACAGCTGGTTCAGATATTAAAATTTCGAAATATGATCATATTTAATGTTTTTAATTTAGACGTCTATTTTAGGTCTATACCGTAACCAATTTTAGACGTCTAAATTAGGTCTTTACGAGACCAGACGTCTAATAGACGTCTATGGCTGACAGGGGATCACAAAACGTGCGTGGCTTTTTCTTAAATGAACACTTTTTATATTGCTGTAGTGTCAGCATTTAATTCTTATGCAATGCCATTTTTAATTCAAATTAATAAATACAACAATACTAAGTTGCTTTGAAAATACCTGAATAATAAAAATAGATTAATGATGATCACAATGAAGTATAAGGTCTCCTTTGTAATATATACTCCTTGTAGCATGTAAAACTCCCCAAAAAGTGGAGCTCCTTTGCATCGAGGTTTATGCAAAGAGCTCACGTAATTATCATTGCTTTTTGGTGAAGTGATTGAGTGTTCCGACTGGTTGAGTGTTCCGACTGGTCTTTGAACGCGAATTAGCTTTAAGAAATAAAATGAAATAAACCCTTTCTAAAAATGGAAATTGACTAACGCAAACGTGTTCTTCTTGGTTTCACTTAAAACAAGCTGGTGCTGTCGCCGTACGGCATTGGTTTCTGCTTTCCACTCAAGGCGTGAGCGCTCCCGCGGCAGGGATACAGATTTTCACGGGGGTAACTACTTTGGCATTACAGCGGAAGTACAACGCCTATTTGACCGCAGTTTTCTGTAGAAAGGCTCGATGTCTTAAATCGATGTCGGCCATTTTAGAACAGAGGACAGATCTGTTGCGCTATGCTGTAGTTGACGGTAAATTAGATGATTTACTCAAATACTCGTAACTTGCCAAACTGTTTACGTATTTACAAACAGATTGGTTTATAACAATTTTTTGTAACACGGCTATGATTCAGGCTGAAGGTTTAAACCGCATTTTTTAGGCACGCGGCATAGTTGTTGGTGCCCGTAACTTAATCTCTGTCGTTTACCAGATTAAACAAACCGTTTGAAAATCGGTTGTGTTGCGCAATTTACAGCCCGTGCTCCATTGACTGTAATGAAAGGAGTGATCGACTCGCCCTGTGAAAACCAATGGCCGCCCTGTGGTGAGGTCGCTTTAGATGGGCTCCCAACGACAGCGCGCATGAGATATCTAGTCTTTATATGTACATATACTTACTTCAAGGTGGAAGAAAACAGCATGGGGTGATTTTGGTGAGGAATTAGCATTTGAACAGGGCTAAAACCTACAAAAAGTTGATTTAGCATGATGTGGGAGCGGGGGGAACTTGTATTGCACATGCATGCCGCTGAGGAGACCCAAAATAAGTGAGACACTTGCATGTCAATCATAATCTCTTTATACATTTGGGGACTAAAATCTCTGCAAGACAAAACACCACAAATATTAGTAGGAACAAAGGATGACTTGAAATTTGAAAACATCTACACAATAATCTGCTGTGTGTGCGCGCGTGTGTGCGTGTGTTTTTGTGTGCTGCAAAAGTAAAAAAAAAGTTCCACGTCAGCCGTAATAAGAACTGAATATGATTTTATGTTCACCCATTGTTTGTGATTAGTGAGTGAGTGAGTGAGTGAGTGAGTGAGTGAGTGAGTGAGTGAGTGAGTGAGTGAGTATAAAAGTGAAAAAACACGATTACATGCTAATCTAAAAAATGAAGTGATGTTGGTGGCACCGTGTCTGTGAGGTTTTTATTTACAGGGTGGTTTTGTGAGGAAGCGGGAGGGCGGGCACGTGAGTGGGTCTCAGGCGTTGGCTGCCTCGTCACCCTCCTGGACGTGGTTAGACTTGCCCAGCATCTTGATTTTGGCCAGCATCTCCCCCAGCGTCTCTTTGACGCTCTTCTCCAGCAGCCAACCTTCGCTATCACACTCTGGGTTCTCAGGGTCACTCATGGTCTCCAAAGCCGTGCTTAGGTACTTCAATCCTGCCATATCAGCACACTACACCATGCGCACACACAAACGCATGCACGCACACACACACGCACGCACGCACACACACGCACACACACACACACACACACACACACACACAGACACACACAGACACACACAGACAGACACACACACACACACACACACACACACACACACACACACACACACACACACACACACACACACACACACACAATGAGGTTTTGAAAGAATTGTATTGTATTGGTAATTTTATCTGCTCTCCGGTCAGTAATGGTGCGGCTTGTTGTTTGCGGCGCCTTGAGTCAGGAAGCCTGATCTGGACATGGGAAGGAGGATTAAAGCTTCCAGAATAGTCCCTGATCCTCAGCGAGCGTGTTTTGATACACTTGAACATTTTCCTAAGGACATATCTCTCGACTGGTTGGTCAGTCGGTCACCCATTTTGACTGAGGTGCTGCGTGGGTACATGCGTCCGTGAAAGAAGCCGGGGCAGCCAAATCGGAAGTGCGAAGGTCAGGCTCACCTGCAGCAGAACGAAGGCGCTGACGAGCACGCCAACGCCAGTCATCAGGCCACTGAAGTAGGAGAAGAGAGCCTCGCGGCAGCCCCGTGTCCAGATGTTGAGCTCCTCGGTGCGGTGGTCGTAGTCGTAGTGGGCCGAGTTGTTGGTCAGGTGGTGCTGGATGCAAGGTCGAGGCGATCCCGGATTACAGCAGCTGAACGGGACACTGTCCATCAGGAACTTTCCGTCCACGTTGCTCAGGACGCGACTGCAAGGCAAAGGCACATGTCCACTGTCAGTTGAACATGTTTTGTGGAGACCTACACCCTCTCGCCTATTTGCCACTTTTCATCTTAGGTCATACACGTAGGACTTGGGCACCATTTTGTGGCATCTTCATGCCCATGTCTGAGTGCTTTGCTGTGCCACCAGCCATCTTTGGTAACCTTGTGGCTGTCATTGGGCAAAAAGCTAGCTCACGTGTTTGCCGCCAACTGGATACCAAAAAGTCCAAAGTTCGTTGTTGGGGTTGACAAATTATTGTGATCGTGTGATTATGTTGAAATCACACAAAACCTTCCACTTTTCCTTGACTCAGTTGTTGAAAACTTCCAAATGATGTGGAAACATTCTTGCTTAATTAGTTATCTCCACTTGTATCTGTTTCCACAACCTTGTAAAACAAAGAGCTAAGACCCTCTGCACTGATTAACCAGTTTGCAGAGGGCAGAGGTGACCCCCGAAACCTGTTCACTGTCAGCCCCACCCTGCTTTCTCTCAATAAATATTCTCTTGCAAGAAGCGAAGGGCCGACTGCTTTCAAGCACCTCTGTACCACATAGGGTGCTGATGGCCTTCGCCGCTTGCAAGCGTAAAATGGCCAAACTGTCTCGCGTGTGGTTCTTGTATAGAAGGTAGAGTGGACAAAACTCTATCATCCGTATTTGTTTGTGCAAATCAGTATGATTGGTTTCGCACCTGGCGCGTGTTAATTTGACACATAACTAAGCTATCTGAAATTGGCTTGCTGACTTTGACAATAAACAGTGTTAATGTCTCCAAAATTTTGGGTGGTAGCCTGACAAGTGGTGGTTTTGCCTGACAGCACCACATTTATGGCATTGCGTCTGCCCATGGAGGAACGCATTCTATCCATACTTGTGACAGTGTGACACAAGACGGTGAGACATTCAGCGGCATGTGTAGCCCGCCCGTGGAGCCCACCCGTGGTGCCTCCCTGTGGTGCCTGGCCGTGGAGTGGATGCCAGCTCTCCTGAAGCGCCTGGCTAGCCGGCTCGCGGGAGCATTGTCGAGTGGCAAGATTGGCAGCCACAGCTGCTCCGCAGCGGACGGCTCGAGCTCAAATATGTGAAAAGCCGGAGGGAGATTGGATACAAGAGTTGAGACATGGCAGTGCAAGAGAAAAAGCAATCTGGTTTCAGATAGGCTACGAAGGCAGTCAGTCCGCTTTGTGTTTTCCACGACACGAGCCGCTGACGTGAGAGCGGACACGGGGCCTGAAGCGTGCAAGACCGCGCTGCCACGTCACTGACCTTGTCATGTCGGAAAAGATCTCCTGGTGGCAGATTAAAGATTTAGGAGCACTCTCACCTTTTAATCCACCTTCATCCTCTTCTGACCTCATTATCATTAGCTCTTGGACCTACCTGTTCCCCATAGGCTATTTAGCGACTGGCTCCAAAACACAAAATCATGGCACCAACCGACATGCGGTTTCGGCACTCACTCTTTGACTTCGCCGTTGCTCATGTCCAGGTAGCGGTTGCTGATCCACTGTACCTCGAACCAGTCCCTAAAGTTGACGTTGCCGCAGCAACGAAACTCAATCTGCGTCAAGTCCAGCGTGCGCTTCATGAAGCAGCGCCCTGGCGTGTCGGTGTCCTTGTAGAAGCGAATGCTATTCTTGAGGCCTTGCGACAGCGTCAGGTAGACAGCAAACTGCATGAGGAAAGAGAGCAGCGCCAGCAGCAGCATCAAAATGTTGAAGACGCAGCACAGCAGCAGGAACTTTCTCAGCATGGGCTTCCACTTGGAGAACTTTAGAGGGTCCAGCGAGTCGTGGCAGACTTTGGCTCCGAAGCTGTTGAGGGCGCAGGCCAGCAGCCCGGCCAGGATCAGCAGGTTGGGCACCAGGTGGCTCTCGTTCTCGTCCATCAGCTCGCTTCTCTTGCGCAGCTCCACCTTAAAGAACACACCCAGGCCAAAGAGGAGGACACTGGCCAGGACCGATGCCCAGTAGAGGATCCACAGTCCCTGGGCCAGCTTGACCCGCTTCTGCAGGTTGAACTTGACCGGCATGAAGGGCATCTTGAGCACACAGTGGACAAAGCTTGGCGCTTGGGTTTTGCCGCTACGCTAGGTCAGCCTCCGCATCCATCAGGCCAGGCCACGGGGGGCTGGGGGGGCACCCATTGTGCGCGGCCGCAGCTTGCAAGTGATGAGGCGCAAAGTCTTGGCGCGGCTTCTCCAGCTTCGCTCCAGGCGCAAAGTGGCCCACGCCGGCTCCTAAGCCAATTAGCTGAGCCCATAAGCGGGCTTACGCTAAATGGGGATGGGGCGGGGCCTGCTGCCATCGCGTGCAAAGTTACCGACAGACTGCTGTGCTCCCGCATCCTTCCTTTCATCCGTCCATTCAGCCATCTCGCTGATTCCCAGCCGGAGCTCCAAAAAGGTCCACTTATTGGTGGCAAACATCTCAGGGGATGCCAACTGTTGATTTGTGACAGAGACTTTTCTGGCATAAAGGGCGACACATGGGTGCAGGAGCAGAGCAAGAAGCATCCGCCCTTGTTCAGAACAAGCAGGAAAAATAGTAGAAAGGAAGGCAAAGACAAACAGAATGAAAATGAAAGGTGCTTTGGAACACGTGACAGGGAAAAAAACCCCGCAGGCAGCCCCTTGATCCCTCACTGAAGAAATGTGCTTAGTCCTCGAAGTCCTCACGCCCCGATGACACTTCATGGTCATTGTCAGCCATTGTCATCAAAAACTGATTTCATCTGAACGGTCAAGACCCAGCAAAGGGTCAAACGCCACAGAATGAGAATAAAGTAGCTAAAAAACAACAACAACCTTCCCAACGGTTAAAATTGTCCAGATCACAGCTTTCTAGGTTGATTTGCGCCGGTTTTGGATCCCGCAGCGCTCCAAAATGATCATAGCCATAAGCCATAAAAAAAGAGTACCCCGCGGGTGACACCATTAGTGGACTTCCCGTCCACGCGGTGGCGGTAGTTGGCACGAAATGCCGCGAGCCTGCATCTCCAAGAACAGGAAGAAGTCATCGTTCCCCCCCCTATTTTTTAGGCGATCTCGAGCGCCTCCCTGATGCTCTGATCGCTTTTGTGCTCGTCAGGCGTCCCCTAATTCATGTTGTCTTTAGTCAACGCTTGTCGGCCAGCTTCACTTAGCGACTGGTTATTCAGCTTCTCAAGTATAGTGAGGAAGGGTGAAAAAAACGACTCGAAAACTTTTGTTCGTCGACATCTTGACAGCAAAAGTTCTGCAAAGTAGTTATTTGGAACCAGAGGTGAGTTGGACCACATTTTCGATACTTTCTTGGACTTCCTTTACGTGCTCGTTGGCAGCTAGCTATGCTAACGTTAGCTGCTTCCGGTGAGCTGGGAACAAAGTCGGCCCGAGTATAAGAACTAAAGACAATTTTTGATTTGCGTAGTGCATCTCAAAGGGCCCAAAGACGCTGAACATTTAAACAATGGCTTGGGTCAATTCGAGATACGCTCAAGGACAAAATAATTAGATCAGGTTCATTTTTTTGTTCATTTGAAATACCTGCTACAGGTTTTTTTGATTGAAGTTATTCTGATATTACAATGACAACAAAAGTAGTTCAAAAGAGTTGTAGACGCACTTTTGTTTCTGCATTTTTTTAAAACTTAAAGTTGTTCACGATAGTCACTCCACGAAAGAAATATACTTCCCTGTACAATGTGTGTTTGGGGAATCTAATAATAATAAAAAATCTTCCTTTTTGTATGCCGTGTCCAGTGAAATGTCCCGAAAAAGTCAAGTCAGCTTGATAACTTCTTTATTACATGTTAATCACCAAATTTCCACGTTCATAAAACCGTTGCGCCCTGAATGCTTCTTTGTTGTGAAACATTCATCTTGATGTGCATGTTTTGTTTATCAGATGTATTATTATCGCTATGACAACGCTGAGGTCAGCTGCTGCTACAAATACCTCATGTTTACGTACAACGTCATCTTCTGGGTGAGTTTCGTCTTCCTCCTCTTCTACTTTAGTGTTGTCAAACCGGTGACGTGTTATGCACATCCTGTTACATAGAACAGGGGTATTCCAGAAAGCGGGTTATGTGAAAACTCTGAGTAAGTTAACCTTGAAATGAGAGAAACTCTTGAGTTATCCATTCCAGAAAGAGAGGTAACTTAAACTCTGGGTCAGTTACTGTGGTTGGTAACTTTGTGAACATAACCTGCTCGCTGGCAGGTTTACTATAAGAGACCCAGAGTTTCAACCAGTCTCCTCCCACACAAAGAAAGCGGTTAATAATGGATTGCCCGTTCATTCAAAATCCAATCAACATCGAAGCCGTAATAATTCGAAACACTTTACATCGCGATAGACTTTCCGACCCAGATTAGACGTTTTATCATTTCTAAAAGAATATTTTTTCGAATGCTACCGCTTTTCTTTGAACAGTATAATTTATCTCAATAACCTTCTCCGGCCGTGGGATGCCTGATGGTGAAGTGGTACACTCGCCTGTCTTGTGTGCAGGCACCATGAGTTTGATTCCCACACACCGCGAATGAGCACTCACATCAGAGCAAACTTTATGCATAGTTCTACGTTTTTTTTGCAAATGGGATGCAGAGCATTACTTTTTTTCTGTTGGCTGAGCAGAACTCAATGTTTGTTTTAAAATAGTATTTTAATGAGTGTTAGTGTAAGCTACAGCGTCACATTTTAAATGACTACAACATAAATGCGTTTGTGTCAAGTGTTAATCCACAAAGTGTAGAATTAACTGAGATGACGTTGAAAAACATTTTGTTTGGGGTTTAAATGATTTGAGGTAGTCACTAAATACATTTTTTAGTTTAAACTAATATTGACTTTGTTTAATAGCGTAAGTCCATTTAAAATAATTAAATTAAAATTAAAGTGAGGTGCGATCACAACCTAGCAAAACATGCCTTACTTTTTTGACTAATGTCTTTATGTTTAATTTTGAGCTGCTTCCAAGTCCTTTTTTCTCCTGTTGTATTGCACCTAAATGAAAATCAGATTTCATTCCTACTTAAATTCATAACTATAGGTTATGCTATGGTCTCATGGTTAGATGTTACATCAATGAAATAGTAAATTCAAACTTGCGCATCGGGTAGCAATTTCCTCCCATGACGTCTCGGTCTCCTTCGCTGCTGCAGACGTATTAGATTTGCGGTGAGAAATACGTTCGTACTTGCTGTAGGCTTGCAAAAGGACCTCCAACTCCGTTGTGGTAAAATAAGGTGATCTGTTTTTCCTCAGTTAGACTCGTGGTATCGGGGCTCCATTGATGATGGCTTTTTATAGTGGTTGTGCACGCGCGTAACTCCAGGTTAACATACTCACAGTTGATTGAACTAACTCAGATTAGCTTTTCTGGAACCGAATACTCAGTCTCCCATCTCAGAGTAAGTCAACTCAGAGTTCAGGGATAGACTCAGAGTATGTTGAACCTGCTTTCTGGAATACTCCCCAGGTGCTCCCACAGTCACATGGTCAAAAGTTTACACACCCCTGTTCAAATCCCATGTTTTCATCAACATGCTAACATTTAAAAAAACGCCACGAATAACGGAGAGTTTGTAATTTTTCAATAAACCATTTTGTTCTGTTTGTTCAAACTGTCATTAAAGCCCGAGAGGAGGAAATGAGCGACATGATCGATGCGAAATATTTGCCCTCTTTCTCGGGGGCGAATTGTGCCTGGACCAGCACAAAACAACTGTTCGGAACAAACAGCGCTCAGGAGCTATCCCGGCATACTCCGACCCAAAAGTGGAGAGGGGGCCTCCCTCTTGTACACTGTGCTCAACTTAGCACTTAAAAGAGCGACAGACATGCAATTTGAACAGAAGACAACTGAGCATAACAATTTAGACAGACAAAAAAATGGAACCACAGTTAGCCAGAGTCTCAAGTTGTGTTAAAAGGCCGTCTGTCCTTGCTGTATGTGTTGCAGCTGGTCGGCGTGGTCTTCATCGCGGTGGGTTTCTGGGCGTGGAGTGAAAAGGTAAAAGCCGAATGGAAAGATAGATGACGTCGACCCTAAGCCTAAACTTAACCCTGAGAATCAAATGTGTCCTCAGGGTGTCCTGCTGGACTTGGCGCAGGTGACCCGTCTTCGAGGTTTGGATCCGGTGTGGTTGCTGCTGCTGGTGGGCGCGGTCACCTTCATCCTGAGCTTTGCGGGATGTGTGGGAGCTCTGCGAGAAAACTTCTGCCTGCTCAAGTTTGTACGTGCAAACAGAGGCCATCTTGAAGTCTATGCGTGGCAAATTGATTGTGGCGGCGAAAATAGTCGACAGGATTTTCTCCCCTGCTCGTTGCGGTTGGGGCGCCGCCTGAGCTGGGTGTGGTCCAACCTGGACTGAGCACAAAGCTCGTACAGAAAAACAGTCCCACGCGACAAAGGATAACTTTGAGCTCTATAGCCAACTTGGACGGATGCAGGCAGCCAGAGTGCCTGCAGAAAGCTCGCCGGGGTTGCCTGAGTTGAGTTTTCTCAGAGTAATCGGGCAGGTGGGCGAGTCGCGGCCCCGATCGCAACCTGGATCTTGGCGCCATCGGGCGGATGTCGGTCGTATCGTTGAGATGACGGAGAGTAATCCAGAGAAATGACTTGCAACTGATCCCTGATTCTGTGCTTTGCATGTTAGTTTTGCGGCATCATCGGCTTGATCTTCTTGGTGGAGCTGGCTGTCGCCGTGCTGGCTGTGCTTTTCCAGAGTCAGATGCGAGAATGGATCAACGGCTTCTTCCTAGCCAACATCAAAGTGTACCGAGATGACATCGACCTGCAGAACTTGATCGACTCGCTGCAGAGGACGGTAAGACACATCCGACCCGCGGGCGGCTCCACCTTGTAAAGTGCCGCTGTGTGCTTGTGCCGCAGAATCACTGCTGCGGTGCACAACATCCCGACGACTGGGACGTCAACGTTTACTTCAGCTGCAACGGAACGCATCGAAGCAGAGAGAAGTGCGGAGTTCCGTTCTCCTGCTGCGTCGCCGATCCCGCCGTGAGTAACTCCGACCGACTGCCTGCCCGCCCGGCCGGAGCTGGAACGAAAGGGTTTCCCCAGCACCCATGCTAACGCTCGACTCAAATGTGTGCTCTCCAGGACACAGTGTTGAACACGCAGTGTGGCTACGACGTGAGAAAGAAAGACAAGGTAAGGCCTGCCAATGGTTGGTATGGCTCGTTTCCTCCACAGGCAACTGGGCTGTTGCGCTTGCCTTGGAAGACCGCCTTTGGCCTCTCATCTGTTCCCGCAAAAAGGCTTGGCTCGCGGCAAGAACTGATGAGGGGACCAAAGGTGGTCTTGGAAGACAAGCCATCCATCCATCTGGGGATGGCCTCCAATGCCAAGGAGGCATGACATCCTGTTTTCTTGACCTTGGTGAATGGGCTGTACTTGTAGAGTGCTTTTTCTACTTTTACTACTCAAAGGGCTTCACACTGCTTCCTCATTCACCTACTGATGACATGCCATCAGGAGCGGTGGACACTTGGTTACAAGGACTGGGGATGGAACCCCCAATCTCTATGCCATGCCGGCCCATGGCCCATCTGTTGAAACTGTTGTTGTTTCAGGCAGAGTGGCCGGATCATATTTACATGAAAGGTTGCATTGCTGCGCTGGAAGACTGGTTACCTGAAAATCTTTACACGCTGGCTACCGTCTTTGTCGTCATCTCTCTGCTGCAGGTGAGTGAAAGCGCCACAAATGTCTCTCTGTGATTTACACACACACATGCACACACACAATGTACAAGTACAGTACAGTGTACACAGGGGCCCGACTGATATGGATTTATTTTAGGCTGATTTTCGGCAGAAAAAAATACTGATTCTGATTAAGATAGGGATTTCTTTTTAGGCTGATTTTCGGCAGAAAGAAAATACTGATTCCTGATTCATCGGCCGATTAATTTCAAAACTTTAGAATGCATTGGATCACTATTTTAGTGGCTGTCTGTTGCGGAGCCTGAGGACTGTATAGGGGGTTGGCTCAGAATGTTATGCTCTTTTCGCCCCCGGGTGTCGGTCAGAACACAGGAGGGAGGCGTGGTTCAGTTTTTGTTGCTTTACTAAATTATTGGCAAGTAACAGGCTCTGTGGCTCATATGGGCATACAGGCGAACGGGCAAAAGGTATAGGCACATTTTGGTCGTAAGGATGTGAGAGCAGGTGTGAGTAGTGTACATGGGTGAGTGTTTGGGTGTGTGAATGTGATTGTGTATGTGTGTGTGTGTGTGTGTGTGTGTGTGTGTGTGTGTGTGTGTGTGTGTGTGTGTGTGTGTGTGTGTGTGTGTGTGTGTGTGTGTGTGTGTGTGTGTGTGTGTGTGTGTGTGTGTGTGTGTGTGTGTGTGTGTGTGTGTGTGTGTGTGTGTGTGTGTGTGTGTGTGTGTGTGTGTGTGTGTGTGATTCTTGTGAAAGATGTGTGTGCGTGCGTGTGTGTGTGTGTGCGTGTGTGAGAATGGGGTGTGGTCCTCAACAGACAGAAATACAGCAAGTCAATGCTCAACTTCTGACGTCACACAACACTAATAGACGGCACACATCACATAACTAACTGCGCGTAACGGTTCCGCCATACTAAATAAACATAAATGAAGTACCGTAATTTTCGGACTATAAGTCGCGGGTTTTTTTCATAGTTTGGGTGGGGGGGGCGACTTATAATAAGGAGCGACTTACATGTGAATTTTTTCAAAGATTTTCAAAAAAAAAAAAAAAAAGTGGAACCGCGATGTAGCAAGGGATTACTGTAATTTGAATTTCAAGTGACATCAGCAGCGCGGCGCGGCGTGGCGCGGCGGTTGTTTACAAAAAGGACAAAGATTGATCACGGGATGACGAAGGGCCCCACGTACTACCGGCATCATTAGCGGCTTTGTTTCTAAGTGACACGGAGGACCAAGAGTTTGAAGGATTTAAGGATTTGGAGTGACACAGAAGGTTTGAAAAACTATTATGGCTTATACGCACGCCCGGTCCTACTCTACGGAGCTCTCTTTCACCTCCGTGGATAGAAGTCGGGGGCCGGCGCTCGGCCGGGTGGCTGTCCGGGGACGGTGGATGGGGCTCGGTCCTGGCTTTTACGCACGCCCGGTCCTATTCTATGGATCTCTCTTCCACCTCCGTGGCTGGAAGTCCACACTGCCACATGCCTGGAAGTTTGTTGTGTTAAATAAAGAGCCGTTTACCAAACCCACGTCTTTCCTTGTACTTTGTTAACGCTACAATATAGTTATATACTAGATCTGTGGAATAACGACGAGGCTGACGTCAGGGCGCACGCGCGGCGTTGTTGACAAAAGACGAGGAATTTGATCGATAGATTTAATGATCTAGAGTGCACAGATGGTTTGATAATATTATTGCTTATATAATAGTTATTTGATATCTAATTTATATATCGTTATATGGGCCTGTGGAATATTTTGAAGTGCAAGCGCCGTCAGCGGCGCGCACCCATTGTTGACAAAGGACGATCGATGGATTTAATGAATTGGAGTGACACAGATGGTTTTATAAACGTGTTATTTATGTAATGGTTTTTTTAATAACTCTGAATGTTACATCAGGCCCGTTCTCAGCTCTTCGTTTGTGTTTATGTCACGTTAGCATACCTATCGTTTAGCCTGTTGTTGCTCGTTCATGTCTGTTCTTAGTGTTGGATTTTGTCGAATAAATTTCCCCCAAAATGCGACTTATGCTCCGGAGCGACTTATGTTTTTTTTTTCACGTTATTGTGCATTTTATGGCTAATGCGACCTATATTCCGGAGCGACTTTTAGTACGAAAATTACGGTACTCTAGACAAAACACCAAACATAAGTCATCAAGACAAGGAAACACACTTGCTGGCGACCGTTAGCCGCCGTGGAGCTACGTAACGGCTACTCGTATGATGCGAGGAAAACTTAAAAGGAGCGCGCCGAAGCTACCAACCAAACGGCGCACGCACGAAACAATCTGCGATCAGACAAACAGCACAACAGTAAACAGGAGTAACACTTAAATGTATACAGGACTGTCTCAGAAAATTAGAATATTGTGATAAAGGTCTTTATTTTCAGTAATGCAATTAAAAAAACAAAAATGTCATACATTCTGGATTCATTACAAGTCAACTGAAATATTGCAAGCCTTTTATTATTTTAATCTCGCTGATTATGGTTTATAGCTTAAGAAAACTCAAAAATCCAATCTCAAAGACCAAGTAAAAAAAAAAACGGCAAAACAAAATCAAACATTTGAAAATGTCCATTAATGCACTCAGTACTTGGTTGGGAATCCTTTTGCACGGATTACTGCATCATTGCGGCGTGGCATGGAGGCAATCAGCCTGTGGCATTACTGAGGTGTTATGGATGCCCAGGATGCTTCAATAGCGGCCTTTAGCTCTTTTGCATTGTTGGGTCTGGTGTCTTTCAGCTTCTTCTTCACAATACCCCAGAAATTCTCTATGGGGTTCAGGTCAGGCGAATTTGGCAGGCCAATCGAGGACAGTAATGCCATGATCAGTACACCATTTACTGGTGGTTTTGGCACTGTGGCAGGTGCCAGATCATGCTGGAAAATGAAAATCATCTCCATAGAGCTCTTCAGACGAAAGCATGTAGTGCTCTAAAATCTGCATTTACTCTGGACTTGATGAAACACAGTGGACCAACACCAGCAGCTGACATGGCTCCCCAAACCATCGCTGACTGTGGCAACTTCACACTGGATTTCAAGCAACCTGGATTTTGCTCCTCTCCAGCCTTTCTCCAGACTCTGGCGCCTTGACTTCCAAATGAAATACAAAACTTGCTTTCGTCTGAAAAGAGGACTTTGGACCACTCTGCAACTGTCCAGTGCTTCTTTTCCATAGCCCAAGTCAGACGCTTCTTCCGTTGTCTTGAGTTCAGAAGTGGCTTGACCATGGGAATAAGGCTATTGTAGCCCATTTCCCGGACACGTCTGTGAACAGTGGCTTTTGATACCTGGACTCCAGCTTCAGTCCACTGTCTTTGAAGCTCCCCCAAATTCTGGAAGCGACTCTTCTTCACAATGCTGTTAAGGGTGCGGTCATCTCTCTTGGTTGTGCAGCGTTTCCTGCCACATTTCCCCCTTCCAACAGACTTTTTGTGGATGTGCTTTGAAACTGCACTCTGTGAACAGCTTGCTCTTTGAGAAATTTCTTTTTGTGTCTTACCCGCCTGATGGAGGGTGTCAATGATGGTCCTCTGGACAGCAGTCTGATCAGCTGTCTTCCCCATGCTTGTGATTTAGTTTACTGAACCAAGCTGAGTGTTTTTCAAGGCTCAGGAAACCCTTGCAGGTGTTTCGAGTTAATGAGACGATTCAAGTGATTAGTTGAATACCCTACTAGTATATTTAATATTTTGAGATAGGATATTTGAGTTTTCTTAAGCTATATGCCATAATCAGCAATATTAAAATAATAAAAGGCTTGCAATATTTCAATTGATTTGTAATGAATCCAGAATGTATGACATTTTTGTTTTTTCAATTACATTACAGAAACTAAAGAACTTTATCACAATATTGAAATTTTCGGAGACAGTCCTGTATACTCACTGTTTGGCAAATACGCACACGATCACAGCAACACGCTCAGTCGATACCAGCCACTTTAACTCCCGGCGTCTAACTTTCCACTGCGCGCGGGCTGCAGCAATCGCGATAAGCTGATATAGTAACTCACGTGAGACTTAAGGTGTGGTGACGTAACTTTCCAACACAACATTCAACCCAAAAATATACATTGATTTTCAACGTCAACATAGGAACCTTTCTAACACTGTTGATTTGTATGAGGAGTTTGACTATTGGTAGGGAGGCCTGCTCCCTGTTCCCCGCCAGTAGTGAGCGTCATCTGGGAAGATATTGGTTGAAAAAACAACTTAGCTTTTTGGTTCCCAGAATGCGTTGCCTGGTGGAATGCATTAATAAAGTAATTAGGACAGTAATTGTTGTAATATGTCTGTTTACATTACCAGAATGTGTCATATTTTACACATTTGTGCTTGATTTATGCTGCACTATATTTTTTTTTATAAACTATAACTTGAGGTTGTGAGTAAAAATAGTGACATCCAGCCAGGTCAAGCACAAGTCCTGGAAATCAGTTGAATGTGACAAAAGTGGTATTCATTATTACGTGGAATGATCGTGTGCTGTCCATCAGATGGTTGGCATCTACCTGGCCAGGTCGCTCATCTCAGACATTCAAAAGGTCCGATTCTCTAACTGAACCCAGCAGCGGCGGATGTGGCTGGATCTCTTGGGAGCTTGAAGACGATGGATAGAAAGACTGCTTCAGCTCTGTGGCCCCTCCTCACTTGTGATGGTTGAGCTGCAGCTGTTTTTCCCTTTTTGATCTTTTCTCTACTCAGGCTTCTAAGTCACAAGACCACACAGTGTCACTCCAATTTGCAAATACGGTTGGCAACGTTAAAAGACAAACAGGAAGTGAAGGTGTGACATGATCTGTTGGTTTTTCACACTGGATTCCTTGAGCTCCGCCTCATGGCTGAACAACTAAGTGTGAAAGCGTTTTGCATTAAAAAGTTACTTTTTATACGCACTTTTTGCTCATTGATTAAAGTTTTATTGCCCACAATTGTCATGGGGGGAGTTTGAGCGCCATTGTTCCGATAACCAACAGTCCGCCCCGCCTGGGGCGCAAACCCATGTTCCACGGTCAACGGCTTGGGAGCGCTGAGCACTCAGCTGAAAGTCTGGGACGGACAGCTAAGCGGTCATCACTCTGCATGAGGTCGTGCAAAGTGAGTAACGTTCAATGCGCACAGCTCAAGCTGGCATCTGTTAAATGTTGAAGATGAAATTATTTCAATTGGTCCAAAATGCTAGAACACGGGTGTCAACTCAAGGCCCTGGGGCCAGATACGGCCCGCCACCTCATTTTATGGCCCATGAGAGCAAATCGGCAATAGTCATCCCTCGCTATATCACGGTTCACCTTTCACGGCCTCACTGCTTCATGGATTTTTTTCACAGTGCATTGTGTTATGGCTTCAGATGAAAAAGACACTACAGAGCGGAGTCAGGCCGCAGAGGCGAACTATATAGTACGTACTGATGATTAAAACTATTACTTTACTGGAGTTATCTGGAAGAAATTGTTTACTTCTCTTTATTAAATAAATGCTTGGGCCTAAACCCAGTGAAACGAGGGATTATTGTACTCAATTTATCTTCACTTTGAGATATTGCTTGATTTATTTTCGTTACCATTCATATTTTTCAAATATTTGAAAAATATTGAAGTGTACCGTCTATAACATGAGGCGCTCATACATTTATTTGGGTTCATAATGGCACTCCACAGAAAACTAACTACGATGCAGCCTGTGACAAAGAGTTTGACACCCCTGCTTGAAAAAGTCAAAAATAAAACAAAAAGATATTTTCTGACTTTATTTTGGATTTTTTTTTTTTTTTTTTTTTTTTTTTAGAAAAGTGTAGTGATAGGAATAAGTTATGGGGGTGAGAATCTGGTTATTTATACTTGACCATAATTGTGTACTTCCTATATGTTGTATTAAATAGTCCAGAGACAAGTTTCGTGTACAGTATGAGAATTTAGTGTATACACAGCATCACTTGCATACACGACGTCTCGAATTCCTTTGACGTGAAGTTGACGTTTGGCCTAGTACCGGGCCGCGAATTTGAAAAGGAGCCTGCAATATGCAATGGACAAACGGGGGGCACTGCCGCCGACCAAGCGACCCGTTGCGAAGCGGAAACCGCTCCCTCTCCTTCTTCGGAGTATACGGGCGGAGTCGGAAGCGTGCACGAGTGAGCGTCGCTCGGTCCGTCTGCTCTGAGGTTCCGTCGCCTCGACTTGCTTGTGTCCTTCAGTCCTTACCCGGCCTCTTTCTCAGCGACCGCAGTGCGCGAGACGCCAAGGAATCGAGCGGCTCGTCGTGGTCCACGAAGCGGAGAACGCAGCGGAAAGCATCGGCGGCGTCGCGCTCGTTTCTCCCAGTCGGAACGCAAATTCGCTTCTCAGCCGGGCCGGGTCTCCTCCGGCCTCCATCGCGCCACCGGCGTCGCCTGACTGGAAATGGAAGGTGGCAGTTTAGGTGAGCAGTCCGCGCGTCAAAGGTTGCTTCCTCCTTTGGCAGGCGGCGGGAATGAGCGCGTGCGTCTTTCCACGTGTCACCGAGACTCCGCACAACCCCCACCCAACCTCAGCAAAACGAGTCGTGCGCCACTAACGCCACGGTCAACGATGACGTTAGGAGCTTTTGATCCCCGGATGGTCGTCAGGCGTAAGGCGACTTCATGTGTTTCCAATACGTAATCTGTACACTTGACGTCACGCGCTGACTACTCTCGTATTCTGTCGTACAACGAAAGCCCCGTGGGTGGCGCGCGTTCGTTTGTACAGTACGCAACTTGGTGGATGGCGCTCCAGGAAGAAGTGGACAATCAATCCTCTCCAGCATCTTATTTAACGTTCTAAAATATATTTATCATAGATCATTTTCTCAGACCCCTAGGAGAGAATAAAAAAAATCTTAGGAGCCGTCCCCGAGTGACTTTAGATCTCCGGCCACCAAATGTTGGCTTCATCCGAATTAAAATAATTTTCTCTAGAAGAAGGTTCTTTTGGTGGTGTTTTGAAAGATGACAATGATGACTTTTTGGTTAACACTATTCATATCCTTGGGACTTGTTTTCTACACGAATGCAAAGTTTTGAAGGTGAATCCAAATTTCTTCTATTTTCACAATGAGTTTGTTTCTTTTTCAAAGACCGTTTAGATTTATGAAAAATGGAGATGATATTAATCTAGCTTGATAATTGACAATTTCGTGTTATGTGAAAAGCCCTAGCTAATTTTAGTTGTATTTTTATTGTACTGTTTCGTATTTTATTTGGTATCGTAATCAGTCTACTCTTTGCATTTTGTATTTCATAATGATGGGTGCCATTGTCATTTACTGTATGATTGACACAGATATTAAAAACAAAAAAATCCGCCTGTTCAGTGCATTATGGGTGAGGTAAATTTTTTGGGCTACCAACTTGGTTTTCCAAACTAATGAAGAGCGCCGTAGGAAGCTGTGATTTAGAACAGTGGTCCCCAACCTTTTTTGCGCCACGGACCGGTTTCGTATCAGAAATATTTTCGCGGACCGGCCTTTATATAAATACATAATACATTTATAATAAATATATAAATACAATGAAATAAAATGATACGTCTGGCATAAAAACAAGTACAAACGACATAAAAATAAAACTCACCATTACGTTGAATTAGTGGGAGCACGGAGCTTGTTTCTCAGAAACGAGCCGGTCCCATCTAGGCGTAATCGGAGACTATGACACCCGAAGTGGTTAAGGTTTGTCTTTTAATGCAGGATACTTGGTCTCCATGTGCCGAAGCAGTTTTGAAGGCTTTATTGCCCCGTTAGCTAGCCTGTCGCCACATATTATGCAGAGTGGGCTTGGCGCGTCGGAGTCACCTGTGGCGATAAATCCATATTTTAAGTAGGACTCCAGAAATGTTCTTTTAAATGCAGCTTTCCTTTTCTTAGAAGTCGTAGCGTCTTCTTCTTCCGTCTCCTCGTTGGGCTTTTTTCCCTTTCCGAAGAAGCTTTCCAAACATCTGTTTCTTGCTCTATATGCTTGCTTCGCGGGCTTGACTGAGGTGACATGTCACGTGACAGAGAAGAGCGTCTTGACCTGAACCGACGGATGTAATTGGGAAAGAATCGCCAATTTTTTAAAAATATTTTTCAAAACAAATTTGTACTCATTTTTGCTAGCTTTGCGGGCTCGACTGGGGAAACATGTCACGTGACCGGGATAAGCGTCTTGACCTGAATTAATTGAGCGTCGATAATTTATTTTTATTTTTTTCTGTGCGGCTTGGTGGCCCGGTACCAAGTCGTCCGCGGACCGGTACCGGTCTGTGGACCGGGTGGGTTGGGGACCCCTGATTTGGACCATTGCAACTAGGGCTGCAGCTATCGAATATTTTAGTAATCGAGTACTCTACCGACTATTCTATCGAATAATTGAATAAAATGTAATTTTGCTTAGTTAAAGAGCAATTATAAATATGCAATAGAAAATAAGACATTTCACTTAATAATGAACAATCAATTGGTTTCATTTTTATAAGATCAACATTTTTATTTCTTAAACCCAGTTTGTGTACAGAAAGTAAAGAAGTTCTTGCTGGAAGCTCGTAATTGGAATGGATAGTGGAAATCATGGCTTTAAAGCCGTCATCCTCCACCATGCTCAGTGGAGCATGTCTGTGACCATCATGTTGTTAGTCAACTCGGGTGCTTGCTCGTATGTAGTACATTATGGGGCTCATATGTAGTACATTATGGGCAAATTTGTCCCTATGAGACTGTGATGATTTACTGAAAAAGATGAGAAATAAGAATTAGTTAATTGATTTTACTAAGGTTAAATGTCATAATCATACAGTAGGTTCATGGCTGTGCATTTGTAAACCCTAAACCAGGGGTCACCAACACGGTGCCCGCGGGCACCAGGTCGCCCGTGAGGACCGCATGAGTCGCCCGCAGGACTGTTCTAAAATTAGCTCAAATAGCGGCACTTGTCAGTGAGCTGCATCTATTTATTTTACAATCAAACCTCGGCTTTCGAACGTCCTGGTTCTCGAACAAATCGGTATTCGAACAAAAAATTCAAGATTTCTTTGCTTCGGTTGTCGAACAAAATTCGGAGGTCGAACCTCGCGAGATGAGCCGGGAGGACCCGAGAAAACCCGACCGCGCGGCCCGGATGCCGACTGAATCCGTTATTGTTTTTTCGTTACTTTGAGGATTGTATTAACCCCTAATCATGCCTCCAAAGAAAGCAAGTAAGAGCAGTAAAGCCATCCTAAAACACAAAGACGCTCCTAAAGCAATGCGACAGTGAGCGCCCGGCGCGCTGCGGTTGCGCGATCGGACCAAATTAAGCTCCCTGCGCACTGAGGTCCACTTAGATTTAAGAAAGTACATCAGGAATTTAAAAATATTTTCTAAATTTTAGCGACGGCTCTGTCACAATAATGCGACAAGCGTGGTGCAGTTGCGCGGTCGGCGACGCGCTACTGTTGCGCGTTCGGCGGTGCCCTGCAGTTGCACGCTCGGACAAAATCAAGCTCCCTGCGCACTGAGGTCCACTTAATTTTTAGAAAGTACATCAGGATTTTAAAAATATTTTCTAAATTTCAGCGACGGCTCTGTCACAATAATGCGACCAGCGCGGTGGAGTTGCGCGGTCGGTGACGCGACACGGTTGCGCGGTCGGCGGTGCGCTGCAGTTGCGCGATCGGATAAATATGCCCAAAATGAAAAAATGCTTAAAAAAGCTGGTTTTTTTTGTCATGAAACGGATTAAAAATGTTTCCATTATTTGTAATGGGAAAAATAGATTCGGAATTCGACCGATTCGCTTCTCGAACCGCCTTCTGGAACGGATTGTGGTCAAAAACCAAGGCTTGACTGTATTTTTGCTATTCTTGTTAAAATCACACATGTGAACTGGAAATGACAATAATAACACAGTGAAAGCCAAATTGAGCAAATTGGCTATTTCAGAAGTGTGTGTCAAACTGGTAGCCCTTTGCCTTAATCAGTACCCAGGAAGTAGCTCTCGGTTTAAGAAAGGTTGGTGACCCCTGCCCTAAACTTACACCTAGGATTGTCAGCAGCATACCAGCATTTCAGTAGTCGGTACTAGGGTTATAACAAGAATCGATGCTTCCAGTACCAATTCGGTACCAACACACAATAAATATGTCAATACCTGCTTTTTGTGCTACAGTCAGAACCAAATACAGTGGAGCCTCGGTTTTCAAACGTCCCGGTTCTCGAACAAATCGGTATTCGAACAAAAAATTCGAGATTTTTTTGCTTCGGATGTCGGACGGAATTCGGTTGTCGAACCTCGCGAGATGAGCCGAGAGGACCCGCATGCCAACTAGGGGTGTAACGATTCATCGATACACATCGATTAATCGATATAATGCTCTACGATTTGTTGGCATCGATGCTAAACGTAAACATCGATCTATATCGCCCGTTTTTGACCTCGGACATTAGACGCGACTTTATTTTGAAATCCAGTTCATTGTTGCTTGCTTCCTCTTTCCGGGAGCAGTGCGCGGCGTGTTGTGTTGTGAGCAGAGCAGGCACGTGAAAGGGGAGCCGACAACTACGCGGCTCCTGGGCTGGTGCTATGGCTAGTGTCCAAGAAGACGAGGAAATTCGCTCCCCTTTGGGCTTCAAGTCATTCGTTTGGAAGCACTTTTTTTTTGCATTTGGATTAGAACATATGGTCTAGGTGTAATGTTTACTACATTCATTATAAAGAACTTGTTTTTGTTTTGTAATTAAATAGTTCAGTAATGCACTTTAAAGTTAATGGTAGTACAAAAAAGAAAGAATATTCATTTTTCTTTACTTACTTATATGAGAAGAAATATAGGTATTTGATAAAGTTCAGTGTTAAAATAAGCACTTTGTATACTACAATACTCTTGTAATTTCCTAAATAAAGAGTTTGCAGTACCTTGTTGATTTTGCGTATGAATTGTTATAAATCAGGATATTGTTCTATATCGATCGTAGAGCACTATATCGTGATGTATCGTGAATGAATCACAGCAGGCTTTAAGATATCGGCAAATATCGTATCGTGAATCTTTGTATCGATATGATATCGTATCGTGACAAAACCCGCGATTTACACCCCGAATGCCAACCACGCGGCCCAGATGCCGACTGACTCCGTTGTTATTACATTTTCGTTACTCTGAGGATTGCATCAACTCTAATCATGCCTCCAAAAGAAGCAAGTGTGAGCAGTAAAGCCATCCTAAAACACAAAGACGCTCTTAAAGCAATGCGACAGTGAGCGCCCGGCACGCTGCAGTAGCGCAATCGGACAAAACTAAGCTCCCTGCGCACTGAGGGTCCACTTAAATTTTGGAAAGTACATCAGGACTTTAAAAATATTTTCTAAATTTCAGCGATGGCTCTGTCACACTAATGCGACCAGCGCGGTGCAGTTGCGCGGTGGGTGACGCGTTACGGTTGCGCGTTCGGCGGTGCGCTGCAGTTGCGCGATCGGACAAAAATGCGCAAATGAAAAAAATGCTTAAAAAGGTGGGTTTTTTGCTTGAAACCGATTAATTTTTTTTCCATTATTTGTAAGGGGAAAACATGATTATGAATTCGAACTATTCACTTCTCGAACACCCTTCTGGAACGGATTGTGGTCGAAAACCGAGGCTCCACTGTATTTAACTTTTCACTCGGCGAGCTGTGTCAATTCTTGCCGGAACTGAAGGGGGCAGTATACGCATGCGAGCAACACGGAGCAGCAGTCAGCGGCGCTGAAGAAGAAGAAAACTTTTGGTCTTTCATAACAATGGCTTCAGCAAGTGGGAGTGGAAGTCCAACACGTCGGCTTGTTGAGAAGCCAGGTCGCTCAAAGAGTCTGTGGAAATATTTTGCATCAGAGGCAGATGCAACCGGAGCAATTACCGTAATTCTCGGACTATAAGTGAAACCGCGATAAATGAACCGCGATGTAGCAAGGGATTACTGCAATTTGAATTTCAAGTGACGTCAGCAGCGCGGCGCGGCGTGGCGGTTGTTTACAAAAAGGACAAAGATTGATCACGGGATGACGAAGATGACGAAGGGCCCCACGTACTACCGGCATCATTAGCGGCTTTGTTTCTAAGTGACACGGAGGACCAAGAGTTTGAAGGATTTAAGGATTTGGAGTGACACAGAAGGTTTGAAAAACTATTATGGCTTTTACGCACGCCCGGTCCTACTCTACGGAGCTCTCTTTCACCTCCGTGGATAGAAGTCGGGGGCCGGCGCTCGGCCGGGTGGCTGTCCAGGGACGGTGGATGGGGCTCGGTCATGGCTTTTACGCACGCCCGGTCCTATTCTATGGAGCTTTCTTCCACCTCCGTGGCTGGAAGTCCACGCCGCCACACGCCTGGAAGTTTGTTTTGTTAAATAAAGAGCCGTTTACCAAACCCACGTCTTTCCTTGTACTTTGTTAACGCTACAATATAGTTATATACTAGATCTGTGGAATAACGACGAGGCTGACGTCAGGGCGCACGCGCGGCGTTGTTGACAAAGGACGAGGAATTTGATCGATGGATTTAATGGTTTAGAGTGCACAGATGGTTTGATAATATTATTGCTTATATAATAGTTATTTGATATCTAATTTATATATCGTTATATGGGCCTGTGGAATATTTTGAAGTGCAAGCGCCGTCAGCGGCGCGCACCCATTGTTGACAAAGGACGATCGATGGATTTAATGAATTGGAGTGACACAGATGGTTTTATAAACGTGTTATTTATGTAATAGTTTTTTTTAATAACTCTGAATGTTACGTCAGGCCCGTTCTCAGCTCTTCGTTTGTGTTTATGTCACGTTAGCATACCTATCGTTTAGCCTGTTGTTGCTCGTTCATGTCTGTTCTTGGTGTTGGTATTTGTCGAATAAATTTTCCCCCAAAATGCGACTTATACTCCGGAGCGACTTATATATGTTTTTTTTCACGTTATTGTGCATTTTATGGCTAATGCGACCTATATTCCGGAGCGACTTTTAGTCCAAAGATTACGGTATAGATTTGTCCGTTTACTGTCACTGTTGTGCCACGTTATGTTATAAATACGTTCACCTGAATATGCCTACGTGCCGTCATTTCCGCATGAGTCAGCTGGGGTGATACGGTTACCAAACGTATTTAATGTCAATCACATTGACAAAGTGCGTAGGCAAAGTCTCAAATATGCAAAATTACCTTTGGGCACATGTTGAGGGTGTGGCCGCAAGCCTTCTTGGCTATAGCAGTGTCACGGATTGGAATGGAGCTGGGCGACCAAATGCAGCTTGGACCAGGGTTTATCGAAGGGAAACGGTAGTTGGAAGGGAGGATAAGGGGAACAAGCCAACAGAACCGGCAAACTGACATAACTTAACGGACCGACCAACAGACTGGCTAACCAAAACAGAACTGACAAAGACAGGAACCAAAAAAAAAACAAGAAACAAGAACGACATCAACGATCCGACGGGAGTGAGGGGCAGACAAGACTTAAATACAAGACAGGTAACAAGAGGCAGGTGACTGTGATTACATTGATTGAGGTAACACAGGAGGGGCGATGCAAACAGAAACCATAGTAACATATAGACATAATAAAGCAACCGAGTCGTGACAAGCAGATGGATTAGTGATTTTAAAAGTGGATTCTGTTGTTTTTTACCGTGGTACCGAATTAGTATAGAGGATCGTGGAAACATATAGACATAATAAAGCAACCCGGGACGAGTCATGACAGTACCCCCCCCACAAGGGATGGCTCCCGACATCCCAAAAAAACAAACCCCCACGCGGCGTGTGGGGGGGAGGAGGGGAAGCGCACCAGTCCAAATGACCCCACTGGTCTGTGGCAAAGTCCAAACCGCGCATCGCGGCACATGGGTGAACAGAACCGCACTCGGCGGAAACTCGGGGAACGGAACCGCACTCGGCGAAAACTCGGGGAACGGAACCGCGCTCGGCGGAAACTCGGGGAACGGAACCGCGCTCGGCGGAAACTCGGGGAACGGAACCGTGCTCGGCGGAAACCCGGGGAACGGAACCGTGCTTGGCGGAAACTCGCGACACGAAACCGCGCTCGGCGGAAACTCGGGAACAGAACCGCGCTCGGCGGAAACTCAGGGACAGAACCGCAATCGGGCGGAAACTCGGGAAGCAGAGCCACCAAATGATTCCCGAGCACGGCACCGCTGCTGGTCCCTGCTCCCCTCTCCCCCAGGGAATGGATCAAAATCACACGGGGATGGGTTAAATGCAGAGGACAAATTTCACCACACCCAGATGTGTGTGTGACCATCATTGGGACCGCTGTCTGAACCGCAATCGGCGGGACACGGGAAGTCAGAGCTGCAATCGGCGGCATTTGGAAGTCAGAGCCGCAATTGGCGGCTTTTGGAGAGTCCGGACCGCAATCGGCGGCATTCGGAAGTCGGAGCTGTGTGCAGCGGCAGGAACCACCAGGCGCCACAGCAGTGGGAGAGGGGCCAGGGACGATTGCGGGTCCGGCGCAGCTGGCAAGAGGTCCGACGAAGGCCGCGGGTCTGGCGCAGCTGGCTCGAAGTCCGGCGACGGCCGCGGGTCCGGTGACAGCCGCGGATCCGGCGGCGCAAAGGTGGATCCCGATGGCGCAAATGCGTCCGGCGTCACTGGAGCGAAGTCCGATGGCGTCCGTGGCGCCGATGGTGGCTGCGGAGCCGATGGTGCCGGGAGGAACTCCGATGGCGGCCACGGAGCTGGTGTCGCTGGAGCGAAGTCCGACAGCGGCCGCGTTGCCGGTGGCGCCGGGAGGAACTCCGATGGCGGCCGCGGGTCCGGCGTCACTGGAACAAAGTCCGACGGCGGCCGCGCTGCCGGTGGCGCTGGAACAAGCTCCGACGACGGACGTGGATCGGGCGTCGCGGCGGGAGCTGGTGGAGGTTGGTCCAGGCGCTGGTCGCTGAAGTGGTCGGATCGTTCTGTCACGGATAGGAATGGAGCTGGCCGACCAAATGCTGCTTGGACCAGGGTTTATTGAAGAGAAAAGGTAGTTGGAAGGGAGGATAAGGGGAACAAGCCAACAGATCTGGCAAACTGACATAACTTAACAGACCGACCGACAGACTGGCTAAACAAAACAGAACTGGCAAAGACAGGAACCACAAGAAACAAGAACGAGGGGAGTGAGGGGCAGCCAGGACTTAAATACAAGACAGGTAACAAGAGGCAGGTGACTATGATTACATTGACTGAGGTAACATAGGAGGGGAGGGGCGACGTGAACAGAAACCATGGTAACATATAGACACAATAAAGCAACCGGGGACGAGTCGTGACAAGCAGATGGATTAGTGATTTTAAAAGTGGATTCTGTTGTTTTTTACCGTGGTACCGAATTAGTATAGAGAATCGTGGAAAATCACAGGTATTGGTACCGACTACTAAAATTCTGGTATCGTGTCAACCCTAGTCAGTATCAATATTATTATTTTTAACAGTAACATAGCCTTTCTCAGGACTAATGTTACATTAGTAACGTTAATCACATTGATTTACGCTACGTAGTAGATTTGACCTTGTCTCGTTTCGTCCGCTCTTCGAGTGTAATGGGTGTCTTCTATTCAGATGCTGCAGCATGGAAGACATGCTGTTCTCGGAATTTAGCACGGTTTTATGCTCCCACACCTTTGACATTTTTAGTGTTTTTTTCGTTGTCGCTGTTAGTGTTTTCCCTCATAGTTTCTCATATCATATTTCATTTCTTCTGCACCGCAAACAAAACACGTTGGTGTCAGATTGTGACTCTTTAGGCCAGGGGTCACCAACACGGTGCCCGCGGGCACCAGGTCGCCCGTGAGGACCGCATGAGTCGCCCGCAGGACTGTTCTAAAATTAGCTCAAATAGCGGCACTTGTCAGTGAGCTGCATCGATTTATTTTAGTCAAACCTCGGTTTCCGAACGTCCCAGTTCTCGAACAAATCAGAATTCGAACAAAAAATTCGAGATTTTTCGCTTCAGTTGTTGAACAAAATTCGGAGGTCGAACCTCGCGAGATGAGCCGGGAGGACCCGAGAAAACCCAACCACGCGGCCCAGATGCCGACTGACTCCGTTGTTATTGTGTTTTCGTTACTTTGAGGATTATATAACACCTAATCATGCCTCCAAAGAAAGCACGTGGGAGCAGTAAAGCCATCCTAAAACACAAAGACGCTCTTAAAGCAATGCGACAGTGAGCGCCCGGCGCGCTGCGGTTGCGCGATCGGACCAAATTAAGCTCCCTTGCGCACTGAGGTCCACTTAAATTTTGGAAAGTCCATTAGGACTTTAAAAATATTTTCTAAATTTCAGCGACGGCTCTGTCACAAAAATGCGACCAGCGCAGTGCAGTTGCGCGGTCGGCGACGCTCTACGGTTGCGCGTTCGGCGGTGCGCTGCAGTTGCGCGATCGGACAAAATTAAGCTCCTTGCGCACTTAGGTCCACTTAAATTTTGGTAGGTACATCAGGACTTTAGAAATATTTTCTAAATTTCAGCGACGAGTCTGTCACAATAATGCGACCAGCGCGGTGCAGTTGCGCGGTGGTCGACGCGCTACGGTTGCGCGTTTGGCGGTGCGCTGCAGTTGCGCGATCGGAAAAAATTAAGCTCCCTGCGCACTGAGGGTCCACTTAAATTTTGGAAAGTACATCAGGACTTCAAAAATATTTTCTAAATTTCAGCGACGGCTCTGTCACAAAAATGCGACCAGCGCAGTGCAGTTGCGCGGTCGGCGACGCTCTACGGTTGCGCGTTCGGCGGTGCGCTGCAGTTGCGCGATCGGACAAAATTAAGCTCCTTGCGCACTTAGGTCCACTTAAATTTTGGTAGGTACATCAGGACTTTAGAAATATTTTCTAAATTTCAGCGACGAGTCTGTCACAATAATGCGACCAGCGCGGTGCAGTTGCGCGGTGGTCGACGCGCTACGGTCGCGCGTTCGGCGGTGTGCTGCAGTTGCGCGATCGGACAAATATGCGCAAATGAAAAAATGCTTAAAAAAGGCGTGTTTATTTTTGTCTTGAAACGGATTCATTTTTTTCCCATTATTTGTAATGGGAAAAATAGATTCGGAATTCGACCGATTCGCTTCTCGAACCGCCTTCTGGAACGAATTGTGGTCGAAAACCAAGGTCTGACTCTTTTTGCTATTCTTGTGAAAATCACACTTACATGTGAACTGGAAATGACAATAATAACAGTGAAAGCCAAATTGAGCAAATTGGCTATTTCAGAAGTGTGTGTCAAACTGGTAGCCCTTTGCCGTAATCAGTACCCAGGAAGTAGCTCTCGGTTTAAGAAAGGTTGGCGACCCCTGCTTTAGGCCATTAACTAGTTCTTGTAGTTGAATGTAATCGCACCATTTTTTTAATTGCCAATACCAAACCGGAAAATGATAAACTACCGTATTTTCCGCCCTAAAAGGCGCACCGGGTTATAAGGCGCACCTTCAATGAACGGCCCATTTTAAAACTTTGTCCATATATAAGGCGCACCGGATTATAAGGCGCATAAAATAGAAGCTATACTGCATCAAACTGAGGTTGACTAGGGTTGCGGTATGCATCCACTGACTAGCCAATAACCAACGAGCCCTCTGTAAACAATCGCGTTTCTCAAACGATCTCCTATAAAATGATCAGAACTGACTAAAGTTCGATCTAACGCATTGGTACTACTTACCTATGTTTCCCTTCCATATCGATCCGTAGATTTACTCGAAACATTAACAGAGCAGCCTATTTTGACATGAAATAGCCTGGTACGTATAGCAGCTATCGCAATAGCATTAGCCATCCGCAAAGTCTCACGAGCCTCAGCTCGCAATCTCCCATGAGCCTCAGCAAAGTGTAAACAATCGCGTTTCTCAAACGATCTCCTATAAAATGATCGGAACTGACTAAAGTTCGATCTAACGCATTGGTACTACTTACCTATGTTTCCCTTCCATATCGATCCGTAGATTTACTCGAAACATTAACAGAGCAGCCTATTTTGACATGAAATAGCCTGGTCCGTATAGCAGCTATCGCAATAGCATTAGCCATCCGCAAAGTCTCACGAGCCTCAGCTCGCAATCTCCCATGAGCCTCAGCAAAGTGTAAACAATCGCGTTTCTCAAACGATCTCCTATAAAATGATCGGAACTGACTAAAGTTCGATCTAACGCATTGGTACTACTTACCTGTTTCCCTTCCATATCGATCCGTAGATTTACTCGAAACATTAACAGAGCAGCCTATTTTCACATGAAATAGCCTGGTACGTATAGCAGCTATCGTCATAGCATTAGCCATCCGCAAAGTCCCACGAGCCTCAGCTCGCAATCTCCCATGAGCCTCAGCAAAGTGTAAACAATCGCGTTTCTCAAACGATCTCCTATAAAATGATCGGAACTGACTAAAGTTCGATCTAACGCATTGGTACTACTTACCTATGTTTCCCTTCCATATCGATCCGTAGATTTACTCGAAACATTAACAGAGCAGCCTATTTTGACATGAAATAGCCTCGCGGGTACAACAGCTATTCGGTGACGCCCCCTGACTACAGTTGCCGTAATGTTGGGAAGCGATGCGACCTTGTAATTTACTAGTCGTACTAAAACGTACTGAAACATTTTGGCAGAGCACTGTGTGCAACCAGTTTGGATCAACAAATTCATCAATTGATCCATATATAAGGCGCACTGGCCTATAAGGCGCACTGTCGGCTTTTGAGAAAATTTTAGGTTTTTAGGTGCGCCTTTTAGGGCGGAAAATACGGTACTCAATTTTTTTTTTTAGATGAGAGGATCTCCTTTTGGCTTTCTAAATATCCCAAAGGCTTATACCGTATTGGCCAGAATATAAGACGACCCCCTCTTTTTCAAGACTCAAGTTTGAAAAAATACTTTTTGAACACCAAATTTAATTTTTATACAGAAAATGATTACATCTGAAACAAAGGATTATAACAATATATTCGAGAGAAAAAGCATCTTATTATGCCTCATTCAAATCATGCAAAAACTGTCTATCACTTAATATCTGAACATTTAAATATATAAACTAAAGTGCAATCACATTTGGAAATGAATGGCTTCTGGTTTTTGAAATGTAAATAAATACTGTGATAAAACAACAAAATTGCAATAACTGCATTAACCATCAAAGTAAAGTCTAACTGTAACTGTAGTCTTGAAACAAATCTGAATAAGAAAAAACATTGCAATAAAATAATGCAAACTGTTACCGCTATTTTTACTTTTCTTCTTTGTGACAGGGGTTCACTTTGGCCTGGGGCAGGGGTTGGGAACTTATGGCTCGCGAGCCAGATATAGCTCTTTTGGCGATGTTAAAAACGTTATTAAAAAGAATACATTAGTACACTCAAAACATCGTTGGTCTTAATGAAAATACATGCATTTAATTGTATTTAACCTATCATTTTTTTAAATGGTATGGCTCTCATGGGAAATTATTTTTAAAAAATGGGCATTTATGGCTCTGGCCTGGGGGGTTAAGTTCAGCATTTGCTTTGAAGATATCTGGCGCCATCTAGCGTTGTGAATGGGTATAATGTTTAGACCCCGAATGTAAGACGACCCCCACTTTATCAGTCTTGTTTCAATGCAAAAAACACCGTCTTATATTTGGGCCAATACGGTAATTTACCTATAAACGCCTTATATATTGATCAATTGATTAATTTGTTGATCCATACTGGTTGTACACAGCGCTCTGTCAAAATGTTTCAGTACGTTTCAGTACAACTAGTACATTACAAGGTCGCATTGCTTTCAGCATTATGGCAACCGTGGTCAGGGGCGTCACCGAAGTAAGCTACTACTGGTCGATCGCATGACATTTAAAAAAACAAAAAAATTTTCTATAGGCAAGAATCCATCCCATCACTTGATTGACATACAGGTAAGCCTGTTGGGAGGCAATCAC
Source organism: Syngnathus acus (assembly GCF_901709675.1). NCBI lineage: Eukaryota > Metazoa > Chordata > Actinopteri > Syngnathiformes > Syngnathidae > Syngnathus > Syngnathus acus. The sequence continues at coordinate 14,216,184 of NC_051100.1, forward strand.
AGACAACATGCACAATAGACAGTGACCACACCCCCTCACCGCAGCAGTTTGGCTCCGCATACACAAACCCGGCGCCAAAGCTAACAAGCTAATCAATGCATTACGCGTCAACGCACGCACTCCCCATTCATTCTTAATGGCAGATTCAACATTTCACATTTACGTTGTTCCAGTTTGAAATTCACATAATTCAACACATTCAAATCACATTGGGGACATTCCCAAACTTGCCAAATTCAAAATTTTCACGTTTTCATCTTTTATTTTGAAATTCACACCCAATTCACCAATATTTCCTTTTTCCCTTCTCATTTCTACATTTTTCAACCCATTCAACCCATTCCAACTTTCAACTGTTCATTATTTTTCTACCTATTCCACAACTTACCAAAAACTTCACATCTTTTATTTTGAAATTCACACCCAATTCCTTTTTCTCTTCTCATTTCTACATTTTTCAACCGATTCAACCCATTCCAACTTTCAACTGTTCATCATTTTTCTACCTATTCCACAACTTACCAAAAACGTCACATCTTTTATTTTGAAATTCACACCCAATTCCTTTTTCCCTTCTCATTTCTACATTTTTCAACCGATTCAACCCATTCCAACTTTCAACTGTTCATCATTTTTCTACCTATTCCACAACTTACCAAAAACTTCACATCTTTTATTTTGAAATTCACACCCAATTCTCCAATATTTCCTTTTTCCCTTCTCATTTCTACATTTTTCAACCGATTCAACCCATTCCAACTTTCAACTGTTAATCATTTTTCTACCTATTCCACAACTTCCCAAAAACTTCACATCTTTTATTTTGAAATTCACACCCAATTCCTTTTTCCCTTCTCATTTCTACATTTTTCAACCGATTCAACCCATTCCAACTTTCAACTGTTCATCATTTTTCTACCTATTCCACAACTTCCCAAAAACTTCACATCTTTTATTTTGAAATTCACACCCAATTCCTTTTCCCCATCTCATTTCTACATTTTTCAACCGATTCAACCCATTCCAACTTTCAACTGTTCATCATTTTTCTACCTATTCCACAACTTCCCACTTACCAAAAACTTCACATCTTTTATTTTGAAATTCACACCCAATTCCTTTTTCCCTTCTCATTTCTACATTTTTCAACCGATTCAACCCATTCCAACTTTCAACTGTTCATCATTTTTCTACCTATTCCACAACTTCCCACTTACCAAAAACTTCACATCTTTTATTTTGAAATTCACACCCAATTCCTTTTTCCTTTCTCATTTCTACATTTTTCAACCGATTCAACCCATTCCAACTTTCAACTGTTCATCATTTTCTACCTATTCCACAACTTCCCACTTACCAAAAACTTCACATCTTTTATTTTGAAATTCACACCCAATTCTCCAATATTTCCTTTTTCCCTTCTCATTTCTACATTTTTCAACCGATTCAACTCGTTTCAACATCATTCTGCAACATTCCTTAAATATTTATTCAACTTCTTCACCTTCACACGCAATTTCTTCAGGAATTGCAAATTCTAGTTATTATTCTACATCTTCCGCTCACTTTTTTGACGCTTAACTAGTTCCACATACTTCAACCGATTCACTCCGTTCCACTTTTCACTTATTCCAAATATTCATGACACCATTGCTTACATTTTTTTTGTTCCAAAAATTTTCCGTTTTCACAAAATTCACAAATTTCCAGCAATTTTTTCCCCATTCATTCTTAATGGCAGATTCAACATTTCACATTTACATGTTGATTTTCCTACGCGTGGCGACAGCTTCCTGGACCTGGTCTACTCTTCGCATAAGGGAGCTTTCAAAGCCGCCCCCCTCCCCCATCTTGGGCTTTCTGACCATCTCACTGTTATGCTTTTGCCCGCATACAGACAAAAGGTGAGAACATCCAGACCAGTTTGCAAGCGGGTGCGGGTGTGGCCTGAGGGTGCCGCTGATGCGCTTCGTGACTGCTTTGGCTCTACCGACTGGGACGTGTTTAGGAGGGCGGCCACTTGCGACGGTCGGGCGGACATTGAGGAGTATACTGACTCTGTTTCCTCCTACATCGGGAAGTGCATTGATGATGTGACACACTCAGTATCCGTCGTCACTCGGGCAAACCGGAAGCCATGGCTGACGGGGGCTGTCTTCAGGCTGCTGAGGGCCAGGGACAAAGCCTTCCGGGCGGGGGATGAGGCTGGCTTGAGGACTGCGAGGGCCGACCTGTCCCGGGGCATCAAAGAAGCGAAGAGGGCGTTCTCGGGCAAAATTACCGCCCACTTCAAGGACAGCAGGGACGCACGGCGCCTTTGGCAGGGCATTCAGACCATCACGGACTACAAGCCCGCGCCACAGAGCTGTGATGGCGACGTCCGTCTGCTCAATGACCTCAACCGCTTCTTTGCTCGCTTCGACGCTCAGAACAGCACTTGCCCGCTGAAGGCCACTCCCCCTTCCCACGAGCTGCCCCTGTGCCTCTCCGCCGACAGCGTGAGGAGGACGCTTGCCGCTATCGACATCCGTAAGGCGGCGGGCCCGGACAACATCCCGGGTCGAGCGCTGAAGGACTGCGCTGGTGAGCTGACGGGTGTCTTCACGGACATCTTTAACACTTCCCTGCAGCAGGCCATCGTCCCGTCGAGTTTCAAAGCAGCCACCATCGTACCTGTGCCGAAGAAGCCTGCTCCGTCCTGCTTCAATGACTACCGCCCCGTGGCACTTACGCCCATCGTCATGAAGTGCTTTGAGCGGCTTGTCTTGGAGCACATCCGGTCAGTTCTCCCTCCCACCATTGACCCCTTCCAGTTTGCGTACCGAGCCAAACGGTCCTCTGAGGATGCCATCTGCTCTGCCCTCCACTCGGCCCTCACCCACCTGGAGGGGAAGGACTCGTATGTGAGGTTGCTGTTTGTGGACTTCAGTTCTGCCTTCAACACCATTGTGCCGCAGCGTCTCATCAGCAAACTTGACAAGCTGGGCCTCAGTACCGGCCTCTGCAACTGGCTACTGGACTTCCTCTGTCAGAGGCCACAGGTGGTACGTGTTGGCGACAAGATCTCCGCCAGCATCACGCTGAGCACAGGGGCCCCCCAAGGCTGGCTGCTCAGTCCGCTGCTCTTCACCCTCCTGACGCATGACTGCGCTGCCACCTGCAGCGGCAACCGCATAGTGAAGTTTGCTGACGACACGACTCTGGTGGGTCTCATCACCAAGGGAGACGAGACTCCATACAGGCTGGAGGTTGACCTTCTGACCGCGTGGTGCAGGGACAACAACCTCCTGCTGAACGTCGACAAGACCAAGGAGATTGTCGTTGACTTCCGGAAGGGTCACGCCCAACACCTGCCGCTGACCATCGACGGTGCTGTGGTGGAGAGAGTGAGCAGCGCCAGGTTCCTGGGGGTGCACATCAGTGAGGATCTCTCCTGGTCCACCAACACCGCGTCGCTGGCGAAGAAGGCCCAGCGCCGCCTGTACTTCCTTCGGAAACTCAGGCGAGCGGGGACTCCTCCGGCCATCATGACTACTTTTTACCGCGGCACCATTGAGAGCGTCCTCTCCAGCTGTATTGCTGTCTGGGGTGGCAGCTGCACTGACCAAGACTTGAAGGCCCTGCAGCGCATTGTGAAAACGGCTAGTAAGACTATTGGTGCTTCTCTCCCCTCCTTGAAGGACATTTACACCTCCCATCTCACTCGCAAGGCGACCAAGATTGTGAGTGATGTGAGTCACCCCGCTCACTCTTTGTTTGAACTTCTGCCCTCTGGGAGGCGGTACAGGAGCCTGCGCTCCCGCACCACCAGACTTTCCAACAGCTTCGTACTCCAGGCTGTTAGGATCCTGAACTCGCTCCCCCTTTCAGCGTAGCGTCCTGTTCTTGCTGTATGCTCACTGGCTCGGTTTTGCCCCTCATATTCAATGGGTTATTGGTCTGTTTTTATTCATCGCTCATTTTATTTTATTTATTATTTATTATTTATGGTTTGTGCCTTCTTGTTTTTGTTTTGTGTCGCCTACTTGTATGTCTCGTCACCGTGGGATGGAGGAAACGGAATTTCGGTTTCTTTGTGTCTTGACATGAAGGGATTGACAATAAAGCTGACTTTGACTTTGACTTTGACTTTGACTAATTTCAACATACTTCAACCGATTCAACTCGTTCCAACTTTCAACTGTTCATCTTTTGCCTACCTATTCCACACCTTCCCACTTAGCAAAAATTCCACTTTTTCAAATTTGAAATTCAACCAAATTCTCCTAAATTTCGTTTTTCTACTCTAATTTCTACATTTTTCAACCGATTCAACCCATTCCATCTTTCAACCTTTTGCCTACCTATTCCACAACTTCCCACTTACCAAAAATTCCTAATTTGAAATTCGACCAAATTCTACTAAATTTCGTTTTTCTACTCTAATTTCTACATTTTTCAACCGATTCAACCCATTCCAACTTTCAATTGTAATTCCTAATTTTCAAATTTGAAATTCCACCAAATTTTCCAAAATTTTGTTTTTCTACTCTAATTTCTACATTTTTTAACCGATTCATCCCATTCCAACTTTCAATTGTAATTCCACATTTTCTAATTTGAAATTCGACCAATTTCTTCACAATTTCGTTTTTCTACTCTAATTTCTACATTTTTCAACCGATTCAACCCATTCCAAGTTTCAATTGTAATTCCTAATTTTCAAATTTGAAATTCAACCAAAGTTTCCAAAATTTCGTTTTTCTACTCTAATTTCTACATTTTTCAACCGATTCAACCCATTCCAACTTTCAATTGTAATTCCAAATTTTCAAATTTGAAATTCGACCAAATTCTTCAAAATTTCGTTTTTCTACTCTAATTTCTACTTTTTTCTACCGATTCAACCCATTCCAAATTTCAATTGTAATTCCAAATTTTCAAATTTGAAATTCGACCAAATTCTCCAAAATTTCGTTTTTCACCTCTAATTTCTACATTTTTCAACCGATTCAACCCATTCCAACTTTCAACTGTTCATCTTTTGCCTACCTATTCCACAACTTCCCACTTACCAAAAATTCCACAGTTTCAATTTTGAAATTCACACCAAATTCTCCAAAATTTCCTTTTTCCCTTCTAATTTCTACATTTTTCAACTGATTCAACTCGTTTCAACATCATTCTGCAGCATTCCCCAAGTGTTTATTCAACTTCTTCACCTTCACACGCAATTTCTTCAGGAATTGCAAATTCTAGTTTACAAATGTGATTGCACTTCAGTTTACATATTTAAATGTTCAGCTATTAAGATGTGATAGACAGTTTTTGCATGATTTGAATGAGGCAAAATAACATGCTTTTTCTCTCGAATGTATTGTTATAATTATTTGTTTCAGATGTACTGTAATTATTTTCTGTATAAAAATTAAATTTGGTGTTCAAAAAGTCTTTTTTCAAATTTGAGTCTTGAAAAAGAGGGGGTCGTCTTATAATCAGGGTTGTCTTATATTCGGGCCAATACGGTAATATAGCATTTTGTATACTGATATGTCTGTGCTCTCATCTACTATCAGGGAATGCCAGGGTGCATTTTTAACACTGCACATAGTCTTATTCTGCACTATCCCACTGATTGAATCCACAAATTTAAAGGCATAGTTTTTGCTTCACCAGCTTTCTTGTATACTCACATACTTTGTCATGTAATCATAGATTTGTTGAACTGACAGCATTGATGCATTCATTTTGATGGCAAGTAAAATATTGTCAATGAGAACTTTAACTTGCTCGGGGTCGAATTTTGTTTTCTGTGACAACTCGTTCCTTTTCTGTCTGTCTTTTGCGCTCTCCCGCAATAATGTACCGATCCCCTATCTCATCTTGAGTCTTTGTACGATTCCAATAGCTTTCAAATGACATTTCTGCTGAATGTGACCCTTGAGGTAGTCCAACTTCCATTCAGTCCATATTTTACCTCCGTAAACTCGCCCGCCACTTTGGCTTCACTGCATGTTTTGCACAGTAGACCTTTCTCACTCGAAAAAGAGAAAATCTTACCCAGTTTCACCGTTTGCTCTTTTATTTGCACACACTCCGACAGCCATTCCATCTTAAAAGAACTGCCGCATCTCTTATTTACTTTGGCTTGGCAAGTGGATGTGTCGCTGCTCGTTTGTTTCGCCATGATAAGAGTTAGCTAACTTAGCATTTGCATCTCTTGACTCCGCCGCACTGTTGTTAGCTAGTAACCTGCGCAGGACGCATTTTCAGGCACTGTCAATGCCATGATTGGCTATGTAGCGTAAGTGAACCATATCATATCATATTGGCTGGACACCTGTCAATCACTGATTTACACAACAAAAAGGCACAGACAGAAAATAATTTGTTCACTTAATTAGATTAGATTACGTATAACATTAGATATTAATCAGTTTATGTTGAATTTTATTTTGTGTGCAGCATAGTTTCTTTGCGTAGAGACTGCGCGAGCAGTGCGCAATTGCGAAGCTGCGCAGTTTAGAGGGAACAGTGGTTGTCGCTGAGATTTATACATGTTTATATGTTTGCAGAGCTCCTTCATCTCTGTCAATAAAGGTTATGTTAATAAAAGATATGCGTCCCCAAAGAACCATCTCTTTCCTGATAATATGCGAAGCTGCGCAGTTTAGAGGGAACAGTGGTTGTCGCTGAGATTTATACATGTTTATATGTTTGCAGAGCTCCTTCATCTCTGTCAATAAAGGTTATGTTAATAAAAGATATGCGTCCCCAAAGAACCATCTCTTTCCTGATAATATTCTTTGTGTATATTCTCATAAAAATGTTAAACATTAAAAACCTGCGGCTTATGGTCCGGTGCGGCTTATATATGCGCGTTCACTTCTCTTCCGGGGGGGGGGGGGGGGGGTAATCGGACGTCAAGCGCTTTGTGTGGCGGGCTCCATCTATGTGGAAACTGAGAAGTGCTCAAGCTGTTGTGCGGGCCACATTCAATTATGTTTTCAGAATTTGCTGCGGGCCAATAAAAACTGGACCGCGGGCCGCAGTTGGCCTGCGGGCCGTAGTTTGGACACCCTTATTGTAGACATTGTGAAAAAAGTATCAGATAAACTTTATTGTGATAGCTCACTCACTGAAAAAGAGGTTCTAAAATATATTGAGCTCCCTAAAAACAATAAGGCTCCAGGAACTGATGTTTTGGTTGCGGAATTTTATAAATCCTTCTCGATTCAGTCAGCTCAATTTTTATGACAGGTTTATAATGAAAGTATTGAAAAGGGTACTCTTCCACCGAGCCTCACTCAAGGGCTTATTACCTTAATTCCTAATGCCAAAAAAGATTTACTTGCCATTGATAATTGGAGACCAATGAGTCTCTTAACCAATGATTACAAAATAATAACCTTATTGCTAGCCAGGTGAATGAAACTAGTTTTAGACAATGATGAGACAGAATCTGGATTTTTGACAAATAGACACATCTCCAATGACATCAGACTTATCGTGGACATTTTGGATTACGCCGATCTGGTAGTTGACAATTCGTTTGTCCTTTTCCTCGAGTTCTACAAAGCGTTTGACACAATTGAGCACAAGGTTATAGTTCTCGTAGTCAAAAAATGTAGTTTTGGAGAAGTGTTTTGCAATGCTATCAAGGCTTTGTAATGGGCACATCTCGTTTGTCTTCATCGAGGTGTACACCTGGAATGCCCAATGAGTCCTTATCCTTTTTTGCTGTGTACCCAAATTCTTGAATCTCATATCTCTAATAGTGCAATGGAAGAAGTAACTATAGCAGACCAAGAGATTGTCATTAATCAACTGGCAGATAATACCACAATTTTTCTTAAAAACGCAAGTCAGCTGCCATTGCCCTACAAGTTATTGATGATTTCTCTAAAGCTTCTGGTTTAATATTAACTTTAAACAAATGTCAATTATTATTGGTTAAAGACGAATGACCATAGCATCGGTAATATATCAGTTCATAAAGAAGTAACTTATTTAGGTGTGTCTATTTGCAAAAATAAAAAAAAAACAGATTACCGTATTTTCCGCCCTAAAAGGCGCACCGGGTTATAAGGCGCACCTTCAATGAACGGCCCATTTTAAAACTTTGTCCATATATAAGGCGCACCGGATTATAAGGCGCATAAAATAGAAGCTATACTGCATCAAACTGAGGTTGACTAGGGTTGCGGTATGCATCCACTAGCCAATAACCAACGAGCCCTCTGTAAACAATCGCGTTTCTCAAACGATCTCCTATAAAATGATCAGAACTGACTAAAGTTCGATCTAACGCATTGGTACTACTTACCTATGTTTCCCTTCCATATCGATCCGTAGATTTACTCGAAACATTAACAGAGCAGCCTATTTTGACATGAAATAGCCTGGTACGTATAGCAGCTATCGCAATAGCATTAGCCATCCGCAAAGTCTCACGAGCCTCAGTTCGCAATCTCCCATGAGCCTCAGCAAAGTGTAAACAATCGCGTTTCTCAAACGATCTCCTATAAAATGATCGGAACTGACTAAAGTTCGATCTAACGCATTGGTACTACTTACCTATGTTTCCCTTCCATATCGATCCGTAGATTTACTCGAAACATTAACAGAGCAGCCTATTTTGACATGAAATAGCCTGGTACGTATAGCAGCTATCGCAATAGCATTAGCCATCCGCAAAGTCTCACGAGCCTCAGCTCGCAATCTCCCATGAGCCTCAGCAAAGTGTAAACAATCGCGTTTCTCAAACGATCTCCTATAAAATGATCGGAACTGACTAAAGTTCGATCTAACGCATTGGTACTACTTACCTATGTTTCCCTTCCATATCGATCCGTAGATTTACTCGAAACATTAACAGAGCAGCCTATTTTGACATGAAATAGCCTGGTACGTATAGCAGCTATCGCAATAGCATTAGCCATCCGCAAAGTCTCACGAGCCTCAGCTCGCAATCTCCCATGAGCCTCAGCAAAGTGTAAACAATCGCGTTTCTCAAACGATCTCCTATAAAATGATCAGAACTGACTAAAGTTCGATCTAACGCATTGGTACTACTTACCTATGTTTCCCTTCCATATCGATCCGTAGATTTACTCGAAACATTAACAGAGCAGCCTATTTTGACATGAAATAGCCTGGTACGTATAGCAGCTATCGCAATAGCATTAGCCATCCGCAAAGTCTCACGAGCCTCAGTTCGCAATCTCCCATGAGCCTCAGCAAAGTGTAAACAATCGCGTTTCTCAAACGATCTCCTATAAAATGATCGGAACTGACTAAAGTTCGATCTAACGCATTGGTACTACTTACCTATGTTTCCCTTCCATATCGATCCGTAGATTTACTCGAAACATTAACAGAGCAGCCTATTTTGACATGAAATAGCCTGGTACGTATAGCAGCTATCGCAATAGCATTAGCCATCCGCAAAGTCTCACGAGCCTCAGCTCGCAATCTCCCATGAGCCTCAGCAAAGTGTAAACAATCGCGTTTCTCAAACGATCTCCTATAAAATGATCGGAACTGACTAAAGTTCGATCTAACGCATTGGTACTACTTACCTATGTTTCCCTTCCATATCGATCCGTAGATTTACTCGAAACATTAACAGAGCAGCCTATTTTGACATGAAATAGCCTGGTACGTATAGCAGCTATCGCAATAGCATTAGCCATCCGCAAAGTCTCACGAGCCTCAGCTCGCAATCTCCCATGAGCCTCAGCAAAGTGTAAACAATCGCGTTTCTCAAACGATCTCCTATAAAATGATCAGAACTGACTAAAGTTCGATCTAACGCATTGGTACTACTTACCTATGTTTCCCTTCCATATCGATCCGTAGATTTACTCGAAACATTAACAGAGCAGCCTATTTTGACATGAAATAGCCTGGTACGTATAGCAGCTATCGCAATAGCATTAGCCATCCGCAAAGTCTCACGAGCCTCAGCTCGCAATCTCCCATGAGCCTCAGCAAAGTGTAAACAATCGCGTTCCTCAAACGATCTCCTATAAAATGATCGGAACTGACTAAAGTTCGATCTAACGCATTGGTACTACTTACCTATGTTTCCCTTCCATATCGATCCGTAGATTTACTCGAAACATTAACAGAGCAGCCTATTTTGACATGAAATAGCCTGGTACGTATAGCAGCTATCGCAATAGCATTAGCCATCCGCAAAGTCTCACGAGCCTCAGTTCGCAATCTCCCATGAGCCTCAGCAAAGTGTAAACAATCGCGTTTCTCAAACGATCTCCTATAAAATGATCGGAACTGACTAAAGTTCGATCTAACGCATTGGTACTACTTACCTATGTTTCCCTTCCATATCGATCCGTAGATTTACTCGAAACATTAACAGAGCAGCCTATTTTGACATGAAATAGCCTGGTACGTATAGCAGCTATCGCAATAGCATTAGCCATCCGCAAAGTCTCACGAGCCTCAGCTCGCAATCTCCCATGAGCCTCAGCAAAGTGTAAACAATCGCGTTTCTCAAACGATCTCCTATAAAATGATCGGAACTGACTAAAGTTCGATCTAACGCATTGGTACTACTTACCTATGTTTCCCTTCCATATCGATCCGTAGATTTACTCGAAACATTAACAGAGCAGCCTATTTTGACATGAAATAGCCTGGTACGTATAGCAGCTATCGCAATAGCATTAGCCATCCGCAAAGTCTCACGAGCCTCAGCTCGCAATCTCCCATGAGCCTCAGCAAAGTGTAAACAATCGCGTTTCTCAAACGATCTCCTATAAAATGATCAGAACTGACTAAAGTTCGATCTAACGCATTGGTACTACTTACCTATGTTTCCCTTCCATATCGATCCGTAGATTTACTCGAAACATTAACAGAGCAGCCTATTTTGACATGAAATAGCCTGGTACGTATAGCAGCTATCGCAATAGCATTAGCCATCCGCAAAGTCTCACGAGCCTCAGTTCGCAATCTCCCATGAGCCTCAGCAAAGTGTAAACAATCGCGTTTCTCAAACGATCTCCTATAAAATGATCGGAACTGACTAAAGTTCGATCTAACGCATTGGTACTACTTACCTATGTTTCCCTTCCATATCGATCCGTAGATTTACTCGAAACATTAACAGAGCAGCCTATTTTGACATGAAATAGCCTGGTACGTATAGCAGCTATCGCAATAGCATTAGCCATCCGCAAAGTCTCACGAGCCTCAGCTCGCAATCTCCCATGAGCCTCAGCAAAGTGTAAACAATCGCGTTTCTCAAACGATCTCCTATAAAATGATCGGAACTGACTAAAGTTCGATCTAACGCATTGGTACTACTTACCTATGTTTCCCTTCCATATCGATCCGTAGATTTACTCGAAACATTAACAGAGCAGCCTATTTTGACATGAAATAGCCTGGTACGTATAGCAGCTATCGCAATAGCATTAGCCATCCGCAAAGTCTCACGAGCCTCAGCTCGCAATCTCCCATGAGCCTCAGCAAAGTGTAAACAATCGCGTTTCTCAAACGATCTCCTATAAAATGATCAGAACTGACTAAAGTTCGATCTAACGCATTGGTACTACTTACCTATGTTTCCCTTCCATATCGATCCGTAGATTTACTCGAAACATTAACAGAGCAGCCTATTTTGACATGAAATAGCCTGGTACGTATAGCAGCTATCGCAATAGCATTAGCCATCCGCAAAGTCTCACGAGCCTCAGCTCGCAATCTCCCATGAGCCTCAGCAAAGTGTAAACAATCGCGTTCCTCAAACGATCTCCTATAAAATGATCGGAACTGACTAAAGTTCGATCTAACGCATTGGTACTACTTACCTATGTTTCCCTTCCATATCGATCCGTAGATTTACTCGAAACATTAACAGAGCAGCCTATTTTGACATGAAATAGCCTGGTACGTATAGCAGCTATCGCAATAGCATTAGCCATCCGCAAAGTCTCACGAGCCTCAGTTCGCAATCTCCCATGAGCCTCAGCAAAGTGTAAACAATCGCGTTTCTCAAACGATCTCCTATAAAATGATCGGAACTGACTAAAGTTCGATCTAACGCATTGGTACTACTTACCTATGTTTCCCTTCCATATCGATCCGTAGATTTACTCGAAACATTAACAGAGCAGCCTATTTTGACATGAAATAGCCTGGTACGTATAGCAGCTATCGCAATAGCATTAGCCATCCGCAAAGTCTCACGAGCCTCAGCTCGCAATCTCCCATGAGCCTCAGCAAAGTGTAAACAATCGCGTTTCTCAAACGATCTCCTATAAAATGATCGGAACTGACTAAAGTTCGATCTAACGCATTGGTACTACTTACCTATGTTTCCCTTCCATATCGATCAGTAGATTTACTCGAAACATTAACAGAGCAGCCTATTTTGACATGAAATAGCCTCGCGGGTACAACAGCTATTCGGTGACGCCCCCTGACTACAGTTGCCGTAATGCTGGGAAGCGATGCGACCTTGTAATTTACTAGTCGTACTAAAACGTACTGAAACATTTTGGCAGAGCACTGTGTACAACCAGTATGGATCAACAAATTCATCAGTTGATCCATATATAAGGCGCACTGGCCTATAAGGCGCACTGTCGGCTTTTGAGAAAATTTTAGGTTTTTAGGTGCGCCTTTTAGGGCGGAAAATACGGTACTTAATTCTTCATAAATTTTATCATGTGAATCATTACATGACAAAGTTTAAAAGCGACATTAATGTGAACTGTTCTTTCTGTGGAAGCCACCCTAAGACTGTCCAGCGCCTCTTTCGGATTTGTACACGCTCTGCAACTTTTTGGAAGAACTTTGGAAGATTTATTACTGGAGAACACTATATGGACTTCTCTGTAAAATGTAAATTTTGTTTAGTTTTTTTTTAGAAAATAGAAGAAAAAAAGATGTGTTCTTTATCATAAATTTGTTGCTTATTCTTGCTAAATCCAATATCCACAAGAGCAAATATAGTGACCAGAAACCTCATTTACATTTTTTTTATCATGATACTCAATCTTATATAAAGTTGATCAGTAGCTCGTTTAACAAAAGGGCAATAAAAACAATTACTATTTGTACGTCATATTGTCATTTTCGATGTACGTGATGTGTTTATACCCCCTTGCATAATTTGTACTTTGTTCAATGTTGTATACCAATGCTTTATAAAATATAAAAAATATATATACGTATATAAAAAAAAAAATCAGTGCTAAACTGTGACTTGAGCATTACAGTTAAATAAACAAGTACCCAAGCACCCAAGGCAGAGAGATTTCCTCGATTATATTTTGTAATGGAATTGTCTCTGCCCTAATTGCAACCGCTGGCAATTTGATGTTTTTATTTAATCTGAGTTTTTTATTGACTCTATTTGAAACATGCAAAGCCTGTTTCATTTGATACTCTGCACACTGAACACCCTCTGCCGGGACACGTCTATACAGACGACAGCATGTCGGGCGCCAGCGCTTTGGATGTGAACGAGCGCCTTTGCACGCTGGAGCTTCGTTTGCAGCAGCAAGAAGACGAAGTGACGGTGATGAAAGCGGCATTGGCTGATGTTCTTCGCCGTTTGGCGGCTTCGGAAGATGCCAAGAAACAGCTGGGAGGAAAAGGTACTTTACTTCAGCTTACTTGAGTGCCAAGTCAATGTGTTCAGATTGAGCAGTATTCCTTCAATATGACATTGTTCTATTCTTCTAATTTATAGTTGCTGATTGTAAAATAACCGCAAAAGGGTGGTACCGTAGCATGTACCGATAGCTCAAAGTGCAGATACTGAGACCTACTATCGGTCCTCGCTTATCTCCAGTCAAAATGTTTTGCTGTGAAAATGTTTGCAGCAAATGCGGTCACTGCTTTGATCAAACATTTTGAAAGCAGACATGCGAGTGTCAATCTGTATTTTGACATTTGATCAATGCTGTACTTAACACGGCACCCTAACTTGAATTGATTGACTGTTGAATCACTGCTGCTATCCAAGTCATGGCAAAGTGATGGAAAGATCCGCATATGATTTCAAGAGCCGTTGACAGTTTGACCTGCCCGAATATCAGGGAGGCCGCACAATATAACCCCCAAAATAAAGTGATATAATATTGCAAAGACTTGCAGTTGTATGCTTTTATCTGAATTTAAACCGGTCAGACGCAAACTTAAATGTGCAAGGCAATCCAATGGGTGACGCTGAGCTATCTTGGCTAATTAGCTAAAAAGACATTGAGCTTGCTTATTTTGCCACAAAGATCTTTCATTAGATGATAAAAATGTCATTTCTTTAGGGACACGTTAAATATCACAATCATGTCGATATTGCTTTATGCAACGACCACGCCACACATTTCGCCTTTGTTGAGTTCAACTTTGTATAGTTCCTTAAAAAACAAGCAGAGCTGTAACAAAGAGCTTTACATTAAGGTTGAACATGAGAAGAATCAAAGAGACGGCCATTTGTGTCATTGATGTGGTGCACAGAAGGCGAGATCCTAAAAGGTTAAGCAGCGGGATCTGTGTGCTCACGGTGCCAACGTGACCTGGGCCAGTATTTGTATCAATAACATTGAGGTGTTTGTAAATGGGCCTTCCACTGTACGAGCAGAAAAGGGAAGAGGTGAGACTGGAGTCCTGGTTCCTCTTTGTTGAGTTGTTTTCTTTTATCAATCACAAAGGGGAGAGTGGTGGGCAAGAAAGAGAGAAGGTGGCTTCCTCTTTACATCAACATCTAACATTGCGCCCGCCTGCCAGTGAGCGGAACGGCAGCGGTTTGCGCATGAGGAAAACCTTCCTCACTCTGTGACATCGTCCAATGTGTGTTTCGTCCTTCAGGTGCAGCATTGTCCAACTCATGCATTACAAACGGAGGAACATCCGGACGGAAGAGCGACTCTGCCTCGGCCACCAGGAAGGAAACCGTGTCATCCGCCGCCAAGAGGTAAGCCGCACACATGAGCAGATGGTTCTCACAAAGTATGGTTGACATAAGAGCCCAAAAATCAACTTGTTTAAAAATTATACATGCTTAAAGCTTACGTATCACGGTAATAAATTCTACTGTTTTAAGTTTTACTCATTCAGTTGTGGTCTATATAAAGTGGAACTGTCAGGAACAGAGACGGGGGGTGACCAAATGCAGCACAAACCTTTATTGAAACGGGGAGAAGGGGGAGTGGAACGCTGGACTGCCGGTCTGGCTGGTGTGGCTGAGCAGAAGAACGCAGCGCTTAGTCGGAGTCGGAGGCAGGCAGGGGGTCGAGGCAGGCGGCAATCAGAGCATGGTCAAGGACAGGCGAATAGTCAGGACTAGTGATGGGTCCGGCAACACAGATGCGTCGGCGCATGTGTCGAGCTCATAGAGCGAAGCCCCGTGTCGGTGCGCGTATCGCTTTAAAAAAGCCACGTGACCGAACGAGCAGCATTGTAGTCTGTCAAGGAAGCGCGCTTTAGCTCTGTTAAAGGAAGCGCATTGACAACGGGATGGATCTGCTAAAACAATATCTGATCTTTTGCGGTTCATCCTCGAAGTTATCAAGAATTATGGAGCAGCCCCAAGTCAGATACTGGGACAATAAAAAGACCCACTTCACTGCACTCCAGCCTCATCTGTGCCGTGTGAATGTGTGTTTTCAACGGCGGGAGAAATTGTGTCCAAAAAGCGCAACAGGCTCAATTTCAAAACATTGGAAAAACCTGTTGTTTTAAATAAAAATTAGTAAAAAACAAATCTCGGTGCACAAGCATCCTCTTTCACAACACGTTCACTTCGATTTTCATGTTACGATACATGTTCACATTATTGATTGACTGTAACTATAAAATATATTTTCAATTTAAATGAATATGTGAAACAATACAATATAAAATATAATTACTTACCGTATTTTCCGCACTATTAGGCGCACTTAAAAACTTACATTTTACTCAAAAAACCACAGTGCGCCTTATAATGCAGAGCGCCTTATATATGGATCAATTGATGAATTTGTTGATCCATACTGGTTGTACACAGTGCTCTGCCAAAATGTTTCAGTGCGTTTTAGTACGACTAGTAAATTACAAGGTCGCATCGCTTCCCAACATTACGGCAACTGTGGTCAGGGGGCGTCACCGAATAGCTGTTGTACCCGCGAGGCTATTTCATTTCAAAATAGGCTGCTCCGTTAATGTTTCGAGTAAATTTACGGATTGATATGGAAGGGAAACATAGGTAAGCAGTACCAATGTGTTAGGTCAAACTTTAGTCAGTTCCGATCATTTTATAGGAGATCGTTTGAGAAACGCGATTGTTTACACTTTGCTGAGGCTCATGGGGGTCTGCGAGCTGAGGCTCATGGGAGTTTGCGGGTGGCTAATGCTATAATAATAGCTGCTATACGCACAAGGCTATTTCATGTCAAAATAGGCTGCTCTGTTAATGTTTCGAGTAAATTTACGGATCGATATGGAAGGGAAACATAGGTAAGCAGTACCAGTGTTAGATCGAACTTTAGTCAGTTCTGATCATTTTATAGGAGATTGTTTGAGAAACGCGATTGTTTACAGAGGGCTCATTGGTTATTGGCTAGTGGATGCATACCGCAACCCTAGTCAACCTCAGTTTGTTGCAGTATAGCTTCTATTTTATGCGCCTTTTAATCCGGTGCGCCCTATATATGAAATAATTTCTAAAATAAAAAATTCAATGAGGGTGCGCCTTATAATCCAGTGCGCCTTTTGGTGCGAAAAATACGGTAAATTAATTAATGTATATCAAATCAGTGTCAGTCATGTCTGTCAACTAGGTTGCCTGTAGTAATTTTAAGGTCCAGCGGGTGTCAGCAGTCAGCGACACAGTATCGACACAGTGTCATTACAGTTTGGCAATGTGTCGAAACGATACACGACGCCTCATGGACCCATCACTAGTCAGGACAGGCAGCGAGCAAGGCGAGTCGGGTCAGAACACGAGCAAAGTCGGCAACGGGAATCGTTCGGGCAGGGCACAGTGAGCAGTGGCGTCACTGGCAGTGTAAGGAGACAAACTGACAACCACTGGCTTGATTCACCGAGTTTAAATAGAGCAGACCCAACGAGCCGTGGCAGGTGCTGGTGATTAGCTTGATTCGGGGCATGGCTGGAAGTCAGGTGACGCAGCTACCCGAGGTAGCTTTTACTTGCGCCGCAAACTTTTTGATTGATTAAAAGATGTCAACGGCAGAAGACTTGTCCATACATACATAACACATAACAAAATAAATCCCCTCACAATATTTATGAACATGTCTTGCAGGGGCGGATCTAGGATTCTAGGAGATCAGGTGCTTAGCCCAGATTTATTCATTATTTATTTATTTATTTATTTAGATACATACATTTATTTTTAAGAAATTGTTTGACTTTTGTTATTTTTTATTCAATTTTGTTAATTCTTTATTCTCAGATGGGTTGTTGCAGCAGATAGAACCCTTTTTATTTAGTCTTAAGATGACTAAACTAAGGCCATATAGCCTCGACTATTTAAGTTGTATTTTATAATTTCACACACTATACATGTTTCACAACAGGTTGAGGTCACTGTATTGTTATTGTTGCATGTTGTTTGAGATGTCCGTTGTTGAGCAAGGAAAACAAAGATATGGAGTAACAATTGGTTCTTTATTGGCAAGATCTTGGGTTGTTTAACGGTGGCAGTACACGAGGCACAGCAGCAGATGAAACAACACCCCCCATCTCCAGGTCAGAAGGTTTTATACTGTCCGGAAAAGGCGGGAAAGCGTCACCTGACCGTGCGTGTGCGTGCGTGCGTGCGTGCGTGCGTGCGTGCGTGCGTGTGGCTATGTGTATTGGCAGGTTACACAGTTCAGTGTGCCTTTTCCGTGTTCTGTTTGAGCAGTTATGTTTATATAAAATAATGAGAAGATTTGGACACATATGAGCATGAAAACGTACTATATGAGTTTGTCTAACCTATCCGAATATGTACACGTTGCTGTTTCACCCACTTCAATCCCCCTTTTGACCTCGAAAGAGGTCAACCAAAAAACAAAATCCGAGCCATATCGGGAAAAACAATACAGCGAGCAGGAGCAAAATTACCTAATATAAAGGGCGATTTCTAGAGGACGGGTTGGTGGTTGTAATAGACGATACATGCGTTAAAATGTTACACAATCAAGTCAAGTTTATTTATATAGCCCTAAATCACAGGCAAGTCTCAAAGGGCTTCACATGTACCAAAAATTGACAATTATTCTCTAATATCCCCTGATCTTAAACTCCCAGGAGGGCAAGGAAAAACTCAAAAAAACCCTACTGGGGGGAAAAATGAGAAACTTTGAGAAGAGACCACAGATGGGAGGATCCCCTTTCCAGGATGACCAAGCTGCAATGGACGCAGAGAGGGCAGAGCTCAGTGGCCTAGTGGTAGAGTGTCCGCCCTGAGACTGGAAAGTTGTGGGTTCAAACCCCGGCCGGGTCATACCAAAGACATTTGGTCTTAAATCAGGCATGTCCAAAGCCCGGCCCACGGGCCAAATCCGGCCCCCGGTCAGATTTCATACGGCCCGCAGCTTTGGTCTTATAATGTATTTTTTATGGCCCGCCTGCACTGTCAAACTGAATAAAAAATTCACAAAACTTGAAACTGTAATTTCTCTTACTACCAAAAGGTGGCAGCACCACCCCTCTCCGCTCATTTCTGCCATGGCGACTGCAACGAAAACAAGGAAAGTTGACATTGAGGGCTGTTGCTTTCAAGAGAAATGGGAATTACAATACTTCACTGAAAATCAAGGCAATTGTGTTTGTCTAATTTGTAAAGAGATGGTTGCCTTGTTTAAGGATTTCAACCTAAAGATACACTATCAGACTAAATATGCTTACACATACGACAAGCTAACAGGGCGTGACCGCGCTGATAAAGTGAAGCAGCTTCAAGCTGAACTGGCATCACAACAGCGATTTTTCACGTGGGGCTGTGAGTCAAAAGTAAATATTACTAAAGCAAGCTACGAAGTACTGTTGATGTTATAAACCTGTAGACGTGACACAAACTATTACTTTCTGAAATATATTGTAAATGACGAGCAAAATTCACTTGTTTTAAGTTTTAATAATAACAGACAACTTTTCATTACTTATAACTCCCGTTTAAAATGTTCATTAGGCAAAAATAATTTTAAACCTATGTAAATTTAAGGTATTTCATAGTTTCTTCAATGTTATCTGACTCTTCAGATATGAATGAAAGGCAGAATTTGCGTTTTTATAGTTGTTCGCCTGAGTGACTTATATTTGGTTATTTTGTCATTTGAAAATTAAAGACAATTGTGACAATGAAATTTGTTTTATATCAGTGTGTGTATTTGCATGAAATGTTTGTAGTTAAAAAATGTCCGAAAAAACTATTGGCCCCCGGGCCCCTTCACTTTATCAAATCTTTCCCTCCTTGCAAAAACTTGGGACACTCCTGTCTTAAATGGACGGGGAACCAATGTAAGTTGGCTAATATTGGGGTAATGTGATCAAAATTTCTTGTCCGTGAGAGCAGCCGTGTAGCAGTATTTTGTACTAACTGTAGACTTTTAATACTGGATTTAGGAGACCAGAGAATAATGCGTTACAGTAGTCCAGGCGCGACGTAATAAACGCATGTATAATAGTTTCTGCATCACCGATCGAAAGAATCGGACGAATCTTAGCAATGTTACGGCGGTGAAGAAATGCAATTCTACTGTAGTTATGTTCGTAATGTGCTTTTGAAAGGAGAGCGTTTGGTCAAATATTACCCCAAGATTAGTTACATTATCACACTGAGTGATAGTACAGTTATCCATAGTTATAGTGGTTTCTTTAAATAAGTGGTGATAACGAGCTGGACCAATTATCAACATCTCAGTTTTATCTGGGTTAAGACAAAGGAAATTGAGAGACATCCATTGTTTGATCTCCGCAAGGCACGCCTCAAGATTACAACAGTCCCCCGGATTTGTCATCGATAACTGCATATATAATTGAGTGTCATCCGCGTAACATTGTAAACTAATGTTATATTTACATATTATGACCCCAATCATATAAATATTAAATACAATTGGTCCGAGTACCGATCCCTGCGAGACACCACACGTAACGTTATAGAGCTCAGAGGTCGCATTGCCATGACCACTCAGTGGGTCCTGTCAGATAGATAGGAATAGAACCAGCGTAGTGCTGACCCTGAAATAGCAACGCAGCTTTTAAGGCGCTTTAATAAAATATTGAAGTCTCCAGTGTCGAAGGCAGCACTAAGATCAAGTAATAATAAGACAGATGAGGTGTTTGAATCCATATCTATGAGGAGATTAGTCACTTTAGCAAGTGCTGTCTCAGTGGAATGATTAGCTCTAAAACCAGACTGAAAAGATTCAAATCGATTATTGGCGACCATGTAATCAATAAGCTGCTGCGCTACTACTTTTTCAAGAATTTTTGCTATGAATGGGAGATTTTAAACCGGTCTATAATTACTGAGACAGTCCGGGTCGAGATTTGGTCGCTTAAGTAGCGGTTTAATGATACTGGTGTTAGGGTAGTGCCAGAGGCGTAGCCAAGCCGGGGCGAGCCGGGGCGGCGCCCCGGTTAGGACTCCCTGCGCCCCGGTTGAAAAAAATCGAGCTTTTTCGATTCTTCATTTTCATGCCGTTTTTTTCTTTCGGTCTTGCGCGAATGTGCTTGCGCTATTCTATGTGCGCGATGTTATCCATTCACCGTTTGCCTCCCGGACCCGGATGTTGTTTTAGCGATCAGCGAACGGCGTGGGTGATGTTCGATTTTTTTTCCTGTGGGCGTGCGCCTCGACTGGAAAAATTCCTGGCTACGCCTCTGGGTAGTGCTCACTCTAACCTATTTTGCAAGAACCACACTGGAGACAAGTTAGTCGTTTCAGACACCTGCAGGTGGAGAGTTCACTCGTCGCTGTGCTTACAGCGATGGTCGAATGAAGTCTGACTCAGGCCTCATCAGGTGCATATTTATTGAGAGAAACAGAGTGGGGTTGAAAGTGGGGGTGTGGGAACACAGGATGGGGTGAAGCCGCTTCCCTGCTGATCAAAGCATAGCAGGGGGCCTTTTACGACTTTGTGTAAACAAAGCAACTTTGATTGCTTCCTCTGCAGCTAGTCAATCAGGTGAAAAGAGCTTAGCACTTTGGTCTACTACTTTTGTTAAGAGGACAAGCTAGGTAAATTATTACAGGTTACATTCCAACATAATCATACGATGAAGATATTCTGCAAACCCTAACATATCCCTCCTGTTTTATCATATGAGTATGTCAATCCCGATCAATCAAACATAAGAAAGAAAATACAATGACAGCAATAATCTCCAGTGAAGAGGAGGTATTTCCCTCAATGCTCCAGTCCAAATTTTGTGTGCAACTGAAAAACCTGCGGCCAGATTAAATGCAGGAAAAGAGTTACACGGTCCCTCTGCCTTAGGCGACCAGAATGTTATCAATAAAAAAGAAAAACACAGAAACAGTACATCATTGTACCCATCACTTGCAAGGCATTTTCGATGGTCAAATCATCAAGTTTCTGTAAAATAATGCTGAGCTAAACAGCATCTACGCAATCCACGTCTCGCAGCACATCATAGTCATCACATCCGTCATCTCTGAGAAGTTGTATATGTACTTGTGCCACGGTAGAAGACACAAACCTTGTCACAGCAGACTTCAAACATGGGATAACACAGGTCGTAAACAAGCACAACAATACCAGCACAGCTAGCACAGGAGTCACAAGTTTAAACAGCAACTGCCACCAAGCGCCAGAGAATAGCCATGAAAAGAAATCCCATTGATGTGGGATGTTATCCTCCGACATGGCCTGCTGTAAATTCCTCAGTGAGTTCATGGCTTCCTTGATGTGCGTGTCGTTAGCTCCTGGAATGTATGTGCAACAGGAAGTCCCAATGATGTGGCACACACCACCTTGTGCTGCCGTCAACAAGTCCAGAACCATCCTGTTTTGCAAGACCATTAGTCTAATAGCCTGGATCTCTCTATTTTGTCCATCATCGACTTGCAGTGAGAGGTTCACAAAGGATTGAAAACGACAGTTCAGTGTCTCGATGAAGAGAGATTGTTTTCCAACTCCGATCCAAGGAAAAAGCGCATGAACAACTTTGTTTCCGACAGGCCATATTTTATGGTCGTCCGGAACATTCGCACCCCAGACAGGGTCATGGGGGTCAAAGGTTGTAATCGCCCTGCGTCGACGTCCAGAAGAGTTGTGTGCTGTCGTCAGCTGACGATGTTGTATCCTGTAGGTGTGGTCTGTCACCCACACTGGTGCACACACTCCTGTCCAGTTGGCGGGCAGCATCGGATAAACCTTGTGACCACAAAGCCACCAGCCATTCTGTATGAAGTATGTTCCGTTTGATGGTGCAGCCATGTTGGTCGGAGCCCTCTCACCACCTGCAATGGCTCTCTTATCCTGACACTCAGTGGCGATGTCCAAAGCTCCCATCCAGTTCCCTCCTGGAGAGCAGTCTCTGTCAACGCATTTGTGGGTCTCACTTCCTTGGATGTAACACGTATAGTTCACTCCAGGTGGCCGCTCTGTGAAGGCCACCTGCGGCAGCGTTCGTCCTTTAACAGTCACATTGAGATTTGTCCAGAAAAGCTGATCACAGGTACCTTCCGCAAGTCCAGGGCGGGAAGGGTCGTCATCACTCACTTTGACAGCACGGTGTTGATATCCAACTCCTCCCATGGATGCCATACATTTCGCTTCAGTGACATTCATTGCTCTGGCCTCCAAGTGAACTTGCGTGGAGGAAGGGGGGAGTTTTGAACACACATAGCAACCCTCCTGTGTGTGCGATCTCACAGTGAATTTGACGTAGCGGTACCAAGTGTTGGTTTCGTATGGGTTTCTGGGGTCCCATGACCAGTCCTCAAAGTTCTCATCGTGTGACCATCGTTTTCCACGGTCAACATTGTCACCTGGTCTGTTCAGTTGAGTCCATAGACCATAGCACGCTCCAACCACAACGCAGCAGAGGATCCATCTGGCATATGGAGCCCCGTTGCTACTAGGATGGCAGAGACACCGGGACATCCCCTCGCCTAGCGGAGTGGGGATCGTTGTTTTCTTCACCAACATTGAGACGTCCCACCCTAAACGATAGGACCCCTTTGAAGTTAGCCTTCCCCACCACTCCGAATTAGGGGTCCAGCACTCTCTGCAACTTGCAGTGGCTGAGGTGAATCCAGCTGGGCCGTTCAGCGATCTTCACTGCGGTGGGGGTAGTCAGCAAGACTTGGAATGGTCCCTCCCACCGTGGGTGGCCCAGTTCCTTCTTTTGATGACTTTGATGTAGACCCAGTCTCCTGGTATGATGGGGTTGTCGACCTGTGAGGATGAAAGATCAGGCGGCAGTAAATTTGCATTTGACACCTCTGTCAGTCTGAGCGTTCTGATCATGTAATCTGCCAAGGACTGTTCTTCGTCTGCTTTTTGCATATATTGTATTATTCACCAGTCAATTTTATTCCCCTTTTGAATTGGGCAAATGAGAGTGTTCGCGAGAAGTGTTTGAGCACTTCCGAATGACTCCTCCTGACCAAAGACCATTTATGACAGAGGCTATCCCATTTATTGCCTCCTGTTGTAAAGGAGATTCTCTGATCTTGGTTACTGGAGGAACGGACCTTAAGTCCTGTAGCAGATGGTTCCTTTGCCCATCCCCTTATCAGTTAAATAATGTTGATTAGCCAGGGAAACGCATAAGCGCGTGCCCTTCCAAACAGCTACACCACTTCCTCATGGCTTCTTCAGTTACTTTTCAATCATCTTCCAATTGTTTACAGCAAAAGTTTGAGAAAAAAAATCTAACTCAATGGTACAACGCCATATGTATCAGAGAATCTATATGTAGTAAAGTGTTGTATATATATATATTTTTTTTCCTCCCACTCTCTATACAACATTCTCCCTCCTTCTGAGGCATGGCGACGCCCATGTCTCACACCTTGACAAACTCTTTGGGAGGATGTGTTCTGTACCACATATGACTCTATCATCATTTAATTTGACTTTCTTTCCAAAACGCTCCTCAGTTTCCCAGTTCACACATCTTCTGCATGTGTTACTGCTTCTCCAGTTTTTTTTCCTAGTTAATTAGCAATCCAAAAGCAACCTTTTTATTTCCTTTATGTATTTATTTCTTCCTTAGCATTTAACGTACTCAAAATCACTCTTTCTTCAAAGTCGCTCTACTAATTTTCGATAGTAGTGTCCAACAACGTCAACCATTCAACCTGTATTTCCCCTTCATTCAGGCAACCAGTCATCAATGCTCATTTGCATCTCACACACAGTCTCCAAGAAGGAGTCTTTCTATCACATCGGTCCCAATTCATCCAAGCTCACCACACAACATTCACATACCATTTTCAACTCAAGGTTCCTGATAGAACAATCCACCAATCCAAAAAAAACTCAACACAAAAAAAACTGCTGGCAAATTAATCAGAAGTTTTTCTTTGTTTTTAAATCTGAATAACCCAATCTCTCAGATTCAGCTCGCATATAGAAGTTTGTATAATCTTATAACACAACCAGTCAATTATTTCTATTAAATGTGAATGTCTTAAATTCACAATTTTGATTCTTCCAATTCCTGAAAGCATGTTCTGTCGTTTCTTACTTAACATGCACTAGTGTGGATCAGTTTCTGCTCGCAAACAGATTTCTCTCTTTTCCTCTCATTTTTATCTTCCAAAAGCGTTTCTGTTCTGCGGTGCAAATTGGATAGACCACAGTCTAGCAAATTTCTGTACACTAAAAGTTTAGCCAATTTTCATCATTTTAACACACATGCACAGCCCTCGCGCGCGTAAGGTAGATCCCAGCACCAATGATTCGTCACAGGCTGGCCATTTCCTGTGGTCGATCATGAGCTGGTCCCTCCCACGCACACGAGGACAGCACATTCTAAGTTTTATTTGTCTTCTAGAAGCCAGTTGCATTCATTTACCACTTGATTTGCAAATTTTAACTTTAGTGTACATACACAATTTGATCTCTGGTCATTTGTCATTGGGCATACAACAGCATTGTCATACTCCTTGCATGGACAGGAGCTCTAACAATCTAAAAAACGTTCTAATAATCTGACAATGACATGTCTTGCTTTCATATGGACATCTGTTACTTCTTTCTCTGTATGAGCATGAGGGGTCAAAGTGGAGGAAGCTTGTCATGCTGTAAATGTGACTTTTCCTCTGCCCCTTCCTCCACCCTTTGATTGGTGTCGTTTTGCCTGACGACACTCTCTTGCGAAGTGTCCCCGTTTCCCACAGTTCCAACAGGTCTCTGAATCTGATGGGGATTTTGAATTATATGGAGGCCTGCGACCTTGTTGGCCTCTACCTCTTCCTCTGGCCTGCTGGGACCCATGAAAGAAGACTGTTGTATCTTCATCTAGGTCAACATCATCATCATCATCGCCTAGATGAAATACATCAGAACTTTTGCCTCTTTTGATCACTTTTTCAGCATGTCTGGCCCATTGCATAGTTGTTGTCACACTTGCAATATCTTCTTCCACCAAATGTTTCCTCACCCAGTTGCCTATTTCAGGGCGGAAATTAGTAAGGAGCGCATTTTTAAGCTGTTGCTGATAAGCACTCTCAGCCGCATCATCGAATGGGGTGCCACTGTGCACCCAGAATTCTTTTTCAAATCTTAATTGAATGGCGGTCTCATCACTTTTTATCTTTCCAGGTTTTGTCTCTTGAATTTGTTTTCTTCTCTCTTGTGAAGCTTTCAACCACATTCTAGCACAATTCAACTCTCTCTCTTTTCTTTTCTTTTTCAGTCCCTTTGTCGTTCTATCTACACTCTCCTCCAAAACATCAACCACTATCTTCCACAGTTCAACTTTCAACTTCCCTTCTACTCCATATTTTTTCTTCCACTTTGGCATGTATTGCATACAATTAGGAAATTTACTCGCCATGTACTTCTCATCTCCTTCAAGAGCTAGGGATTTACCGGTTTTGTTTCCCATCTTAATTTGGTATTTTAGGTTCATACAATTTTTCGTTTTATTTTTATGTTCTTTGAGGACCCCTCCGTGAGTCGTCACCTTATCGTGGTGGAGGGGTTTGCGTGCCCCTATGATCCTAGGAGCCATGTTGTCTGGGGCTTCATGCCCCTGGTAGGGTCACCCATGGCAAACGGGTCCTAGGTGAGGGGCCAGACAAAGCACGGCTCATCAGCCCCTTATGATGAAAAAAATTAATGGATCACGTTTTCCCTCGCCCGGACGCGGGCCACCGGGGCCCCCCTCTGGAGCCAGGCCTGGAGGCGGGGCTCGAAGGCGAGCGTCTGGTGGCCGGGCCTTCGCCCATGGGGCCCGGCCCGGCTCAGCCCGAAAAGGAAACGTGGGTCCCCCTTCCCATGGGCTCACCACCTGTGGGAGGGGCCAAAGGGGTCGGGTGCATTGCAAGCTGGGCGGCGGCCAAAGGCAGGGACCTTGGCGGTCTGATCCCCGGCTGCAGAAGCTGGCTCTTGGGACATGGAATGTCACCTCTCTGGCTGGAAAGGAGCCCGAGCTGGTGTGCGAGGCAGAAAAGTTCCGACTAGATATAGTCGGACTTGCCTCCACGCACAGTTTGGGTTCCGGTACAAGCCCTCTCGAGAGGGGCTGGACTCTCTTCCACTCTGGAGTTGCCCACGGTGAGAGGCGTCGAGCAGGTGTGGGTATACTTATTGCCCCCCGGCTGGGCGCCTGCACATTGGGGTTCACCCCGGTGAACGAGAGGGTAGCCTCCCTCCGCCTTCGGGTGGGGGGACGGGTCCTGACTGTTGTTTGTGTCTATGCACCAAACGGCAGCTCAGAGTACCCACCCTTCTTGGAGTCCCTGGAGGAAGTGCTGGAGAGCGCTCCTTCTGGGGACTCCGTCGTTCTACTGGGTGACTTCAATGCTCACGTGGGCAATGACAGTGAGACCTGGAAGGGCGTGATTGGGAGGAACGGCCCCCCCGATCTGAACCCGAGCGGTGTTCTATTGTTGGACTTCTGTGCTCGACACGGATTTTCAATAATGAACACCATGTTCAAACATAAGGGTGTCCATGTGTGCACTTGGCACCAGGACACCCTAGGCCGCAGTTCGATGATCGACTTTGTAGTCGTGTCACGACACGCCTTCCATTGTGGAAGCAGGGCCTGGGGACTCTGAGGCGGACTCTCCAATCTCTGGGGTTGAAGTCACTGAGGTAGTTAAAAAACTCCTCGGTGGCAAGGCCCCGGGGGTGGATGAGATCCGCCCGGATTTCTTAAGGGCTCTGGATGTTGTGGGGCTGTCATGGCTGACACGTCTCTACAGCATCGCGTGGACATCGGGGACAGTGCCTCTGGATTGGCAGACTGGGGTGGTGGTTCCCCTCTTTAAGAAGGGGGACCGGAGGGTGTGTTCCAATTACAGGGGAATTACACTCCTCAGCCTCCCTGGTAAGGTCTATTCAGGGGTGCTGGAGAGGAGGGTCCGTCGGGAGGTCGAACCTCGGATTCAGGAGGAACAGTGTGGCTTTCGTCCTGGCCGTGGAACAGTGGACCAGCTCTTCACCCTCAGCAGGATCCTCGAGGGTGCATGGGAGTTCGCCCAACCAGTCCACATGTGTTTTGTGGACTTGGAGAAGGCGTTCGACCGTGTCCCTCGGGAGGTTCTGTGGGGGGTGCTTCGGGAGTACGGGGTACCGAGCCAACTGATAAGGGCGGTTCGGTCCCTGTATCACCGATGCCAGAGTGTGGTCCGCATTTCCGGCAGTAAGTCGGATTCGTTCCCAGTGAGGGTTGGACTCCGCCAAGGCTGCCCTTTGTCACCGATTCTGTTCATAATTTTTATGGACAGAATTTCTAGGTGCAGCCGAGGCGTTGAGGGTGTCCGGTTTGGGGACCTCAGCATCGCGTCTCTGCTTTTTGCAGACGACGTTGTGCTGTTGGCTTCTTCAGGCCGTGATCTCCAGCTCTCACTGGAGCGGTTCGCAGCCGAGTGTGAAGCGGTCGGGATGAGGGTCAGCACCTCCAAATCCGAGTCCATGGTCCTCGATCGGAAAAGGGTGGAATGCCCTCTCCGGATCGGGGATGAGATCCTGCCCCAAGTGGAGGAGTTTAAGTATCTTGGGGTCTTGTTCACGAGTGAGGGGAGGATGGAGCGTGAGATCGACAGGCGGATCGGTGCAGCGTCGGCAGTAATGCGGACTCTGTACCGGTCCGTCGTGGTAAAGAGAGAGCTGAGCCAAAAGGCAAAGCTCTCAATTTACCGGTCGATTTACGCTCCTACCCTCACCTATCTCGTTACCGAAAGAACGAGATCCCGGATACAAGCGGCCGAAATGAGTTTTCTCCGCAGGATGTCCGGGCTCTCCCTTAGAGATAGGGTGAGAAGTTCGGTCATCCGGGAGAGACTCGGAGTAGAGTCGCTACTCCTCCACGTTGAGAGGAGCCAGATGAGGTGGCTCGGGCATCTCATCAGGATGCCTCCTGGACGCCTCCCTGGGGAGGTGTTCCGGGCATGTCCCACCGGTAGGAGACCCCGGGGACGACCCAGGACGCGCTGGAGAGACTATGTCTCTCGGCTGGCCTGGGAACGCCTTGGGATCCCCCGGGATGAGCTAGATGAAGTAGCTGGGGAGAGGGAAGTCTGGGAGTCCCTCCTGAAGCTGCTGCCCCCGCGACCCGACCCCGGATAAGCGGAAGAAGATGGATGGATGGATGGATGGGATGGATGTTCTTTGAGGATCCTCAATGCAGGTTTAAATAGACCATCCACCAATTTCTCTTTGCAGTCAATTTATCCTACCAGTCGCACTCTCAACCACACAAACTCCAGCGCTTTTTATCTTTAGGCCTATCCAGGATGGGTGTAAAACCCTCCCAAACAGCTTGGAAGAACGGACAAAAAAAAAGAATCTACACCCTTCTTCAATTAGGAAAAAGAGACTCTGTCTTTTCTTAGCCCGTTCCTTCCACTGGGACTAGAATCCCAGCTGTTTCATAGCTTGGAAAAACCAAAGCCGTATCTCATAGCCCGGACAAACCAAAGCCGTATCTCATAGCTCGGACAAACCAAAGCCGTATCTCATAGCTCGGACAAACCAAAGCCGTATCAGCGCTTTTTTCTTTAACTTACTTGTCCCCTGGTTCGTTGCACTGCCGGATCCCGTCAATCCACCTCTGTCAGACGAAGGCAGACCTAAGACGCTGGCCCAGCGAAGAATTTCCTTCCCAGGTCTTTCTTTACCAGGTCCTCCTAATGGACGCTGGCCCGTCGACGGTGTACAGCGCGTCGTCCTCCGTCAGCCAGATGGCGGGTATGAGGGTCCCGGGTTTCGGCACCAAAATGTTAGGGTAGTGCTCTCTCTAACTTATTTTGCAAGAACCACACTGGAGACAAGTTAGTCGTTTCAGACACCTGCAGGTGGAGAGTTCACTCGTCGCTGTGCTTACAGCGATGGTCGAATGAAGTCTGACTCAGGCCTCATCAGGTGCATATTTATTGAGAGAAACAGAGTGGGGTTGAAAGTGGGGATGTGGGAACACAGGATGGGGTGAAGCCGCTTCCCTGCTGATCAAAGCATAGCAGGGGGCCTTTTACGACTTTGTGTAAAAGATCTTAGCACTTTGGTCTACTACTTTTGTTAAGACAGGACAAGCTAGGTAAATTATTACAGGTTACATTCCAACATAATCATACGATGAAGATATTCTGCAAACCCTAACAACTGGTTTTAAAGGCTGTTGGCACTATACCAGAAGAGAGACAGATTAATTATAATCAAGACGGACGGTCCTAAAATCTGAAATAATTCTTTAAATAGTTTGGCTGGAAGTAGGTCGAGTAAACACGTTGTTTGTTTAGCCGCACTAACCAATTGTTAAGCCTTTCAAGGGACACGCTTTTAAAATCTGAGAGGGTTATTGCATGATCGTCGGCGCCCGTAATCGGCGGTCTCGACTGAGTAATTGGAACGGTCATCTTGATGTCATCCCTAATGGATTCAATCTTTCGAGCAAAACATTTCATGAACTTACTTCACTGTTTCTTCTATATCAAACAAATTTCTTTAGGTTCATTTACCTGACATGTTTCGGCGGGTTCTTCCGCCTTCATCAGAGTGTCAGCCGCCTTCACTGACACTCTGATGAAGGCGGAAGAACCCGCCGAAACATGTCAGGTAAATGAACCTAAAGAAATTTGTTTGATATAGAAGAAACAGTGAAGTAATTGAAAAAGAAAAAACAAGATGAACCTAGTACAACTATTTCATGAACTTGTTAGCCGAGTGGAAGGAGCTATCGGAGGTCGGCTGGCGTAGTGTTAGCTTTGCCACTGTATCGAATAAGTATTTAGGATTGTTTTTATTGAGATGAATAATTTGCGAGAAATAACTAGTTTTTGCTAAGATAAGCGCATCTTTGTATTTAGGGAGGCTGTCACGCCATGCCTGATGGAAAACCTCAAGTTTGGTTAAACGCCATTTGCGCTCATGCTTTCAACATAATTGCTTAAGCGTACGTGTTTCATCTGTGAACCATGGAGTAGGCTTTCTTCAGCGAGTTTACAGACGTGGTGGCGCTACAGAGTCGATGGCATTTAACACCGTCGCATTGAATTCATTTGTAAGATTATCAATAGAGCCGATAGTATATGCGGGAAATATGGCAGTTGCCGGCGGCAGTAACTCAGATAGCGCAGTCACAGTTACGGAGTTAATATTATGACTGCTGTAATTTTGATTGCGCTCTTGCCTTTGACAGAGAACAAAAATTTCTAATTTTATTGAGTAGTGATCAGACATAACAGTAGTGTATGGCAGTACTGTTATATTTGAGGTTGCCAGTCCTCGGGATAATACCGGATCTAAGGTATATTTCCATTCTTATGCGTTGCTGCCTGTATGGCTTGCGTAAAACCAAATGTATCAATTAAAGTCTGAAACGCCAAAGTAAGTGGCTCTGGTGGTAAATTTATATGGATATTGAAGTCCCCTATAATTATTATATTATCCGCATTTGTCACTAGATCAGCCACGAATTCGGAAAATTCATTCAGGAAATCAGAGTAAACCCCGGGTGGACGGTAAATAACAGCAAGATAAAACGACGGTGGAGCTGTGGATCGGACAATGAGAACTTCAAATGTTTTAAATACGTTAATCGAACGAGGCCTAAATCTAAGATCGGAATTAGAGATAAGGGCGAAACTCCCACCCTTTTTACGAGGACGCGCCACATGCCAGCTCACAAAATTTGGAGGTGATGCCTCATTAAGTGGCAGCAGTTCATTAGGTTTTAACCAGGTTTTGCAAAGACCAAAAATGTTTAGGTCATTAACGAGTACTGCTTTTGTGTGAAGTGTTTTAACATTCATAAAACCGAGTTTGAGTCTAATCGGTAGATCAGAGTTCGTATCTATCGGAGGATTTTTAAACGAAATACGAGTAAGATTGTGTTGTCTCGGCCCGGCATTACCGCTAAAATATTTATTAGCACGGCGGGAAGATAGGACCATAGGAATTTGATAGTTAATATTCGGCAGACCAAGATATTATCCGGAACAAGCACCGTGCCATCAGCGCGACCGGTCATGGTAGAGTAAATGGATTTGTCTACTACCTCAGTAGAAAGTGTGTTCATGTATACTGTGGCACTATTCAAACTGTGACACTCTAGTCTACACAATGAACTATGTGCATGCTGGGAATC
The DNA here is from genome assembly GCF_901709675.1 of Syngnathus acus. Classification (NCBI taxonomy): domain Eukaryota; kingdom Metazoa; phylum Chordata; class Actinopteri; order Syngnathiformes; family Syngnathidae; genus Syngnathus; species Syngnathus acus. The sequence continues at coordinate 14,247,933 of NC_051100.1, forward strand.
TAGCCTAGCGCTAGATAACTTTAACTTAACTCCAAACCATCCTAACAGGTGGCCTAGTCACTTGTGACCCAGCCTCCTCTAAAGTGACCTGTCATGAATGGCTCAAACAGTAATCTATGTTCCTCGAAAGAGTGAAGGCGCCTTCACGATTAGGATCAAGGTCGTCCTTCCTCAGCAGGTCGGGGCGGCCCCAGAAGGAGGACCAGTTATCTATAAAATACAGTTCCTGCTTCTTACAGAAACCAGCCATCCATCAATTAAGGGAGACTAATCTACTAAACCTCTCATCAGTGCCTCCCAGGCAGGGGGCCAGAGACAAACACTCGATGCCGACTCATCTTTCTGGCGAGATCACAAGTCCTCGCTATGTTTTTCTTTGTGATCTCTGATTGCCTCATCCTAATGTCATTGGAGCCAACGTTTATCACTATATCCGAGTAGCTAGTATTGTTGGACCTACGCTGTTGACTCGACCTATTGCGAGCCAGCTCCCTAAGATTAGCCTCTATGTCGGGTGCTCTGCCTCCAGTGATACACATTACCGTGGCTGGATTTTTAAGCGTGATGTTTCGGGTAATGGAGTCACCTCTGACCAAAGTGGGAGAGCCAGTAGACCGAGATGGCTTGGAACAGCTATGCGTCTTAACTGGCTCATCGCAGTTAGCTAGCATGGGGCTAGTGCTAACTGGGCTAGCGGGCTGACTACAGCCCGCATCTGTGTCCGCCACATCTACGGTTATCGCGCTATTCTGCTCTAGCTGGTGGACCTCTCGTAGGTGGACCTCTCGCAGGGACAACCTCTCTAAGAGAAGGGTGCAGTTGGTGCACGAAGCCGTACAAACATCTTTATCCGCAGCCATACTTGCGTGTCCAATGATCGACGGTAGACAGTAGACAGACAGCCACGAAGCCAATCGCGCAACCGCAGGGCGCCGGGCGCTCACTGTCGCATTGCTTTAAAAGCGTCTTTGTGTTTTAGGATGGCTTTACTGCTCCCACTTGCTTTCTTTGGAGGCATGATTAGGGGTTAATACAATCCTCAAAGTAACGAAAATACAATAACAACGGAGTCAGTCGGCATCCGGGCCGCGCGGTCGGGTTTTCTCGGGTCCTCCCGGCTCATCTCGCGAGGTTCGACCTCCGAATTTTGTTCGACAACCTAAGCAAAAAATCTCGAATTTTTTGTTAGAATTCCGATTTGTTCGAGAACCAGGACGTTCGAAAACTGAGGTTTGACTGTAAAATAAATAGATGCAGCTCACTGACAAGTGCCGCTATTTGAGCTAATTTTAGAACAGTCCTGCGGGCGACTCATGCGGTCCTCACGGGCGACCTGGTGCCCGCGGGCAACGTGTTGGTGACCCCTGCCCTAGGGGGTCGAGTGAGCGGCCTGACTAAGGTGACCAGACGTCCTCTTATTTGCGGATATGTCCTACTTTTAAGCCCTAACATAATGTCCGGGGGGATTTCAAAATCGTCCAGGATTTTGTTGGACTGCCTCAGACATAATACATGTACAGTAACATTGTCAATTGTCAACTACGTTCCATTTCACTCAATTCCAGGTTTATCTGTATTGTTCGCAAATAAGTCACGCCCTTCTCCTCAAATCTAGTCACTTTGCTGAATGTATGTGTGTATGTAGGGTGGGCTAGCCAGTCAACACCGAGTGTTTACAAGTAATGCCGAAATGAATATGCACGTTCACGGACGAGTTGAATAAAAAATTCCAGTGCTTTCGCCAGGGTCGTGTTTCTTATGAAGCTGAGTGCTTGACATGTAAGGCAGGCACTTGCGTGTCTGTGGCAAATAAAGGTGCCAACGACCTGCAGGCATACACACTACATTCGACCAAGCACACAAAAGCAGCGAGGGGCGGGAGTTCATCATCTAAAGTCACAGATTTCTTTGTGACGAAGTCCGAGAGTGTAGCAGAAGGTAGCTATGTTCTTTCTACAGTGAAGCGCCATGAAATCACACCTGGCTTGTTAAGGAAGATTTTTTTTTCCTAAATGCTGCACCGATGGCCGTATTTCTTTTGTCTTTTTTTTAATTTAGTGTACCACTATAAAACTAAAACATGTCAGTGTACATATGTTTTTATTAGTGTAAATATGTTTTTGATATTGTACATATGTTGTTTTGTGTTATTCGGGCCAATAAATACCATTGCTATACAGACACCATGCCATTTGTGTCATAACATACACCGATACTCCGAAAAGTCCCTCCCCTCCAAAAAAAAAGGTGTCCTCCTTTTCAAAAACCCAAATCTGGTCACCCTATTTTTAGTTGGTTGCACACATTTTCTGGCAATTTGTTGTTTATTTACTGCCGACTGCTCAAGTCATCAATGGCAGTAGGGGTTCTTCACTGAATTACTCCCTGAGCGCCCCCCTAGAATTTCTTTTTTAATAGAACAGTATTCCACCAAAATATTTTAAAAGAGCAATTGTAATTGCATTTGCTATTGAACTTGATATACGATAATATAACTCTTATACAAAACATTCCTCCATTAATTGTAAATTTAAATAAACATGCTAGATGTCATAAATGTAAATATCGTAATAATGTAGATTGATTGATGGAACTTTATTCATCCCACAGCAGGGAAATTCACTTGTCACAGCAGCGCACATGAGTGCAAGAATAATACGAGTGCAAGAATAAAACAAGTGCCAAAATTTCAAAAAAGGGTAAACAACAGACAAGGACAAATACAAGTGCCGCTAGTAGAGACGAAACACATTAATTTTATCAGGTGCCACGCATGTTGTAAAGTCTGACAGCAGAGGGAATGAAGGACCTGCGGAACTGTTCCTTCCTACACCAAGGATGCAAAGGTCTGCCGCTAAAGGAGCTGCTCAGGGACCGCATTATCTCATGGAGGGGGTGAGAGGTGTTGTCCATGATGGATTCAAGCTTAATCAACGTCCTCCTCTCACCCACAACCTCAATGAAGTCCAGGGGACATCCCAGGACAGAGCTCGCTCTTCTGACCATCTTATTCAGTCTCCCCCTGTCCCCGTCAGTACTGCCCCCACCCCTGCAGACCACAGCGTAGAGGATGGCTGAGGCCACCACAGAGTCATAGAAGGTCCGGAGGAGAGCCCTGCACACACCGAAGGACCTCAGTCTCCTCAGCAGGTGGAGGCGACTCTGGCCCTTTTTGTACAGGGCGTGGGTGTAATCAGTCCAGTCCAGTTTGTTGTTAAGGCGAACACCCAGGAATTTGTAGTTCTCCACTACCTCAATGTCCGATCCCTGGATGTTCACCGGAGTGAAGATGGGTGCTGTCCTCCCGAAGCTCACAATCATCTCCTTCGTCTTGCTGGTGTTCAGCTGAAGCCGGTTGAGCTCACACCAGCTGACAAAGGAAGAATTTAATAAATAATAATAAATATTAATGTAATAAATGTTATAAATGACATTAATCTGTCTTTCAAGGAATGAGGAACGATTAGCTCCTTGGTAACTGCCCCAAATTCTATGCTTGGCATACTTTCAGTTATGACACAAAAAAAGCTGTCACGAAATATAGTTGCACGAGCAAATGGCAAATGTTTGTCTATGAAACTACCTTCAGATATGCAGGCATTAGAATTTTCCGCGGATTTCCGTGTTTTTTTTTCCGTCGAAAGTATTTTCGTGAATCGTGTAAATCCGTTGAGAAAATTATTTTTTTATATATGTGGGGGAGCGGCCGGCTCGCTGGCCAATCAACGTTGGCCTCGGCGACTCTCGCGGGCATTCCCCCGCCCGCCGCGACAGCGTATACCCCCCCCCCCCCTTCTTTTCCGTGCTTTTTCACATTTGCCATTCTCATCCCTGGATATGAATATTCCGCTAGCTAACAAACGTAAAAGGTAAGCTATATCAGAAATTATTATGAGCCCTTAATTAGCCCAGTGTTGGGAACTCACTACTTGTTCAAAAAAGTATCTAAGTTATTAATTGTATTACTGAATAAAAGTAATTTGTTACCGGGGAAAGTGTTACAGTTAAAAAAACACATAAAACACATGCACGTTTTTGCCTTTAACTTTAATGACTTTGAAATACATGTTGATATCGCCACCTTGAAAATGCTAACTTTTCAGCAGTCCTGTGTCTGCCTCTTCTGTTTGTGGTGTGACTACTGATGAAAGTGCGTTAGTCACCACACGTGAAAAACACTGGCTCTGATTGACTACAACAACGCTGCCCTAGCCAATCGCTCACTGACCTGTTACGTTAACCTGGAAACTCCTCACTTGCCTCAGGCTCGTCCACCCGGCCTGCAGCTGAAGGGGGTGTGAAATTGCCACTTACCCACACAGTGATAACACGCAGGGTGATAAAACCGCTTTGCAGCGCATTATTCTAAAACAAATTGGGGGGGCTCCTACCGCTCTCCACGTGACATAAAAAAACACCGCCTTGGGCGGCCGCCCATGTTGTCCAGGCCAAAAACCGATGGATAATCCATTTTCAAAAGATAAATTTGTGACAACCCTAAGGAAGGCGTCACGACGGCTCCTTTCACCACTCAAAATACGCAAAGTCAGGAACTGTGTTTGTTTTATCTGGGCAGTAGGTTTTTCTTTATTGTGAGCAGTTAAATGTGGTAAAGGGAAGAAAAGTATTGACTCTGGAATTGAGTCAGCGTTTGAGGATCTGCGCTGACCCTACGAACCACTCCTAGCGGCCATTATTCACAAATGACTTGATTTGTCATTCCAGACCAGGGTCTCTTTTGCAATTGTACTCAGCTGCTGTGTGTGTTTGCGCCAACTCAATTTGGATGATTGCAAGTCCACTCGAAGCAACAAAGAGTCATTAGAAGGGCTGAGCGTTGAAGGTAGACGCACGTGCAAATCCGCCAGGCCACGTTGAAGCAGCAGCCGTGTGCCGTGTATGTTCGCAGCGTAGCAGCTGATCCCAGAAAGGAAACGTCGGGCGTCGGGCAAAGAGGTCCGAGGGAGGAGGTCCATGAACGGGAGGAAGCCCCCTCCCCCACGCCCCCTCACCATCAGCAAAGTCCACAGAGAAGCCAGCTGGACAGCAGTAAAAACCAGGCGCCCCCCAAGAGGTGTCCCCTTTTCTCTGACCTCATTTCCTGCTCTGGCCTGATGAAGACTAACCTTTCCGACTACAAAATCACACCACCCCATCCTCCTTTTCCCAGTGGGTGCTCCTTTTAGCGGCACTTTGTTGGAGTGTAACCCCGGCGTGCTTTCACCATGTTCTCTCTCGCTCTCGCTCGCTGTCTCTGTCTCTCTCCCTCGCACTCTCGCTCTGTCTGTCTGTCTTACTCTGTCTCTCTTACTCGCTCTTCCACTGAGCGTGTTTGTGAGTGAGAGTTAAAGTGAGAACTTTGACTCCCACACACGCTCACTCACTCACACCGATACACACACAGACTGCTTCAAGTGGGGGATGTCGTCCAGCGCTCATTGCCACCACAGCTCAACAAATTTTTCTCTCCAACCCACCATCTCTCCCTCTTTTGTGTGCGTGCAGGTACCAAGTTACACTTGTTGGCCGTGCTGGAAATCATTCTCTCGTTCCCCGATGTTTCAAACAATTTGTAAACACAGTAAGCCGTTCGTTGGTTATAAGTAGGCCCGACTGATGAATTGTTCTGCCCGTTATAGCTTTTCAAAATCTTCAACATTGGCTCAAATTTGGATGATTTTTCTGTCACTTACTCAAAACAGAATGTTGTGTGCAGAATGGTCTACGACCACCGTTTGTCCAGTAAGTGGAGCTGTAAATACCGAAGAGCAAAGTACAGTGGAGCCTCGGTTTTCGAACGTCCCTGTTCTTGAACAAATCGGTTTTCGAACAAGAAATTCGAGATTTTTTTGCTTCGGATGTCGGACGAAATTCGGTTGTCGAACCTCGCGAGATGAGCCGAGGGGACCCGCATGCCAACTGACTCCGTTCGTTATTACGTTCTCGTTACTCTGAGGATTGCATCAACTCTAATCATGCCTCCAAAGGAAGCAAGTGGGAGCAGTAAAGCCATCCTAAAACACAAAGACGCTCCTAACGCAATGCGACACTGAGCGCCCGGCGCGCTGCGGTTGCGCGACCGGACCAAATTAAGCTCCCTGCGCACTGAGGTCCACTTAAATTTTGGAAAGTCCATTAGGACTTTAAAAATATTGTCTAAATTTTAGCGACCGCTCTGTCACAATAATGCGCCCAGCGCGGTGCAGTTGCGCGGTCGGACAAAATTAAGCTCCCTGCGCACTGATGTCCACTTAAATGTTTGAAAGTACAGCAGGACCTTTAAAATATTTTCTAAATTTCAGCGACGCCTCTGTCACAATAATGCGACCAGCGCGGTGCAGTTGCGCGGTCGGCGACGCTGCGTGTTCGCTTCGGGGGGATGTGGGATGTTTATGCGCTGGATAGATTTTCTTGTGCGCTGAGAATGTGCGGGCAGTGCGCGATTGCGCACGCGCGCAGCTTAGAGGGAACATTGCTGCAGTTGCGCGATTGGACAAAAATGCGCAAATGAAAAAATGCTTAAAAAAGGCGCTTTTTTTTTTTTTTTGCTTGGAACGGATAAAATATTTTTCCGTTATTTGTAATGGGAAAATATGATTCGTAATTCGAATTATTCACTTCTCGAACAGCCTTCGGAACGGATTGTGTTCGAAAACCGAGGCTCCACTGTATTGTGAAACAGTCAAACATTATAACTTTAATTCATATATTTGTTGGAAGCGACTACCAAAAGAAGTTAATATATTTATTTTATTAGGTATTCTTTGAAGTCATCGGCCGATTCATTGGTAAGAGTATGTTTTTCTTTTCTTTCAAATCAGCCTAAAAAAATTCACAAGTTTACCAACACCTCAATACCTTATTTGGACGCTGGAACAGATTCAAGGCTTTTCCATTAATTTCATTGTGAAAAGGTCATTTGAGATAATAGCTAGATAATAAATGAATGAAATCCATGTCACGATATATCGGGTTTTGCACCAGGTGGAGTTGACTCATTGATCTACAGATGTTGGTTTAGCGGCTGATGTATGGTTTAGCCAGATATTGGTTCAGCGGTTGATGTACGGTTCAGCTCTGACTTATCTGGTAGCCAGGGAATGATTCCCACCACGGTGCAGCGTCGGTCTATCCAGGTCCTTCCTCCTGATGCTAACTCACCTCCAGTAGGGCCTGTCGCCTCTCCTCTTCTTCATCACTGGTACTCAGTGCATGTCTGTGTGTATCAGGGGTCAGAGGCGCTCTGCAGGCGTGGAGCGATCTCAGAGTAGCACCTGGGTCACGTCTGACGACCACCGAAGCAAGTTGGTGAAAGCAGTGTCCACCTCCAAACTACTCGCCAAAGTGGCAAAGAATGCTAACAGGTACGTGAATTCTTTTCCCCTTTTGGTTTTGCTCTACCTATTTCTCTCCATTGCAAAGAATGTTTTTTTGGGCGGCCATTTGCCATTTGTCAAGCACGCGCCGCAGACGTACAGTGAATATGACTGGACTGTCAATAGGGTAAGCCATCGTATGTTGCCAACACTGCAACTGACAATCGTTGGTTTTTTTTGTTTTTTTTGGGGCCGAAAACTCCAGTTGTGTCTCTCTCTATTCTAGTATCGCCGTATTGAGTACCATATTGGCCCGAATATAAGACAACTCCCTCTTTTTCAAGACTCAAGTTTGAAAAAAGACTTTTTGAACACCAAATAAAATTCTTATACAGAAAATAATTACAGCACATCTGAAACAAATGATTATAGCAATATATTGGAGAGAAAAAGCATGTTATTTTGCCTCATTCAAATCATGCAAAAACTGTCTATCACATCTTAAATATGTAAACTAAAGTGCAATCACATTTGTAAATGAATGGCTTCCATTTTCTGTTATCCAACAATCGCGATAGGCTGAGACTTAAGGCACAGTGACGTAACTGTCCAACATTTTAACGTCAACAGAGGAACCTTTCTAACAGTTTCTCCATTTTCTGTTGTCTCTTCTCTTATTTTCTTCTCTTTTCTTTCTTACCGCCATTTTTCCCAACCTTTTTTCATTCACGGCACACCTTTTCATTGGAAAAAATCTCGAGGCACACCACCAACAAAAATCTGTTAAGTGTTACACCAGCTTCTATATTAAAATCAGTTATATTACAACAAAAGACGTAAAGTTCTATTCCTATGTATGTATGGAGAGTCGACTAATTGAATAAAAATAAATACTAAATATTCTTTAAATTGTATTTCTTTTGTAAATAAAAGTGACAGTTTTTGAAAAAAGGTTTTAGACAGCATAAGGAATAAACTATTGAAAGTGATTGTGATCAAAATCCAAAAGAATCAATATGACTTTGTTTACTGTTTTTGACTAGCTCTATATATATTGCGACATTAAGAACAAAGTCACTTTTAAAGACGCTCTGCTGTTCTGACAGCGGCTGAGTGGCTATCACAGTCGAGGTGTCTCGACTTGACTGTGTATTTTATGTTGGTGAAAAATGAACAATCCAGGTTCTCCCATTGAACTACCTGCTCTGATTTCCATCGGACCGAAAACGCACCACAGCCGTCATAGTGTCACTGTTAGTAAAAGCACACAGCAACACACACATAAACTGAGTATGTGCCGATGCCACAACATGAAATCTCAAGATTCTCCGATTTGCCCCGCATGCACAATTAGCAAGTGGCTGACCAGGCCTTGTGCTAACTGACCAGTGGTTTGGCGATACTGTTTACAATGCGCTCCGTAATTAATGTTGGACAATTTCCCATGGCACAGCTGAACATCTCTCACGGCACACCAGTGTGCCGCGGCACACCAGTGTGCCGCGGCACACTGGTTGGGAAACACTGGCATAGTTGATGCTTGTGATTATGGGCAAATATTTAAGGAGTACTCAGTGATGGAGCTTCAAAGAGAACATTTTAAATTGTACTCTTGGCGATGAATCATGCATGTCGTGCTCCTCCCCGATGTGTATTCACGTTAGGATAGTCTAGTGAGTGGAAACGTAAGATGGCTGCCGGTGGTTTCAATTCTTCCACAGCAAGCGAGCGGAATTGTTGTATGCGCACGCACACACACGCATGCACACACACACACACACATGCACACACTGATGCTGTTGTTTGTTTGGTTTGCAGGCACAAAGAGCTGGTGGTGAGTCAAGGTAATGATTTTGTCTAGAGAGAGCCCATAGAATTCCGTCATTGTCGTCGTCATTATGTGACATTTTCCTCGACAATTTTGTTTGAGAGGCGGCAGCTTGTTGTTTTTGTTCAGTGATGATGTCGTTGTCTCAAAGCAGCCAAAATGTCAACCCGGGAGAAAAACAGCCAAGCGGGTAAGTGCTGAACAGTCACATGGCAAGCTAGCCGGCGAACCAACCAGCTAACTCTTTAGCATGCTAACCCTATTTGAGGTGGGCCAATGGTGTTTCTCCTCTCTTCTTTCTCCACTTTCTTTCTGGCGTCTCTCTCAATTTCCATGGTCAGCATCTCTCCACTGCCTGCTCTCTGACATCACGCCTGTTTGCGCCGCCGTCATTTTGGCACGAGTGAGCGGACTTGGATGCGTGAGCTGGTTCGACAAGTGTATTTGTTGCAGCGTGGTCCTCACTTTGCTTTGCTTGGCCTTGGTTTGTATGCGTTTGTCCGCCAAATTTACCCACTAATTCAAATTCATCTGTTGATTGGTTCATTTTCAGATCTTTGTCTGAAATAATGTGCCCACATGTTGATGACTTTCAGCTTTTGCTTTGGGCTCAAGTGTCTTTTGGTGTGTGTGTGTGTGTGTGTGTGTGTGTGTGTGTGTGTGTGTGTGTGTGTGTGTGTGTGTGTGTGTGTGTGTGTGTGTGTGTGTGTGCGTGTGCGTGTGCGTGTGCGTGCGTGTGCGTGTGTGTGCGTGCGCGCGTGCGCGCGTGTGCACGCGTGTGCACACGTGTGTGTGCGCGTTGGGTCTGGTGCAGAGGGAAACCACATCAAGATGTTCATGCGTGGACGCCCCATCACCATGTTTCTTCCCTCAAACGTGGAAAACTACGACGACATCCACACGGAACTTCCTTCTGAGAAGCTCAAGCTGGAATGGGTGTATCCTTTGCTCGCTCCAAGCGCTCGTTGCAACCCAGATTTCAGATCATGCAATCGCATTGAGACATCCCTACGAGTGTGTATGGGGGACTTTGGGGTGAATTGGTTGTCAGCACCGTTGCTTCGGTGAGAGTGCGAAGCATTTTTTGAAGGTGGCCCGTTGAGAAAACAGCCATCCGACTGCGCTTCCTTGACCGCCGATGCCACAGCTACGGTTACCGAGGACGAGACTGCAGAGCCAATGTGTGCCTGCTTCCCACCGGGGAGATGGTGTACTTCATTGCCTCGGTGGTGGTCTTGTTCAACTACGATGAGCGAAGCCAGAGGCACTACCTGGGACACACGGACTGCGTCAAGTGGTGAGATGTCTGGCGCTTTGTTCAAACGCTCGTGGCCACCTCTTCTCAACAATCCTCTCTCCCCCTCCCTCCTGTCCCTTTTTCCCGGCCTGCTAGTCTCACCGTTCATCCGGACAAGATTCGCATCGCCACGGGCCAAATTTCCGGTGTGGACAAAGATGGACGGGTAACTTCAGTCTACACTTTAGAAAACAAAAGACTGCCAACCGCATCGTCTTGTGAGAATGTCCCACTACAATTGACGGAGGAGTTCCACATCACAATGATGCTCTCGTATGTAAAAAAAAGAAAGGCAGACAAAATGTGCAGATTTCCTTTTGATTGAAAACTTCCCAAGTTGATTGCATAGTGGCTAAAGTCACATTTGAATATTTGCAGAAAACTAGACAAAGTAAATTGGTCTTATTGACTCAGTAAGTAACAGTTACCGTATTTTCACGTCCAAAATGGCGCACATAAACACCTTTAATTTTCTCAAAAAACGAAGGTGCGCCTTTTAAGAAGGTGTGCCTTTTGTGTGGACCAGATTAAAAAATCTGTAAGGTTGTTTTGTGTGGCTTCCGTAATATATAGGCGTTGACGTATATCGGGACAAAAAAAAACAATCAGAGGTCTAGACGTAACACGTAGAGTACGTACCTTTGCCGCCATTGTTTTGTGTGGCTTCTCCCACGTAGATTGGGACAAAAAAAAACAATCAGAGGACTGGTCGTGTCACGTAGAGGAGTACGTACCTTCGCCGCCATTGTTTTGTGTGCCGGAAGTCACACTGAGACCTAATATACAGGCACCCGATGAACCAATCAGAGGACACTACGTTTTACGTAGTTCAGGGCAGTAGACCAATCAGAGGACTGGACGTGACACGTAGAGGAATACGTACCTCCGCCACCATTGGTAAATAATACTATCGTCCGTGCAAAGTACGTACTTCCGTCGCCATTGATAAATAAACTCTACCGTTTGTGCAAGTCTGTAAAGTTGTTTTGTGTGGTTTCCGCCACAGAGACATAATAAACAGGCGTAATATGTAGACCTGATGAAGGAAATTACGTTTTACGTAGATCGGGGCGGTAAACCAATCAGAGGACTTCACATAACACGTAGAGTACGTACATCTGCCGCCATTGATAAACGAATACAATCGTTTGTGCAAAGAAAACAGCATTAGGACCTTCTAAAATGGCATAGACAAAGCTTACGAGGCGCAATTCAAGCTTCCTGGAAAGCCGGGATCATTGCCGAAGAGCAGTGTGACAATGACGAGGGAAATTGGCATGTCAGATGGCGAACTTGCCCAACTGTTTAATTTGGATACAGAAGATGAGTACTTGGACAGATTTACGTATGAATATCAATCAACAATAATGTGAGTACAGTAGAGTACATCGTTAAACAGTAGAATAAAGTACAATTGACCTCACTTTCTTGCTCCCGTGACGATTTTTTTGTTTACCGTAAATCATGGCATGCATGCGCCCTATGATGCGGTGCGCCCTATGTGTGTGTTAAATCTAGTAATGGCACACATAACTGAGACTGCGCCTTTTAGTATGGTGCGCCCTTTGGTCGTGAAAATACGGTACATAAAATGGAGTCACGTGAAATTATTTTTTTAAACGTAATTTGTTTTAGACAGCATCAATGTGATTGTGTCCTTTAGTATTGTTTTAACTTGAGAACAGATTTGTTTGCAGTCATCCTGACATGCAAAACACAAAAAGGATGAAACTTTGTTCTGGTTGCAGGGATGAGAATCTTCCACGGATCCGCGGATTTCTGTGTTTTTTACGGTCGGGAGTATCATTTTCGTGAATCGTGTAGATCCGTTGAGAAAATTGTTTTATATGGGGGGAGGGCGGCTGGCATCAGTATTGCGACAACAGCCGCCTTATTTTCGGCAGCATTTTGGCGCTACTTTCGTCACATCATTTGCCTACTCATTTGCCTAATTAGCAAAAGTTTTAGCCAGCATGGCGAAGGTTTTAGAGAAAAAAGATGAGGATCGTGCCAGGGAAATAGACAAGTCGAACGGGATCAGGAACTGCTTCAGATGGGCATGGCTCGAGAGCAGCGTCATCTTACAACTCGGAACACAAAGACGCTCTTAAAGCAATGCGACAATGAGCGCCCGGCGCGCTGCGGTTGCGCGATCGGACTAAATTAAGCTCCCTGCACACTGAGGTCCACTTAAATTTTGGAAAATACATCAGGACTTTAAAAATGCGGCCTCTGGCCCCCTGCGGCAAGTGGGGGGGGGCAATGGGGGGCCTTTGCCCCCCCCCCCCCAGTGGGGCATGCGGCCCCCGAACCCCGGCTACTTTTCAGTGGTTATTTTCATTTGCCGTTCTCATCCCTATGGTTGGTCTATGCCGTTAAATGGCAATTGGTTTCAAACGTCGGTCACGAGAACTCGGACAACACGTCATGGTCGTCTTGGATCGGACAGACGGCGCGCCAAACTGTGTCAGAAATGAAGAGGGTATTCGTGTTTCATTGGCTAAATTCCGGGCCGTTCTGATTAGTTTGAAAATGAATGAATTCCTCAGGCCCTCTTTAGGGAAAAGGATGTGTTGGTTCACCCAATGACTGGGTGGGTGGGGCATCTGGCAGAGGCCCACAAGCGGCATGTCGGCGATTCCCGGCCACATTAGAAAAATCTCTCGATGCACCGGCAAACAAATATGACGTAGGAAATCCTCTCCTCTCAATTTATTCCCAAATGTACTCAGTCGGTATTCTTCTGCCCTACCCACGGCAACAAGTTCATTATGTACAGGGCCATCCACCACCGATTGGTAAACCAAGGGACATTATTTGGAGACGAGAAATAGTTTTGGGGGGCAATGAATTGAGGTTGGACACGTTTCTCTCAAGGGACACTCGTGCTCGGCAAGCTCAGCTGTCGCTTCTTCCCGTTGTCGGGTTCTCATGAAACCATTGCCTTTGCTCCCCAGGCCGTGCAGCCGCACGTCCGCATTTGGGACAGCGTCAGTCTGTCCACGCTGCAAGTCGTCGGTTTGGGAACATTTGAGCGAGGCGTCGGCTCCTTGGTCTTCTCCAAAGCCGTGAGTGGCCGTCGCGTCACGTGGCTGCGTCACGAGCCGTGTGGTCCTCAACTCAGGCGTGTGCCCGTTTGTTGCCTCAGGACTCTGGTCAGCATCTGAGTGTGGTTGACGATTGCAACGACCACATGTTGACCGTTTGGGACTGGCAGAAGAAGTCCAAGGTGGCCGAGATAAAGGTGCGTGCAGCCGCCCGCCTGCCCGCCCATCCTGGATCTTTTACATGGCTAGTCATGTTGGCTCCTGCGTGTCTGCTTTGCAGACTACCACCGACGTGGTTTTGGTTGTGGATTTCCACCCATCGGACCCAAACACCATCATCACCTGTGGAAAGTCTCATATTTTCTTCTGGGCCTGGACCGGCACCTCGCTGGCTCGGAAACAGGGCATCTTTGGGGTAGGTTTGCACCCATTCATATGCCTGCACATGGATAATGTTGGGGCTTGGATTTTGGTTTTTCTGGGTTTCAATGCATAACATTTATAGACCACCTAAGTGCATTCTACACTACTCTCAAACAATTCGCACTCTCTTTTGGTAGAAATACAGCAATGTGTTTGTGTGTGTGCGTGTGTGCGTGTGTGCGTGTGTGCGTGCGTGTGTGTGTGTTTGTGTCTGTTTGTGTTTATGTGTGCGTGTGTGGGTGCGTGCGTCACGTGTTGTTGTTTCCCAGAAATACGAGAAGCCAAAGTTTATCCAGTGTCTTGCCTTCCTGAACAATGGAGACATTCTGACAGGAGACTCTAGAGGCGTCCTTCTCGTGTGGAACAGGAGTGCCGCCGAGGCTTCTGTGAAAGGACCGCGAGGTGAGGACCAGATCCTGTACAAGAACATGTCATATGTCCTTAAGATCAAAATGCAATCTTGTAGAACTAGCAAATAATATTATTGGAAAGCAAGTTTGGCTTCTTCTCCACTTAAAAGATTAAAGATTAAAGTCCCAATGATCGTCACACACACACACACACCTGGGTGTGGTGAAATTTGTCCTCTGCATTTAACCCATCCCCGTGTGATTTTAATCCATCCCCTGGGGGAGAGGGGAGCAGTGAGCAGCAGCGGTGCCGCGCTCGGGAATCAGTTGGTGATCTAACCCCCCAATTCCAACCCTTAATGCTGAGTGCCAAGCAGGGAGGCAATGGGTCCCATTTTTATAGTCTTTGGTATGACCCGGCCGGGGTTTGAACCCACAACCTTCCAGTCTCAGGGCGGACACTCTACCACTAGGCCACTGAGCTGGTGGCTTAATGTTCTTTCACCTGTCTAGCGATTTTCCTCCTGTCAAGGCCCTCAAAGCGCGTCACACTGACTTTGGTTCTCCTTTGCGGCGCAGCCTTTCAGATCAGCCGTCAGGTGAAAGGTCACGAGGGCAGCGTGTTCTGCCTGTGCCAGATGACGAGCGGTGCCCTGCTGAGCGGAGGAGGAAAAGACCGCAAGATCATCCTGTGGGACCACCAAGTCCAAGCCCAGCGCGACATTGAGGTCGAGCCTCTGCCGCCTCTGCCACCTCTACATTTGCCTTGTGCAAAATGTTTGACGTTTGTCGGCACACGTGTGTCTGAAGGTCCCAGACCAATACGGAAGTATCCGGGCTGTGTCTGAAGGCAAGGGGGGCGAGTTTCTGGTGGGAACGTCGCGCAACTTTATACTCCGAGGAACCTTCCACGATGGCTTTACGATGGAAGTGCAGGTAAGGGCCAGCACTGGTCGTGTTGCCACCTTGCGGCTGTCGACATGTTTTTCTCTTCTTGCGTGAACTCTTTCTCCACCGGGGACCTTTCTGGTGGCCAGCAGGAATCCCAGTCGCCCACCAACGTGTTAGGACAGTCAACATTTGATCTCGCAGGCACTTTTCATGCAGAAATAATTGCTCAACATGCACAGTGGGTTAAAATCATTCCCCCCCACTCGTCTGGAAGTTGGCGTCCTGTTCATGTGTTGCCCGGCAGAAGCACAGAGTCTGTGTCTTTGACTTTTGGCTTGAATCGGTCTCTATATGTTGTTACATGAAATTGCACGCTAGGTAAGCAGTGCTTTTCCTTTTCTGGTTCTTAAATGGATAAATATAGACACGTTTGTGTTCAGGGTCACACGGACGAGCTGTGGGGCTTGGCGTCGCACCCGTCCAAAGATTTATTCCTGACGTGCGCCCAGGACCGTCTGGTGTGTCTGTGGAATTCCACCGACCACAAGCTGCAGTGGAGTCGCAGCGTGGAGGTGAGTTACGATGTCACCTTCTCCCGACGACGTCACTTGCAGCCTTATGTCACCTTCTTCGATGACGTCACTTGCAGCCCGATATCTTAGTTTTTCTTTCTACCCTGTGGAGATGATTAACACCTGCTGTGTCCCACCCACAGGAACATGGCCACTGTGCAGACTTTCATCCCAGCGGCGGAGTGGTCGCCATAGGAACACATTCAGGAAAGTGAGTGTTGCATCAAGTGTGGGCGAGGTTGGATGACGCAGTGGGCAAGACTAATGCGAGAGCTTGTGTGCGTCAGGTGGTTCGTGCTGGACGCTGAGACCACCGACCTGGTCGCCATCCACACGGACGGCAACGAACAGCTGTCCGTCATGCGCTTCTCTGTAGGTGGGTGGAGTCAATTGCCGAGATGGTCCGTCCACGGGGCGGATTCACAATCATTTCCTGCTGGCTTGACATCAGGGGTCACCAACTCCTTCGGGCTCCAATCCACAGTGTTTAAGATGTTTTCTTTGTCCAACAGGCCTGATTCAAATGTACAAACATGATAATCATACTCATCATGGAGTTGATGACCCCTACTCTGCACGATGATGTTTTCTTGAGTTTCCAAAACTGGGTCGTTGAGGTCACGCGTTCCACAATGCGCTCTGCCAAATGTTAACAAAGTGGCTTTGGCAGTATCAAAAACATGAATGAAGATGAGTAAAGAGAAATGGCACACCTTGACAATGATTGACAAGCAATGTGCGACAGCAAGATGCGTCAAAGGAAGTGAGCGGGACTCTGCAGACAATCACAGGAGCCCTGACTGTGGCAAAGTGCAACTCAAAAAGCATTGTCGCCTCCATATGTTCTATTCATGGACAGCAAGCAGGATCGCTCGAGCAAATTTTCAAATGTTTGGCAGCTGGCCGGCCGCAGGTCAAGGTGCATGTGGGAAGCACCACGCGCCGCTGTCATGCCCGATTGTGCCTATCACAAAACGCAAGATGGCTGTCAAGTCTGACTCGCTGTGTGCAGATGGTGCTCTGCTGGCAGTGGGATCTCACGACAACTTCATTTACATCTACAGCGTGGCCGAGCAAGGAAGAAAGTACAGCCGATACGGAAAGTGCTCCGTAAGTCCCGACTGGCACTCGAGTGGCTGGGGAGCCGCAAATGAGCCGCTTGGCGATGCAGCCCCGAGCACCCTGAGGATCATTGGCATCTACCGCGATGCCCGTGTTTTGATCAAGTCTTGCTTCCTCCTTGCAGGGTCACTCCAGTTACATCACGCATTTGGATTGGTCACCTGACAACAACTTCATCATGTCCAACTCCGGAGACTATGAGATTCTCTACTGTCAGTGTGCACGTGTTCCGCATCTGCTTCTAGGATGTGGCCATTTAGGCTTGCTCTTCTTTTTCTCTTGATTTAGGGGAGGTGCCAAATGGCTGCAAATACATTCGAAATCGCTCCGAGTGCAAAGACATCGACTGGGCCACATACACCTGTGTGCTGGGTTACCATGTCTTTGGTCAGTACGCTCACCCGCTTCGTGTGCGTGCGTGAGCGCAATCCACTCTTTTGAGTTTGTAAAGAATGTGGCATGGCTTCGCTGCAGGCAAAAAGATCCAGCGCGCTCGCTCCAAAGCTTATTTCAGCTGAGTGTGTACGTAGGAGTGAATGTGAAAAACTATGGCGTGAAGATGTCAGGAAAGTCATTCTGCTCGATCGGAAATATTCTAGTCGACAGGGATAAGGACAGAAAATGAAGATGGACCAGCCAGACGCCTCACAAAATCAAAACGATTGTGCTGATCCCTTTGACTTTAGGAGGAATTTTGGTGGCCTAGTTTTTGGACGTTTAGCAACTGTTGTTTTCGCTCCTTGTCAGACATGCAAGCAGCCTCTGCTCCAATGGCTTGTCCAGGCAGAATGAGCTCGCAGAACCATTTAGGCATCTTACTAGCCAGCAAGGCGCTGTGTCGCAGCCAAGAAGCTCTGAGCAGCCCAGAGGACCTTAGAAGTCACACAGTCGCCCCCTTGCAGATGGACGGGCAAGAGTAGTACAAGAAGAGGGATCCTGGTGGTGGGGGTTCGAGCTTCTTCCGCAATCCTACAGAGAAGGTT
The DNA here is from genome assembly GCF_901709675.1 of Syngnathus acus. Lineage (NCBI taxonomy): Eukaryota > Metazoa > Chordata > Actinopteri > Syngnathiformes > Syngnathidae > Syngnathus > Syngnathus acus. The sequence goes on from NC_051100.1 coordinate 14,265,762, forward strand.
CCACAGCTGTGTCTCCACCTTTCTGGCATACAGTCAATGGTTCAACTGAGAAAGCATCCTCCTGGGAATTACTATGAGCACAGCAACCATTCAAGAGAAAGAACCGGGAAAATCTGAAGAAAGTCTGAAAGAAAGGACAGATGTGACAGAAACGAGATTTAAGCTGCCGATTTCAACATTTTATGACTGGCCGAGTCAAGTCTTTGTTTTTGTTTTTGCTTTTACGCTTTTGCTCACCAAAAGCACAAGATGACATTTTTCAACATCAAAGTAGTTCACTGCAATCCCTGATGGTCCAGTGGTTAGGCCTGGGTTCGATTCCCGGTCAGGGAACCATATGCAGCCATAGGGGGGCACATGTCCATGTGCCGGTCCCAATCCCGGGTAAATACAGAGAGTTGCGTCAGGAAGGGCATCCGGTGTAAAAACTGTACCAGAAACGTCTCATGCGAAAACTCTGGACAAAAAAGTAAGATTCGCTGTGCCGACCCCCTGAGGGGAAAAGCTGAAAGAGGCTACCCAAGTAGTTTGCTGCAAATTAGTATCTTTTGCCTCCTGCTAACATGGTGACATGGTAAAGGGAAGGGGTCTATGTTGTCCTCCTTTGTTTTATTGGGTAGCTGATCTCAGGGTTTGTGCACGTGCAACAGGCGTATGGCCGGAGGGCTCGGACGGGACGGACATCAACGCTGTGATCCGCTCGCATAACAGGAAGGTGCTGGCGGTGGCAGACGACTTCTGCAAAGTTCATCTCTTCACATACCCTTGTGCCACGCCCAAGGTGAGCTGAGCCACTGTCTCCACGCCCACCCGTTCTTCTCACCTTGTCTGCATGTTCGTGTCTTTGTGCGTTGGACATCAGGCTCCCAGTCACAAGTACAGCGCTCACAGCAGTCACGTGACCAACGTTAGCTTCCTATTCGATGACAGTTACCTGATCTCCACGGGTGGCAAGGACACCAGCATCCTGCAGTGGCGATTGGTCGACAAGAGCAACCCGGCGGTGGGCGATGCCCTCTACCGCTCAGCCGCTGACGGGCCGAGAGGATCGTTTCCGCCAAGCCCCCTTCCCTCTTCGGACTTAACCCCGCCTCCTTCAACGTCCGTTCCGCCACCTTCCCCAAGTCCCAAAGACACTTTGGCGTTTGGCAATGATGCGGCTGCGTTCAGCGATGACGCAGCCACGCCCGGCGACGGGGACCCGCCGCCCCTCGCGCCTCCCTCGTAGGCTGCCAGGATGCCAAGGACGGCAAACATTAGACGTTCCTTTGTCATTTCAAAAATTGAGAACAAGTCATCAAGCTTGACCCGCCAATCAAACGTGGCCGACTCGAGCGCCACACCAGTCAACTGTGCCTGCATCACATTTTTTGTGGTTCCGGGTTCAAAAAGTTCTCCAGCAGCCTTCCTGTGCAGTGTTTGCATGTAGTTAGCTTGTTAGCCTTCTTGTACTCAAGTGGCCTTTCCCGCCCACATTCCAAAAACCTTTCAGCCTGTCAGGCCTAAGACACGAAAAGATTCTTCCTTCAAAGATTGAGACGGAGCCCTCGCGTCCAGATAGGAAATCAGCCGTTTAGCGCGTGAGGCGATGCAGTGTGTTGCGTGAACTGAGCACGTCACCACGAACACCGCACACATTTGGATTCTGTTTCCCCAGCCGTCTGTATTGATGTGGTCTCACAAAAACCAAGAAGCTCACATATGTGCCAATGTTAGCCGAGTGTGTCCGAAAGGAGCGCATGCGTGTGCTGGAGCGTTCCATGATGGCAAAGTCGTCGAGAAGAGACTTGCTGTGAAAAACACTTACTGGTGTCCAGGGAACTCGCTTTTAGACAAAAAAAAACCCCACTTATCGGGTAGGATGCATTTTCTTGTAGTTGGGGACACTTCCTTGTTGGTCAATCAGGGTGCTTCTTTGATTAGTTTCCTTCCACTCGCGTCACACACTTAACAGAGTCAATTGACTCAAGTCATTCTTCCTGATTGCAAGTTGCTGGCATGACCCCTTTCAGACCCGATTTTCAGAACAAATGCACTCTGACAGAATGGTCTTCCAAGAACAATCTAATGTGACAGACCACAATAGTACCTTGTATGAGTTTGATGGCGGCGTATTAACGTGGCTGCTTGCAACATGCTGCAACAAACAACAGGGGAAACTCCTCGTCCTTTGAGAGAAAAAAGGGTTAGGGTCCAACATTGCCCTTTTTTGCCAATGGGCCACTGTGAACCATGTTTTGGGGCCCCAAACACTGGCCCTGTATTTTCGCCATATGAATTTAGTTAAGTAGTTCTTTTTTGCATGCTTTTTTTTCTCTCTCCAGCAAAGAATCTAACTGAATGTATAATGTGACATTTTCTGGGCTTTGTCTTGTAAACAAACAAAAAAAGTGGTAAAAGTATCAATGATAATTGATCAATTGAAGTGGATAAAACTAAAAATTGTGACTATTAAATTGTTTTTTCATATTTAAAAAAAAAATAAAAGCACACATTTGTTGGTTTCATTGTAATTGTGTATGAAATGTGTACTTGGGCCAGTGTCAGTCAACCTGGTTGGAGCCACTGAGTAACGTACAACGCTGATGGGCTGCACATCTTCAACAAAGATGGGCTGTCATGACACTGTGTGATAGTTTTCCCCACTCTAGCTTTAATGCAAGAACCACACGTGACACAGTTTGCCCATTCTACGCTTGCAAGCGGAACAAGCAGTCATCAGCCTGTATGATGCAGAGGTGCTTGAAAGCAGTCTTGTAACGAACAGGGCAGGACAGCCAAGCGCAGAGTGACACAGTGGCCTCGTGGTAGAGTGTCCGCCCTGAGACTGGAAGGTTGTGGGTTCAAACCCCGGCCGGGTCATACCAAAGACTATAAAAATGGGACACATTGCCTCCCTGCTAGGCACTCAGCATTAAGGGTTGGAATTGGGGGATTAGATCACCAACTGATTCCCGAGCGCGGCACCGCTGCTGCTCACTGCTCCCCTCTCCCCCAGGGGATGGATTAAAATCACACGGGGATGGGGTAAATGCAGAGAACAAATTTCACCACACCCAGGTGTGTGTGACGATCATTGGGACTTTAACTTTTTAACTTTATTAATTGTAGGGAGAGGGGAAGTGGAGTGCTGGATCTCGAGCAGGAGTGGTTGGATGCTTGTCCTGTGGCGTGGCTGGTGATCAGGCGCATCGTGGAGGCCTGCGCGGTGGCGAAGAGAGCAGCAACGCAAGCGCGTAGCAGAGCGAGGAGCTTGCGGCGATGGTAGTCGGTGACGAGCAGAGAGTCAGGATGGGCGGCGAGCAGAGCGTGGTCAATAACGGGCAGATGGTCAGGGCAGGCAAGACGAGACGGTTCAGCGAATGGAACAGGTCTGCAACGGGAGTCCGATGGGTAGAGCGCATACGGGTAGCATCACAGGACAGACTGACAAGCGAGTGATCGGCTGGCAGGGTTTAAATAGTTAAAAAGCCAGCGACAGGTGTGGGTGATTTGGCTGATTGGTGGGGTGTGGCAGTGAGCGTGTGACAGGCGGGGAACCGGATGATTAGCGGACCGGCGTGACAGAACCCCCCCCTCAAGGGGTGGCTCTTGATGTCCACAAGGCTGGTGGGTCCCGGCGACGGGCGGGAGAGAGGGAACCGGAGCTGGGAGTGGCGACGCCGCGGCTTCTGAAATGGGACACTGAGAGGCAGACGGTGATGGGGGCTCTTGTGGACAGGCTGTACCCGCGAGATGTGGAACGTGGGGTGGACACGCATTGATCGTGGGAGGCGAAGTCGAACGGCAGCAGGGCCTATTACATTTCTGATGGGGAAAGTTCCCACAAAGCGGGGCGGCAGTTTGCGGGACTCCACCCGGAGCGGCAGGTTGCGCGCAGAAAGCCACACCTGTTGTCCGACCCGATACGTCGGGGTCGGAGTCCGGTGCTTGATCGCCTGGTGGGTGTAGCTGGCGACAGCTTGGAGGACAGAGGACCGGGCCCTCGCCCAAGTTCGGTGGCAGCGGCGAATGCACCACAGCGCCAATGGATAGGCTGCGCTTCATTCCTGCTCTTCAAAGAGTGGTGGCTGGTATCCGAAGACGCAGTGAAATGGCGAAAGATCTGTGGCAGAGCTGGGGAGCGAGTTGTGCGCATACTCTACCCGCGCGGGTTACTGGACGACATGCAACGGAGGGACTTACCGAGCTCTTGGTTGAGACGCTCGGCTTGTCCATTTGACTGCGGATGGAACACCGACGTGTGACCTGCTGTGGCTCCCAGGAGGCGGCAGAACTTGACCCAGAAAACGGCAGTGAATTGCGGGCCCTGGTCAGAGATGACGAAAACCTCCTGGAGGAGGATCTGGGCAGTCTGCTGGGTCGTGGGCAGCTTGGGGAGGGGGATGAACTGTGCCATCTTACTAAAACGGTCCACGACCGTGAGGATTGTTGTGTTAACCTCTGATGGTGGGAGGCCGGTAACGAAGTCGACGGCCAGGTGCGACCACGGGCGATGGGACACGGGCAGAGGTTGGAGGAGCCCGGCCGGCGGGGGCGATTGGAGGCATTACAGCGGTTGCACGTGGGGCAGGCTCTGACGTATTCCCGCACATCTTTCTTCAGGGATGCCCACCAAAAGCGTTGGGCCGTCAGGAGTACCGTTTGCGCGGCTCTCGGATGACAGGCGAGGCGGTAGTCGTGCGCGCACTGCAGTACCTCCGACCGGAGGTGGTCGGGCACGAACAGTCAGCCCTCCGGACAGGTGCTAGGACCAGGCTGGTCCCGGATTGCCGCCCACACTTGATCCTCGATGCTCCAGGTGACAGAAGCGACAACCACAGACTCTGGCAGGATGGTGGGGGCCATGCCCCTTCCTCCTCTTCCCCAGGGAACGCGCGGGACAGCGCGTCGGCCTTGGCGTTGTGAGAGCATGGGTGGTAAGACAAGATAAAATTGAATCGGCCGAAGAACAGCAACCACCGGGCCTGGCGAGCATTGAGGCACTTGGCTGTTTTAAGGTAATCTAGGTTGCGGTGGTCAGTCCAGACGATGAACAGGGTTGGTGCGCCCTCCAGCGAGTGCCTCCACTTCTCCAGGGCTAATCTCACCGCGAGGAGCTCTTGGTTTCCAAATATCGTAAATCCATTCAGTGGCCGACAGACGGCGGGAGAAGAAGGCACATGGGTGGAACATGTCTTACGCGCTGCGGTTCCGGCATCCTGAGGATGGGGGCAGACGTGAACCTCCTCTTAAGGTCTTGGAACGCCCAAGCGGCATCGTCTGTCCACCACCGCAAGGGTGTGGCTGGACTGGTGAGGGCTGTGAGCGGCGCGGCTACCGTGCTGTAGCCCCGAATGAAGCGCAGATAGAAATTGGCAAACCCAAGGAACTGCTGGAGCTGTTTCTGTGTTTCCGTGACCGGCCAGGACGCCACCGCCATTATTTGTGCGGGTCTATCTCAAGCGAGCCCTGGCGCACCATGTAGCCCAGCAATTTTACCGTTGGCGCGTGGAACTCGCAATTCTTGGCCTTGACGAATAGCGAGTTCTCCATCAGGCGATCCTGCACTGCCCGAATGTGACTGACGTGTTCAGCGAAGTTGTGGGAGAAGATTAAGATGTCATCCAGGTACACGAACACGAATCGGTTGAGGATGTCTCTCAGCACGTCGTTTACCAATGACTGGAACACGGCAGACGCGTTGGTCAGGCCGAACGGCACCACCAAATACTCGTAGTGGTTGCTTGGTATGTTGAAGGCAGTTTTCCACTTGTCCCCTTCGCGTATCCGCACCAGACGTTCCAGAAGTCCAACTTTGTGAACACGGTGGCTCCTTGGAGACTCGAATGCCGATGCGAGCAGGGGCAGCGGTTCTTTGTGGTGATGTTGTTAAGCCCTCGCAAGTCAATGTAGGGGCGAAGTGAGCCATCCTTCTTGAAACCCGCTGCGGCGGGCGAGGAGGACGGCCGGATAATTCCGGTGGCGAGTGAGTCCTTGATGTACCGTATTTTCCGCACTATAAAGCGCACTTAAAAACTTAAAATTTACTCAAAAAACCACAGTGTGCCTTATAATGCAGAGCGCCATATATATAGATCAATTGATGAATTTGTTGATCCATACTGGTTGTGCACAGCGCTCTACCAAAATGTTTCAGTCCGTTTCAGTACGACTAGTAAATTACAAGGTCGCATTGCTTTCAGAATTACGGCAACCGTGGTCAGGGGCGTCACTGAAGTAAGCAGGACATTTTAAAATAAACGTTTTTTTTATTGGCTATAATCTATCCCTCACTTGATTGACATGCATGTAAGCCTATCGGGAGGCAATCACAGTAAAGCGCACCCCCCCAACAGAGCTTACACAAGCCCGGCACCAAAGCTAACATGCTAATCAACGCGCACACTTGCTTTTTTCTTTTAAACTAAAGAAAGTTTATGTTCAAAAATGAGTGGGGTTGTTGGACAAATAAGAAGCCAAACGGTATCACTTTCATCACCCATCGCTTGATTGACATACAAGTAAGCCTATCGGGAGGCAATCACAGTGAAGCGCGGCAGGTTTGGCTGCTGATACGCAAGCCCGGCACCAAAGCTAACAAGCTAATCAACGCATCACACATCAACGCACGCACTCGCTTTTTTTCTTTTAAACAAAAGAAAAAAAGAGCCCCTTATGACGAAAAACACAAATGGACTTCGTTTTCCCTCGCCCGGACGCGGGTCACCGGGGCCCCCCTCTGGAGCCAGGCCTGGAGGTCGGGCTCGAAGGCGAGCGCCTGGTGGCCGGGCCTTCGCCCATGGGGCCCGGCCGGGCATAGCCCGAAAAGAAAACGTGGGTCCCCCTTCCCATGGGCTCACCACCTGTAGGAGGGGCCAAAGGGGTCAGGTGCAAAGTGAGCTGGGCCGCGGCCAAAAGCGGTCCGATCCCCGGCTGCAGAAGCTGGCTCTTGGGACATGGAATGTCACCTCTCTGGCTGGAAAGGAGCCTGAGCTGGTGTGTGAGGCAGAAAAGTTCCGACTAGACATAGTCGGACTTCCCTCCGCAAATAGTTTGGGCTCTGGTACAAGCCCTCTCGAGAGGGGCTGGACTTTCTTTTACTCTGGAGTTGCCCACAGTGAGAGCCGTCGAGCAGGTGTGGGTATACTTATTGTGCCCCGGCTGGGCGCCTGCACATTGGGGTTCACCCCGGTGAACGAGAGGGTAGCCTCCCTCCGCCTTCGGGTGGGGGGGACGGGTCCTGACTGTTGTTTGTGTCTATGCACCAAACGGCAGCTCAGAGTACCCACCCTTCTTGGAGTCCCTGGAGGAAGTGCTGGAGAGCGCTCCTTCTGGGGACTCCATCGTTCTACTGGGTGACTTCAATGCTCACGTGGGCAATGACAGTGAGACCTGGAAGGGCGGGATTGGGAGGAACGGCCCCACCGATCTGAACCCGAGCGGTGTTCTATTATTGGACTTCTGTGCTCGACACGGATTTTCTATAATGAACGCCATGTTCAAACATAAGGGTGTCCATGTGTGCACTTGGCACCAGGACAACCTAGGCCGCAGTTCGATGATCGACTTTGCAGTCGTGTCATCGGATTTGCGGCCGCATGTTTTGGACACTCGGGTGAAGAGAGGGTCGGAGCTGTCAACTGATCACCACCTAGTGGTGGGTTAGCTCCGATGGTGGGGGAAGATGCCGGTCCGACCTGGCAGACCCAAACGCTCTGTGAGGGTCTGCTGGGAATGTCTGGCAGAATCCCCCTTTCCAGGAAGAGCTTCAACTCCCACCTCCGGCAGAGCTTTTCCCACGTCCCGCGGGAGGCCGGGGACATTGAGTCCGAGTGGACCATGTTCCGTGCCTCCATTGTTGAGGCAGCCGACCGGAGCTGTGGCCGTAAGGTGGTTGGTGCCTGTCGTGGCGTCAATCCCTGAACCCGCTGGTGGACACCGGTGGTAAGGGATGCCGTCAAGCTGAAGAAGGAGTCCTATCGGGCCGTTTTGGCCTGCGGGACTCCGGAGGCAGCTGACAGGTACCGGATGGCCAAGCGGAATGCGGCTTCGGCGGTTGCTGAGGCAAAAACCCGGGCGTGGGAGGAGTTTGGCGAGGCCATGGAAAATGACTTCCGGACGGCTTCGAGGAAATTCTGGTCCACCATCCGGCGTCTCAGGAGGGGGAAGCAGTGCACCGTCAACATGTTACAGTGGGGATGGCGTGCTGCTGACCTCGACTTGGGACGTCGTGAGTCGGTGGGGAGAATACTTCGAAGACCTCCTCAATTCCACCTACACGCCTTCTGTTGTGGAAGCAGGGCCTGGAGACTCTGGGGCGGACTCTCCAATTTCTGGGGTCGAAGTCATAGTCGTAGTTAAAAAACTCCTCGGTGGCAGGGCCCCGGGGGTGGATGAGATCCGCCCAGAGTTCTTAAGGGCTCTGGATGTTGTGTGGCTGTCATGGCTGACACGCCTCTACAACATTGCGTGGACATCGGGGACGGTGCCTCTGGATTGGCAGACTGGGGTGGTGGTTCCTCTCTTTAAGAAGGGGGACCGGAGGGTGTGTTCCAATTACAGGGGAATCACACTCCTCAGCCTCCCTGGTAAGGTCTATTCAGGGGTGCTGGAGGGAGGGTCCGTCGGGAGGTCGAACCTCGGATTCAGGAGAAGCAGTGTGGCTTTCGTTCTGGCCGTGGACCAGCTCTACACCCTCGGCAGGATCCTCGAGGGTGCATGGCAGTTCGCCCAACCAGTTCACATGTGTTTTGTGGACTTGGAGTAGGCGTTCGACCGTGTCCCTCGGGAAGTTCTGTGGAGGGTGCTTCGGGAGTACGGGGTGCCAAGCCAACTGATAAAGGCGGTTTGGTCCCTGTATCACCGATGCCAGAGTTTGGTCCGCATTTTCGGCAGTAAGTCGGATTCGTTCCCAGTGAGGGTTGGACTCTGCCAAGGCTGCTCTTTGTCACCGATTCGGTTCATCATTTTTATGGACAGAATTTCTAGGCGCAGCCGAGGCGTTGAGGGGGTCCGGTTTGGGGATTGCTTTTTGCAGACGACGTGGTGCTGTTGGCTTCTTCAGGCCGTGATCTCCAGCTCTCAGTGGAGCGGTTCGCAGCCGAGTGTGAAGCGGTCGGGATGAGGGTCAGCACCTCCAAATCCGAGTCCCTGGTCCTCGGTCGGAAAAGGGTGGAATGCCCTCTCCGGATCGGGGATGAGATCCTGCCCCAAGTGGAGGAGTTCAAGTGTCTTGGGGTCTTGTTCACGAGTGAGGGCAGGATGGAGCGCAAGATCGACAGGCGGACCGGTGCAGCGTCGGCAGTAATGCGGACTCTGTACCGGTCTGTCGTGGTGAAGAGCGAGCTGAGCCAAAAGGCAAAGCTCTCGATTTACCGGTCGATCTATGCTCCTACCCTCACCTATGGTCATGAGCTACGGCCTGGAATGGACAAAAGGTAGAACTGGGTGAGTTTTGGATGGTTGCCGGAGAGGAGCAGGGTGATTGGCTCCGTGATGGAGTTCACCTCTCTGATTAGACGCCTATCAATAGCGCAGGCTGGGATGGGCGGCATCAGGGGAAGGCACCGGAGGTTCCACTGGCGGGCTAGCCCGATTTCCAGGAGGTTACCTTCAGCTTCGGAGTCCACCCGGGCGGGCTGCCATGGTTCTGACTCCTCCAGGGAGGAGGAGCCTGCATGACATATACACCACCTGCCACACCTGCAAAGTAATCACAATTGTGGGGGATGTAAGCCATCCTGCCTGTAATGTCTCCTGGTCCCATTAAAGAATAAAAGAAGGATGCCTCGTTTGGATGTGTTGATCGTCTTGTACTTTATTGCCACCTGCGCATTACCAACACCGTTCTCCGTTGTACACAACCTCTTACTCCTTTACTTCCCGGATCGCACACACTTCACCACCGGGGGCGCTACACATCCATGGCACAGTATATTCAGATCTGCTGTGAACATTACATCACTTTTTTTTTTTTTTTTTTTTTTTTTTTTTAAACGTTAGACAAATTTGAATGCATTCCCTTTATACATTCTGTACTGCTAATTTGGTTGAAGTAATACCTGTAAACAAACTTCTATACTGGGACAACACATCTTAATATTTTGTGCATAAAACCTGCTCCAATAAAACAGTTTACATGGCATCAAACTTCACTTTCAAACTGAGTTTAAACGTTTTCAGTGCATGCAGAAATTCGAGACTACTCGTAATCACGATGATACGAAGGAGGACGTCTATTGTGTCGCGACGGATATCGTGGAGGTGGTGTGTCCTCAGCGGGTACGTCGCTTCTATGGACGGAGTCTGGCGGAGCGTTCTGTGAGGCGACATGGATCTTATTGAAGAAGGATGAGTTCCTTGTGATGGAGTGTCCATCTTTTGTTGCTGTATTGAGCCTTTGATCCTTGATATTTTGTATGGTTCAGTGTTGTAGGGTGTGGGTGAGCTTGTTGTGCTTGGGCTGATGGTAAATCACTGTGTCTCCTGGGGTGAAGGTTATTGGTGCTGCATGACGACATGTGTCAGCGTAGGCTTTCATCTTGCTTTTAGAAGCATCATCTTTTGCTCTGATGGTGCGATCTGAGCTGATGACTGTGGCTGTGGGAGTTTTTGTGTAGATCTTTCGTTGGAACAACAGTTCTGCTGGTGAAGCATCTGTAGTGCTGTGTGGTGTGGAACGATATTCCCTGAGGAAGGTGTTGAGATGTTGTTTCCAGGGAATATTCAGTGTTTTGATTGATTGATTGATTGATATCTTTATTTCGAACATCCAAAACAAAAAACAAAAACAAAAAACAAAACAAATAACACTCTAAAGTGCCACATAAGTCCATACAACAAACAAACAAAAAATAAACCAACAATTAGAAATAAATAAATTAAATACATTAATTAATTAATAATAATAATAAGACATAAGTAAATAAATCAATAAAGAATGCTCGAAAAGGAGTAGGAGGAAGCATAGCTTTTTAGATTCCTACCCCTTTCTCACTTTATCCATTAAACCAACGATTCAACATATCCTGTAATTCTACAATAGAACACAACTTGTGTTACACAAGTAGACACACTTTCTCACTTATTGTTCTGTTTCATTTTTACTTGTGTGTAGCCCTTTGGCACTTTTAGCCTTTGTACCCGCTAAACAACATATTTTTGTACATTCTTTTAAACTGGTGGATATTTGGACTTTGCTTGAGTTCCTCACTTAGATTGTTCCATAGTTTGACCCCGGTTATAGTTATACAGAAACTTTTTAAGGTTGTTCTTATGTTTAAGATTTTGAAGTTGTGATTCCCTCTTAACTTATAACCTCCCTCCCGATTCCTAAATAAGTTTTGGATATTGTCTGGTAGTTGTTTTGCTTTTGCCCTATACATGATGATTGCTGTTTGATAAAATACTATGTCAGTGAATTTCAATAGATTGGATTGTATGAAAAGTGGATTTGTGTGTTCCAAGTAGTTGACTTTATGAATACCGTTCTTTTCCATGTATAATGCGCAAAATTTAACAAATTTATTGTCCTAAAATCTGGGGTGCGCATTATACATGGGTACAATAAAAAAATATTTTTTTTTTTTTTTTTTTTTAAGAAAATCATGGTACAACAATTTTTGAAGAAAATCTTGTCACGGATGGTTCTTTACAACGTCACTTTCCTCTCTTTTCATTTTAACCTAAGTGATCGCGGTGGTGCCTTTCTGGGCAGTCGGAGAAATCAACGCCAACAAAAAAACTACATCCAGCCTAGTTAAGAAATCACCAGAAAGATCACCACGACAATAGTGAATAATAAATGGTAATAAATAAATGGACTTAAGTAACCCGGCCGGGTCATACCAAAGACTATAAAAATGGGACCCATTCCCTCCCTGCTTGGAACTCAGCATTAAGGGTTAGAATTGGGGGGTTAGATCACCAAATGATTCCCGAGCGCGGCACCGCTGCTGCTCACTGCTCCCCTCTCCCCCAGGGGATGGATCAAAATCACACGGGGATGGGTCAAATGCAGAGGACAAATTTCACCACACCCAGATGCGTATGTGACTATCATTGGGACTTTATAAAAAAAAATTAAAAAAAAGTCAAAATTTGGGTGCGTATTATACATGGCTACAGGCTTTTTTCCAGCATCGACATGCCATTTTTAGGGTGCGTATTATACATGGGGGCGCATTATACATGGAAAAAAACGGTAGTCCTTATTGCTCTTTTCTGCAGAATGATAAGTGGCTGTAGTGAAGTTTTATAAGTATTCCCCCAAACCTCAGCACAGTACTGCAAATAGGGCAAGACAAGAGAACAATAAAGTGTACGAAGTGAATGATAATCCAGTAATTCTTTTGCTTTGTAAATGACTGCCATGCTTCTTGAAATTTTAGACTTCACGTTTTTGATGTGTGGCTTCCAACTCAGCCTGTCATCTATTATAACCCCAAGAAATTTGTTTTCCTGCACCCTATTAATTTCATTCCCATCTATTTCTATTCGTATCTTTATATTCGCTTTGCCAAATACCATAAACTTGGTCTTACTTACATTTAATGATAATTTGTTCCAGTCAAACCACATTTTTATTTTTTTCATTTCCTCATTCAGCACTGATTCCACTTGTTGGATGTTATCACCTGAACAAAAGATATTTGTGTCATCTGCAAAAATGACGAGTTTTAGTTCTTTAGATACTTTGCACATGTCATTTATATACAAAATAAATAATTTAGGGCCTAAAACTGACCCTTGTGGAACACCACAAGCTATTTCCAAATATCCAGAACAGTGATTACCCAACTTTACATACTGTTGCCGATCTTGCAGATAATCCTTTATCCAGTCTAATACTAATCCCCTTATCCCATATTTTTCTAATTTATTGAATAGTATATTATGATTAATTGTGTCAAAAGCTTTTTTGAGGTCAATGAAAACTCCTACTGCATGTCGTTTGTTGTCTATTGCATCTGTGATTTCCTCGATTGATTCCATTAATGCCTGTGCTGTTGATCTGTTTACTCTAAAACCATATTGGTTCTCTGCAAATAATTTATGTTTTTCCAAAAATCCATCCATTCTACTGTTAAAAAGCTTTTCCAATATTTTTGAGAGTTGTGGCAATATTGAGATAGGTCTGTAGTTTGTAAAGTTGTGTTTGCTCCCAGTTTTATAAAGAGGAATGACCTTAGCAATTTTCATCTTCTTTGGGAATGTACCAGTTAAAAATGACAAGTTACAGATGTACACAAGTGGCTTTGAAATCCCCTCAATGATTTGCTTAACTAACATCATATCAATCCCATTGCAGTCGGTAGATGTTTTATTTTTGCATTGTTTTACAATGTTAATGATTTCATTTTCATCAACTGCCTTCAAAAACATTGAGTGAGGATTCCTTTCTATTAATTTATCTCTGTTGCCTACATCTGGCGCTGGAATCGGTATGTGTTTTGCTATTCTCCCCCACCGTCTGTTGTCTTCCGGGTTAGAGCACGCTGGCGTCAAACTTGTTGACTGCCGCTTCTGTCCCGGACCGTGTCCGTTACTTGTTTTTCGTTTTCCTGTTTTCAGTGCACCCGTCTCTTTTATTTTTCTCGTGTTGTCCTCCGTCCACTTCGCATTCCCGCAGCTCCGCTCTCACCTATCTGTTTCCTCTCCCTTGGACTACCAGCTACGTTAGCCAGCTAGCCAACAGCCAACTGGCCAAAACCACCACCGGACCCTCCTGCCTCCCGACTCTGAGCCTGTGGCCGCCTGCTGTGGACTCTACGGCAGCTCTGGCCTGGCTCTCTGGCCTTCCGTCTGGCGTTCTCGGGCGACGGGCTCCACTCCCTGCGGGCTCCACTCCCTGCGGGCTCGCCAACCGTGGCTCTGCTGTGTGCCGCCGTGGTGCGTTGGGGCCTGCCGTTCGAGCGGGTGCAGTCGAGGTCGACCGGCATCACCATCTGGTCCATCTGGACCGGCACTTCCCCGATGGCTCACCCATCTCCTCTTTTTGGACTACCAACCCCCCGTCACCCCCACCTCCCGTACTGCCAACTTCAACAACCTCCGCTTCCGCCCCTCCTGCTCCTCCATCCATCTCCTTTGCACTGCTGACCGATGTCCTGTTATTAACTATATCCCATTGTCTCCCCCCCCCCCCCCATACGTACCCCCCCCCCCCTTTTTTTGTTATCTGTAAAGCGTCTTTGGGTTATTGAAAAGCGCTATATAAATTGAATGAATTATTATTATTATTATTATTTGAGGCCCAACATTTACAAAGAACTGATTAAAACTGTTTGCCACTTCTTCCATATTATAATTTCCAGTATCATTTATAACATAACATTATGTTGTTCGGTACCTTCTCTAATAATGTGGTTTAGGAGAGTCCATATCCCCTTAATATTATTTTTGTTATCCTCTAATTTATTCTTATAATATTCTTTCTTACTTAATCTTATAATATTAGTTAATTTATTCTTATATCTCTTATATTTATCCTCAGCGCCTTCTGTTCTCTGTTTTATGAAGTTCCTATAGAGTAAATTCTTCTTTTTACAGGCATTTCTTAAGCCTTTCGTCAACCATGGACTGTCCTTATATTTAGTTTTTTTATTATATTCCTTGATTGGACAATGCTTATTATATAATGAAGTGAATATAGTCATCAATTTATGGTATGCATTATTTACATCTTTTTCTTTATATATTGCATCCCAGTTCTGTTCCATTAATTCATGTTTTAGAGTAGCAATTGTCTCATCTGTCCTAATTCTTCTTTGTTGTTTATACACCCCAATTTCAGATGTGAAATTATTGTCAAATACTGTAAACACTGGAAGGTGGTCAGTAATAGGTGTTCCTGAGACACGGATGCTCTTGCCTAGTGTGCTCGGCAGTGGCGTTAGCTTGAGACCACAGTGGTGTGATCTTGCGATGGTGGAAGCCTAAATAAGTTGCAAACTTCACAAACTGGTCCCTATTAAAAAGGGGGCCATTGTCCGTCTTAAGGACCCTTGGAATGACAAATGTGGAAAACACCTTGTCCATGACTGGTATGACTGTGTTAGCAGAAGTTGAGTTAACATCGTCAACTACTGGGTACCAGGTGTAGTCATATACAATGACCAGCAGATATTCTCCAGTGGGAAGAGGACGCTTTTCCACGTCGCTGAGTGCACGGCTTGCGTACGCTATGGTGCGTCTCTCTCCATCCACCTTTTGGTAAAGAATAGCCCCTAGCCAATGGGGCTCGCGTCGACAACAAACTCTGTCTCCTTATGTGGATCAAAGTAAGACATGGTGGTGTCACTGGTGAGACCATCCTTGATGGCTCTCAGTGCTGCTGCTTGATCTGGTCCCCACTCCGACTGTGCGTCTTTCCTCGTGAGTGCGCGCAGTGGAGCAGAGATGGAGGCAAAGTCCTAAATGAACCGAGAGCAGTAGTTGGCCATGCCAAGCAGACTCCTGATTTCACCAGTATCCCGTAGGTCGCCGGCTTGCTGTATGGCTGACACATTTTTCGGATCCGCTGAGATCCCGTCAGCCGAAAAGATGAATCCGAAGAACTCGAGCCTGGACTTGTTGAATTCGCACTTCTTTCTGTTTAGTGTGAGACCGCTCTCTTTAATCCTCTGGAACACAGCTCTGAGGTTATCATCATGTTCGGACTGGGAAGTACCGTAGACAATGATGTCGTCACTCAGCCTTTGAGGCCCTGGAGGGTCTGGCAGATTGTGTTTTGAAACACCTCCGCAGCTGATGAAATACCATAGTTAAGGCATTTGTAGCACCTCAGACCAAGGTGAGTGGTGAACGTGGTTATATACCTGCTGTCGGGGTGGAGCTCTAGCTGGTGATAACCTGCTTTCAAGTCCATCTTAGAAAACACGGTGGCTCCATTCAGTTCATGAGATACCCATGGCGTCAGACCTGAGACCGCTTCAATGAACCCATCCTTGTTGCCAATGTAATGTCTCCGGGTCCCGTTAGAGAATAAAAGAAGGATGCCTCGTTTGGATGTGTTGATCGTCTTGTACTTTATTGCCACCCGCGCATTACCAACACCGTTCTCCGTTGTACACAACCTCTTACTCCTTTACTTCCCGGACATACATGGCACAGTATATTCAGATCTGCTGTGAACATTACACTGCCCACAACTTGTTCAGCCTCCTGCTCTTTGGAATTATGTCACTGTCTTAGTTGTTGCTACATTACTGAATGTTATGCACTTTATTTTATTAGTTATTTTAATATACCGTATTTATTCTAATTATCGCCCAGGGCGATAATTAGAGAAGGTTTATGTCCAACAGGGGGGGTGGGCGATTAATAGAGAACACTTTTTGTCTGATCGCCAAGGGGCACTGAAATGGGCGATAATATGTATATTTTCCTTATGTAGTATGCAATACCTGCATCTCACTGGTGTTCTTAACACGAGAACAGCGGCTGTTTTGATCTCCCTCTAACAGAGGGTGCGTCAATTGACGCTCCATCGATGCGACACGTTACCGTCGCGCATCACATGTTGCGCACGTCATGTTATCGCGATCGTCTTGTTCGAGCGCACGCCCCGATAATGTAATTGTGTGAGGATATTGTAGCGGAGTGACGAGTGTAATTGTATCATAGTTTATGGAGAAAAACAATTTAAAAGGGACATTCGACGTGCTGTCAAATCAGTCTTATTTAAACTTGCGCAATGACGTCGGCATGCGGTCGCGGAGGAAAATGTAAGTTTTGGGGGGAATTTTTAGCAGCATGGGTGATAATTAGACGTATCAATGTTTTTTATTTATGTCATCGCTAACACACACTGGGCTATTATTAGAATATGGGCGATAAGTAGAATAAATACTGTATGTATGTTCAGTCAAACCTCGGTTTTTGACCACAATCCGTTCCAGAAGGCGGTTCGAGAAGTGAATCGGTCAAATTCCAAATCAATTTTTCCCATTACAAATAATGGAAAATTTTTTAATCCGTTCCAAGACAAAATAAACCCGCCTTTTTAAGCATTTTTTCATTTGCGCATCTTTTTTTTTCACACAACTGAAGTGCACCGCCGAACGCGCAACCGTAGCGCGCCGCCGACCGCGCAACTGCACCGCGCTTGTCGCATTAATGTGACAGAGCCGTTGCTGAAATTTAGAAAATATTTTTAAAGTCCTGATGTACTTTCCAAAATTTAAGTGGACCTCAGTGCGCAGGGAGCTTAATTTGGTCCGATTGCGCAACAGCAGCACGCCGGGTGCTCACTGTTGCATTGTTTTAAGAGCGTCTTTGTGTTTTAGGATGGCTTTACTGCTCCCACTTGCTTTCTTTGGAGGCATGATTAGGGGTTAATACAATCCTCAAAGTAACGAAAATACAATAACGATCGAAGTCAGTCGGCATCCGGGCCGCACGGTCGGGTTTTCTCGGGTCCTTTCGGCTCATCTCGCGAGGTTCGACCTCTGAATTCTGTTCGATAACCGAAGCAAAAAAATCTCGAATTTTTCGTTCGAATTCCGATTTGTTTGAGAACCGGGACGTTCGAAAACCGAGGTTTGACTGTATACATATATGTATATATATTTATTTATTTATATATATATATATATATATATATATATATATATTTGCACGATTTGACTATATATATATCCATCCATTTTCCGAACCGCTTAGTCCCCACGGGGGTCGCGGGAGTGCTGGAGCCTATCCCAGCCGTCATCGGGCAGTAGGCGGGGGACACCCTGAACCGGTTGCCAGCCAATCGCAGGGCACACAGAGACAAACAACCATTTGCACTCGCACTCACACCTAGGGACAATTTGGAGTCTTCAATCTGCCTACCAAGCATGTTTTTGGGATGTGGGAGGAAACCGGAGTGCCCGGAGAAAACCCACGCGGGCCCGGGGAGAACATGCAAACTCCACACAGGGAGGGCCGGAGGTGGAATCGAACCCGCACCCTCCTAACTGTGAGGCGGACGTGCTACCCAGTGCCCCACCGAGCCGCCTATATATATATATATATGGGGTGTAAATCGCGGGTTTTGTCACGATACGATATCATATCGATACAAAGAACCACGATACGATATTTGGCGATATCTTAAAGCCTGCTGTGATTCATTCACGATACATCACGATATAGTGCTCCACGATCGTGTGTCTCCCAGGTGGCTTGTGGCAAACTTTAAACGAGACTTTTTATGGATATCTTTGAGAAATGGCTTTCTTCTTGCCACTCTTCCATAAAGGCCAGATTTGTGCAGTGCACGACTGATTGTTGTCCTATGGACAGACTCTCCCACCTCAGCTGTAGTTATCTGCAGTTCATCCAGAGTGATCATGGGCCTCTTGGCTGCATCTCTGATCAGTCTTCTCCTTATTTGAGATGAAAGTTTGGAGGGACGGCCGGGTCTTGGTAGATTTGCAGTGGTCTGATACTCCTTCCATTTCAATATAATTGCTTGCACAGTGCTCCTTGAGATGTTTAAAGCTTGGGAAATCTTTTTGTATCCAAATCCGGCTTTAAATTTCTCCACAACAGTATCTCGGACCTGCCTGGTGTGTTCCTTTGTCTTCATGGTTCTCTCTGCGCTTTAAACAGAACCCTGAGACTATCAAAGAGCAGGTGCATTTATACGGAGACTTGATTACACACAGGTGCATTCTATTTATCATCATCAGTCATTTAGGACAACATTGGATCATTCAAAGATCCTCACTGAACTTCTGGAGTGAGTTTGCTGCACTGAAAGTAAAGGGGCCGAATAATATTGCACGCCCCACTTTTCAGTTTTTTATTTGTTAAAAAAAGTTTAAATTATCCAATAAATTTCGTTCCACTTCACGATTGTGTCCCACTTGTTGATTCTTGACAAAAAATTACAATTTTATAGCTTTATGTTTGAAGCCTGAAATGTGGCGAAATGTTGAAAGGTTCAAAGGGGCCGAATACTTTCGAAAGGCACTGTATATATATATAGTCAAATCGTGCACTTATCTAATGCAAGTGACCGGTTCTCCGTTTAAAGGGTATAGTTCTGTACTTTAGCCCCGCTGCAGTAACGCAGCCTTTAAGGGGAGACGAGAATTTATTTAAGCCGGTACGGAAAGAAGATTCGTTCCGAGTCTAACCGCTGTTCAAGTAATCAATCTATTGTCAAGTGGCATGGTGGTACAAGATGGTGTAAAATTGGGTATCGAATTTGGCCCAGGCACATTGGCTATCCCAAAACATGTAGTAGTTCCAAAATTTCACCAGGGGATGGTGTTAAAGCTTGACATAGGGGTGACCTGATGGAAACTAACAAATCTAATAAATGAAATTGTTAGCAATTGGGAGGACACGACCTGTTCAAACACGTAGCAACGCACAATTTTGGAATATGAGTTTGTGATGCCATAATTTTAAGATGTAACAGCTTGAGCAATATCAATATATGTGTTAAAGTTAGAAGAACCCATTATTATGGTTAAGTATGATTATGTGTTAAAATTGATCTTTACTAGACAAGATATATGTTATTAATGTTGCAATGTTTTATCCAACCTGTATTTAACATTGGTGTTCCATCCATACTTGAATGTATTAAGTTGAGAGGAGACATCAAGGGCTAATAGTGAAAGAGCGAGCAAACCAGGAAACAGCTGCATCCGGTAGCGGAGTACAGTCATGCGCAATGGTTACTGCTTTAAGAAAGGTTGCCAAGACAACCAGTGGTTTCCAGCTGACCTAGACAGGAATCAGCTAAGGAACATTCTCGAAACTTCCAGAAACTTCCAGAAAGGCCACCTCACGTGCCGGTGAGGTAATGCCGATGAGGTAATGCCAGGAGCCTATAAAAGCTTGGTTCCGGACAGGAAACTTGCTCTCTCTCGCCAGTATGCTGGCACTGCCTGCCCGGAGTAAAGAACGCCGTTTAGACGAAGATGGGTTTTTCATTCTTTTTGAGATTGGACCAAAATCTACTAAAATGAATTTCCAGAGTCTTCCAATTGGACTTCGTCAAAATTTAAGCTTCGAATTGGACTTTGTCAAATTTTAAGCTTCAAGGAAGGCAGAGGAGACAGCTACATCGGGCAGAAAGGGGAAGACACCAATATTACGGCGTTGGCTAATCTCCTCATGGACAGACCTTTCCTCTTTTTTAAACAGAATTCCGATTTTAGAACAAAGGAGAGCCGATCACTCGACTTGTTCAACCAAACGGGATTTTAGACCTTTTGTCTCCTTTTTGTTCCGAGATGGGTGAGTGTTGTTTTTTTGGACTTGTAAATCTTTTTCTTGCTTATTCATTAAATTTTTTCTTAATCCTTAATTTGGTTATCGATTATTTCGTTCAATTCTTTTTAAAGTGAAGACAGCTTTAATCCGGAATCAGGAATTGTCAGATCTGGTTTGAAGTAGTTAGCTTGAGCTCAGATAGGGTGAGTGCGCTCTAGTAAATCAACAAATCCCTTCGGTCTTACCAAAGACAGATACATTTATCCAAGCGATAACAAATTATTCAGATCAAAAATGGGGAAGGAGCCGCTGGTAAAAAGGGTGCCGTCATCTTGATTCCGGGCCTCAAGTGGTTACTCTGCACCGGTTTCAGAGTGACTTTAAAGGGATTGGCGTCCTAAAAAGAATAAATTAATTCTGTCCGAATTGATATCTTAGAGGCGGTTAGACTCGGACGAATCTTTCCCCGCCTCGACCTGGAAACTCTCGTCTCCCTATGAGGGCTGCGTTACAGCAGCGGGGTCGAAGGGGAGTTTAACCCTTTAAACGGAGGGTCGGGTCACTTACGGTCGATAAGTGCGGATTTGACACTATTGTTAGATCAATTCCGTCATTTCCGGACGGCAGTCCCTTTAAAATCAAAAAGACCCCGGTGTTGAGTAATTACTTGGTCGAGGCCTAGGATCAAATTGATCGCAGCCGTTTCAGCGGCTCTTCTTTCCTATATTTGGGGCGTTTGTTAACCGCTCGGAATAGATTTAGCTGTCTTTGTTAAGACCGCGGGGACTCGTTTATTTCCACTAGCGTGCACCCACGCTAGCTGAGCTTAAGTTAACTGTTTCGAACCAGATCTGACACTCCTTGATGTCAGGATTAAAGCTGTCTTCACTTTAAAAGAACTGAAAGGTTTACAGTATGACTATGATAGAGAAACACAAGAGATTTAAAGCATAAAAGATAAAAATAATCATTAATCGAAATTGAATGATTATAAAGTAGAAATTTAATGAATAAGCAAGAAAAAGAATTACAAGTCTCAAATGTTTGAACAACCAACAATAATTCCACTCACCAATCTCAATAGAGCAAAAATTATTCAGTCTCGAAGTTCTCTCGATTGAAAACTCAAAGATATAGTAAAAAAGGGTAAAAGACTAGAGATCTAAAATGCTGTTTGGTGGAAAAGTCGAGTGACCAGTTCTCCTTGTTCCAAAAATCCGAATTCTGTTTATAAGAACAGGCTGGCCTAAAGAAGGGAGATGACGACGCCCTAAAAATGGCTCCTCTCTCCTGCACCGAGGTCTGCATCTCCTAGCCTGTCTTTAAAATTTGACTAAGTCCAATTCGAAGACTCTAGAAATTCATTTTATCGGACCTTGCGTTAATCTAAGAAAGAATGAAATCTATCTTTGTCTAATCGGAGTTCTCGACCCACGGGCAGTAGCCTGCAGGGGCAAACCCCTGACGGGGAGAGCCCACCGGGCGAGAGAGAGCTCCGCTCTTTGTCAGAACGAACCTTTTATACCAGTTTAGTCCGTGGGTCCTATGCCAGGTTGGTCACGTACCAGTTGTCCCGCCCCATCCTATACCTGTCTTTCCCAGGACTGATACCAAAATAGCCTTCTCCGACCGGATGAGGTGACCATGTTCTCAGGGATGCAACCGTTTTCTCAGGGATGCTTCATCCTGTTTCCGACTTCCAAATTTTCCGATGCTCAATTTAGCATGCGATGTCAGTCAACTTTTGTCATCGTGACATTTGCAATCGGTTCTCTCTCTGAGTAACGAGAACGTAATAACAAACGGAGTCAGTTGGCATGCGGGTCCTCTTGGCTCATCTCGCGAGGTTCGACAACTGAATTTCATCCGACATCCGAAGCAAAAAAATCTCGAATTTTTTGTTCGAATACCGATTTGTTCGAGAACCGGGACGTTCGAAAGCCGATATATATATAAAACAAAAACATGATCAAACAGTAAGTACAGATCACAAATTTGAGATTTTTTGATGGCATGGCAAAAATGTAATTTCCCTTTTTACCCATGTTGTGATTTGTGACTCCAGATTTAGCTCAAGGAGTGGCACGTGGAAATGTAGGTTTTTATCTTCTGATGTCATTAAAATGTGCACCTAACATTGTTTTACGCTCAACAGGGCTTGGAACTCTAAGGTAAATCACTTCAAAAGTTTAAATTGTGTTGTGTCATGTGATTAACAGCGGTTAATAGGTAAATTGTCAAATCAAACATGTTCTTTTTCCCCTTTAACAACACAGACTCCACGCCTGGAGAAAAGAGGAGCATCTGTATTAAAAACTTACCGGACTCCACCAGGTACAGATTGATTTTTGACTTATTCTTGTTGTAGAAGTAATCACAACTGCCTTGCGTTATCTTTGGAAATTGATATGTTATTGGTGGTTTGAATATACTTATGTACGCTTAGATGTTGAGCATATGCAAAAAGCGTATGTTGTAATTGCAATCTTCAGAGAGTTCAAGGGAGTGTTGGCTCGTGAGTGAACGATTCGTTCAAAAAGAACGAATCTTTTCAGTGAACGAGAGTGAACGAATCACTTCCTAAAGTGATTCGTTCTTTTTTTCCTTATATACATATATAACTTCAACCCATTGAAGCTGGTGCTACCTCGCCGTAAAATAAAACGAAGAAGAAAATGATGTAACTTCCCGTTCACGAACGAGTCGTGAATTGTATTTCCCGTTCACCAACGAACGAATCTGTGAGTGAACGAATCACTCATTGAGTGAATGAATCACTCACTGAGTGAATCACTCACTGAGTGAATCACTCACTGAGTGAATCGCATTTCCAGTTCACCGCGAGAACGGATCAGTGAGGGAACGAATCCTGGCTTCGCGAACGAGTCAATGAGTGAAATGCCTTCTTGTGCATCAACGGATCAATCAGTGAATATGTTGCGTCTCCTGGCGTGAACTATGGAAGCCAGAATGTAGATTTGCGATTTACTTATAGTAGGTTTTAAATTGCGTGTATGCATATATATGCCTAAATGTTGTTATCCAATATATCGACTGCAGTTCCACATCTGGTTTGAAATGTACTATTATTATTATTATTATAATAAACATTTATGTTATAACTTGTCTGGTGTTTTATTCCTTGTTTTTATATTCGCCATTCAAAACATAAAAATCAGACATTTGGTTGACTGCTTTATATGAAAATATGTGTGTTTTACGTTGTTATATGAGTTGGTGTCCCCAAAATCAACAAATGTCGGCATCACGTTTTTTTTTTTCAACCTTTTATTCAAACACAAACATAAACACATTCGGTATAATAACACCATCAACTACTAGCCAACAAATACAAAATTAAAATATCAATGTCGGCATCACGTGTGTCGGCTGGCAATAGCATAGCAGCAATGCTGTTCTCACTCACTCGCTCACTCACTCACTCACTCACTCACTCACTCACTCACTCACTCACTCACTCACTCACTCACTCACTCACTCACTCGTGCAGACCAATCAGCAGTGCCAGCGAGCGTTAGATGGAGGAGTGACGTAACTTCCGTTCACGAACGAGTCGTGAATTTATTATTATTATTATTTTTAATAAACATTTATGTTAAAACGTATCTAGTTTTTTATTCCTTGTTTTTACACTCGCCTATTAAAACATAAAAATCAGACATTTGGTTAAAAGCTTTATATGACAATATGTACGTACTATATACCCGCTCTGTCGTATGAATACTGCTGGGGCCTAAATTTCCCTACCCCCGGGATCAATAAATGTTTAATCAATCAATCAATCAATCAATCAACTATTAGCCGTCATTTGCAAACATATTTTATTAAGGCTGCGCTAGACTCATAATCATATCAATATATGCTTTCGGCAGTTTGCAAACATATTTTATTGAGGCTGCGTTGGACTTATCAATGAATCATATCAATATAATTTTCAGTAGTGGTGTGCTCGTGTAGTTGCATGATGGGCGGTAAGGAATGTGCAGGCAACTGCATGAACTTATTTTCTACGAAGTGTTGTGGAACAGGATGTCCCAGACAGAGAGGACGCCGAACAAGGACACCTCAAGGATGTATCATCGGTCCAGACAGGGAGGACACCTTATTTGAACATCTCGAGGCCGGCGAGGAACGCGAATAACATCTCGTCCTGGTGGTCGTACCTATCCGCCAGACAGCTGAGGCCGGACACCTGCACTCAGCAGCAATAACACCCAGACGAGGAGGAGATGGCCATCGACCAATCATCACACAATGTTTTGCATGCTTGAATATTCATATTGTGTTTCTTTATAACTGGGCAACCCGGAAGAATGTGTTGTCTCTTGATGGTCACAAGAACACACGAGCTTTAGTGTGAGGGACCTGGGACCCAGGCGCCTGTATTAGTTTGCTTTGTCAGGAATAAACACTTGGTAAATTCGGCCTAATTGATCTACTGGTCTTCTCTTTGACAGAACGAACTCGCAAAATTGTTAGGTGCGCCAGTGTGTGGATTAGGACATAACTCTTGTGTTAAGTGTTGATCGCAATTTGGAGTCAGATCAATAACTAAAATCCGTAGCCTAACAATTTCTTGTTGACCTCCGACGTGGTGTCAAGAGAAGGGTAATTGACGAACTCGTGGTCTGTATCCAGGGCACCGGACAGCTGTCTGGGATAGCTGTCTCCCGGTCGGCGAACCGTTTGGGAATAAGCGCACAACGTTGAGCTGGTACGACGTCTCCTCAACCCTGAGCTCATCACCGATAAGGTAAGCAGAATACCTGTTACTATATGTCGAAATTCTGCAAATTGAAAGAGGAAATTTAAGAGGAGACTGTCGTTCAGATCAAATAAGGTGTGCAAGAAGTTAAGATACATACGGTGGATAAGTTTGGAACTTACGTGTGTAACGTGTACGGTAAAGTCAGGGACTTACGCGTATTACGGATAGGTCAGGGACCTAATAGTGCTTCGTCGTGGCGGACAAGAATTGTGGTGACGACCGTATTCAAATAGCTGGGGTGTTTGTGAGATCCCCGAGGAGAAGTGAGGCCTCCTCAAAAAGTATCCGGTGGTAACAGTTCCTCCTGTGAGAGATCAGACCGCTAAAATATCCAAAATGAGCAACCAAATTGGGGGGAGTGTGTGTGATGGGAGTGTGTGTGACGATGAGAGGAATGAATGGAGTGAGATTGAAGGAATGTGTGCTGATGTGGAAGCGCAAATTGTGAGTGGCTTTGACCGAAAGAAAGTGGCAAAGGAGCGAATGAGACACAGAAAAGTCTTCGCGAAATTGGAAGCCGACAAATTGTTTCAGGGCTTCCCAACAGCTTGGGACATGGAACGCCTGGCACGGCAGTTGCAGCGAAAAGAGTGTGTGGTGCTGAAAGAACAGCAGAAAGGCGCCAGCTGGCGCTGGTGCTAGAGAAGCACATTAGGGAGAAAGAGGAAGAGCGGCGCTCTCTGCACAATTTGGCGACAGCTGCAACAGCTTTGTTCGCCACTCAGAAGAGACTGCCCGTAGAAAATGCAGAAAATGTGAGAAAAGCAGAGGAGGTAGAGAAAGCGGTGAAAATAGACGAGGAAAGGAATGAATACAAGGGCATTTATCCATCTTTGCATGATGTGACACACCCGAGTGCCCCCACACTCGGAGTGACCAATGTTGGACCGCCGCCGTACGGCGACCCCGGAGTAATGGCTCCGGTGGTGACGTTGGGTGGCCGGATGGTATTGGATGTCGAGGGCGAAGGCGAAAGGGCAGATCAGAGTATTGTGCAGCTGATTGAACAAGCAGTAAATAAAGAGAGGCGACGGGCCCGGGAGGGAGATACATCCCACGTGGTCACATCCACCCCCGGCCCGTGCCCTCAACCGTCCAACGTGACGAAAGGAGAAAGCTGGCAGAGACTTAGTGCCGAGAACGAGGAGCTAAAGAAAAAAGTTGATCAAGCTGATGAGCAGCGTAGACTGGAAGCGCAGATGTTAAAATGGGCAACGGAGAAAGTGAGACGAGAAGGCGCAAAAAGCGAGCGGAGACAGAAAGAGCATCCACAGTGTGACAGCAGCGAGGGTGAGGGAGAAGATGATGTTGTGATGCAACAGAGAAAAATGTTAGAGTACGCGAATCAGGACAGTAGAAAGAAGTGCAGGCAGGGAGAGAGAGAGACACGGAAAGAATATAATCTGCGGAGTGGTCAGGGACAGCTGACGCAGGCTGAGGTGCAGAAAAATGAATTGATGTGTCCGCTGGTGACCACACCAGGCGGGCAGCACTACGAGCCCATGGTGCTCCGCGATGTGACTGCGATGATGGAAAAGATGCCCCCACTTCACAGGGGAGGTAAGGTGTGGCTGAACACATTTTTGGCTCTGATGAGTGGGCAGAGCTGTACTCTCGGTGACATGCGCCAGATGTTGGCAGGAGCATGCTCCCTAGTGCAATTGCAGGCGATTGAGGAAGCAGCAGGCACAGCGAGACTGGGGAGGGAGGTGCCCTTGCCACAAGTAGCAGCACCCCTGTTTGAAAACATTAAATTGACTTTCCCACAACCCACCGATCTGGCCCCCACTATGTTTCCTTATGATGTGAAAATGTCACCAGCACAACATTATGTAACGTGTGGAGAGTTGGTTCGAAACCACAGGTCGCCATCCGGCTCTCTCGCCCGAGCCAGAGGCGCTCTTCCGGACGGCGCTAGTAGACTTCCGCCAGACGTGAAGAAGCAGCTAATGTCAGACCCTGACATTTTGGTTTGTGCCGAAGCACGATTTAAACGTCATCTTTTGCATCACTGCAGAACGTTCACTGAGTCACAAACTAAAGTGGAGAACGAGACAGACGCATTATCCAAACAGTTGTTGAAATTACAATTGGCAAAGATGCATGGTGAAGCTAAACAGTCCAAATCACAGAAAAAGGAAATGCAAATGTCACAGGCTCCTCAGGTGGTGGGGCGCGGAAGGGGCCAGTTCCGGGGTGGATACAGAGGCTGGGGAGGGAGTGCGCCCGCTTACCAGGGGAGGGCGACATACGTACAAGCCCTGTCCGTCCAACGCATGCTACATCTGCGGCGAGACCGATCACTGGGCAAGAGGATGCCCACAGTATCGGCCGCGCGGAGCCACCCGCCCAGCCGGAGGCCCGCCACACCAACCCGGGGCGCCGATGCAACAGGCAGCAACAGCTCCGTCTGGTGGACGGCCCTGGCAACAGCCACAAACACACGGAGGTCAGTACTGCCAACATGATGATCTCTGGTGTGGACAATTTGAATAGGGCCGCCCGGGGAGCCAGGGAAGCAGTGGCCCGGCGGAGCCAATGCTTCATGTGACAGTGGAGGGAAAACCTGTGCAGATGCTGGTGGACACAGGAGCAACTTATTCATCCATAAACACTGCCCTACCTGTATCCTCACTGTCAAAGAAAACAACAACTTTAGTCAGCTTCTCGGGACAACCACGTACTCTGCCTTTTACCAAGCCACTTGAGACGGTGATCACCCGGACGGGGTGTAGACTGTGGCACAAATATATCCATTCCACAGACACTCCGATCAATTTGATTGGGAGGGATTTGCTGTCAGCCGTTGAAGCCAGAATCCTGTGTGGGCCAGAGGGAGTGATTATTCAATTTCCAGATGGCGTCAGCGTCCCGTGCTCACAGCAGCTACAACAACATGGCCAGTGGCTGATGGCGCCCCTACCGGCAGAAGCAGAAACTGCAACCATATACTGGGCCAGGCTGGAGCCAGAGACCCCTGCTGGTGGCGGTGTGTTCTCGACCTACCTGCTGTAGAAGCCCTGGATCTGCTCACTGGCGCCATACCACCCACCTGTTGATCCTTTGCATTGCACTCTATATTATGACCGAAAAGGTGATGATGTATATCGGGATTTGTTCAAAGAAATTGAAGGGCACATGTGGGATATAACTTCATCATGCATTTTGATTGGTAAAGAGGGAGTTGCAGCAGCAACTGAATTGACACATGAACAAATGCAGTGGTTCAAAATGACAGAAAAAGGAGTGCCACACATTTTGCTGGCTCTTGCCCCAGGACATGAAGCCAGACAATTGGGCTCAATGGTCAAGCATTTGTTGCTACAGACCGACTGGCGGAAAACTCACATTCCTAATTTGTACTGGTCGGAGTCTCAGAAAGCTTACCAAATTAAACAACCCATGGTAGACTCAGGGCTGCTGGAGATGATGTTGGTATCCCGCACACATGGCAGGGAATTAACTGATCATGAGGACGCTGAAGTAATGCTGGCGGCCTTGCCCGACACCCTGTGGTCCCAGGGTCCATTTGATGTCGGGTTTTGTCACTCGGTGGCCCCTATTGATCTCCAAATGGATGAGACGCAGCCTATCAAACGACCTCAATATCGTTGGCCGAGAGAGGCGGACGAAGGCATGGAAGACACTCTGTGCGGCCTCTGGGACGCAGGGATGTTAGAAGTGTCGTGTTCCGAATGGAACACCCCGTTGAGGCCAGTCCAGAAAGCAGATGGGAAAACATGGCGCATGGCACATGATCTGAGAGCAGTAAATGATGTCACTATCACTCCTGTCCTTCCTGTGCCGGACCCACACCGGATCCTAGCGTCATTGAACCCTGCCTACCAGTGGTTCACCGTGATTGACTTGGCTAATGCCTTCTTCTGCCTCCCGCTTTCCCCCTCAGTGCGGCACGTGTTCGCATTAACCTACAAAGGGATGAAACTACAATACTCTCGCATGCCGCAGGGATTCAAAAATTCGCCAGGATTGTTCAATCAGGTCCTCAAGGAACTCCTCAAACCATGCCAAATGCCGGATGGCACTTTGTTGTTGCAGTATGTCTATGATTTGTTGATTGCAGCAAAAGACGAACAGGCGCGTCTTGCAGAACAAAGAAAGTGTTGTTGTGGTTAGGGGAGAAAAGGTTCAAGGTGTCAAGGAAGAAACTACAATGCTGTCGCCAACAGGTCACTTTTCTGGGTCGAGTGCTGACCCCTAGTGGCCTCGCCATGTCGCCCGAGCATAGAAACTCCATCCTCCGGCATCCACGGCCCACCACTGTCCAGGAGATGCTATCATTCGTGGGGTTGTGCGGCTATAGCAGACACTACATACCCTGCTTTGCCGACAAAACCGGTGTCCTCCGAGCCCTGATCCGCGAACAGGGGGCCCGGAATCTCAAGGCTTGCCTGGTCTGGACACCGGAGGCTGCCGAGGTCTTCGTGTCACTGGTGCAGGAGCTGGCCTCTGCTGCGGCTTTGGCCACTCCTGACTACACCCTGCCCTTCCATTTAGATGTCTCCATTTCAGGAAAAGTTGTGAATGGAGCTCTGTACCAGAAAATACAGCATGGACGTGCAGTGTTGATGTATTGCAGCGTCCCCTTGGACAACATTGAGCAACGACAACCCGATTGTTCCAGATATGCCGCTGGCCTGGCAAAGATCTTACTCAAAACAGCCCACACGGTCATGGGACATCCAGTCTATGTGTTAACTGATCATGCGGTGTCCTCGTTTGTCGCATCAGCGGCATTCACGTTAACTCCGCTGCGACAAACACGATTGTTGAAAATATCGACTGCTCCAAATGTCAACTATGTCCATTCCGGAGTGAACATGGCCGATCAATTGTTGGTGGGACCCCATGAGTGTGCATCAAAGGTCCAGACGGTGGCGAAAGTCCAACCTGACCTCTATTCCACTCTGCTCGGGCACGGTCGGGTGGTGTTCACAGATGGTTGCTGTTGGAGAGACAAAAAGGGCTCCCTCCATGCGGCCGCGGCTGCGGTCGAGTGGAGGGATGGTTCCCTCCAGCCTCTTAAAGTGATGAAGCTCACCACCCGCCCATCGGCCCAGGCGACAGAAGTCTTTGCTTTGGTTTTAGCCTTACGACAATGCAAAGGGGAAGCCGTGACCATCTATTCTGACTCCGCTTATGCGGTGTCGGCGGCTTTAATCGATCTGGTAGGGTGGCTACAGAATGGGTTCACGACGGCCAGAGGCCCGGAGATTGCGCACAAGGATTTGATGTTGCAGTTGTTCGAGGCGTTGAAGTACCCGAGCGAGGTGGCCGTTGTCAAAGTGCCTGGTCACTCCAAAGCTGACACCTTAGTGGCCAGGGGAAACCAAGCGGCTGATGAATTGGCCAAACGTACGGCCGGGTACGGCGGGGCAGAGGACATGATGGTGTCCCGCAGTCCACTAATTGTGGACGGGGAACACCCCGACTCCTGTTTGCCTCTGTCACTCTCACATGCCGATCTGTGTGCCGCCCAGGACGCCACGTCCCCGGAACAAAAATCGGTCTGGCTGGCAGCAAAGGCTGTCAAACGATCAGATGGCTTGTGGGTAGGACCCAAAGGACAGCCCGCTCTTCCGGAAGGAAGGCTAATGTCGGAGATCCTGACACAGGCACACACAACTTCCCATGTGGGTCCCCATGCCATGATGATCCATCTCCGAAGTTGGTGGCATCCCAGACTCTCAGATGTGGTCTGGAAATTTGTTGCGGATTGTGAGTCTTGTCAGACGTTCAATGCACGCCCTACGTTGAAGCCTAAGCCCGGCCTGTTTCAGCCGGCCCCGTGGCCGGGGGCAGAGGTGATCATTGATTTCACCGACATGAATACAAGAGTGAATGGAAAACGCATTTTGCTTGTGCTGGTTGACGCTTACTCGCGCTGGCCTGAGGCATATCCGTGCTCGAAGGAAGATTCTGCTGCTGTGATCAAGGCTTTGATCCCCCATTACATCCCCACCCATAGTTTCCTGGCCCTGATCCGCTCTGACAATGGTACACACTTTAACAACAAAGCCTTGGCCAAGGTGGAATCAATTTTGGGGTTGAAGCATCGATTCGGTTGTGTTTACCATCCTCAAAGCCAGGGCCGGGTTGAAAGACTTAATAGAACGCTGAAAGAGAAATTGGCCTAAATCATGGCTCAGACGACAATGAATTGGCTACAAGCACTTCCGCTTGCCTTGCTGTCTGTGCGACAATCCGTTAACAGGCGCACTGGATTCGCACCGTTTGAGTTGATGACCGGTCGTCTAATGCCGGGACCAGCGACGACGCTCGTCCCACCAGAGGATGTTCCGGTACCAAATTTGTCTCATACAGCATACTGGTCCTATTTGTCTGCTTTGGTATCCAGTGTTTCTGCACAGATTGGAGAGAAATCCGCTGCGGCTGCGGAAGGTGGAGAAACAGCTCACACCGTACGTGTACGTCCGAGTCATCTCCAAAAAGTGGACGGACCCCCGGTGGAAGGGCCCCTTTCGTGTCTTGGCCAGGACGTCTCACGCGGCCCAGCTCGACTTCAAAGGACGGCGGTGGTATTACTACTCGCAACTCCGTCCGGCCCCAGGGTTTGTTCCATCAGGATGAAGGTATTCCTGTTTGGCCGTGTCACGGACCCGGCCAAGAGGGGGGGGACAGAAGGAGTAGGAGTAGCAATACAGAGAAGGAAAGGGGAGGGCCCGAAAGACTTTTTGAGATTCTGGAATTCATTTTAGGAGGAGTGCTATTTGTAAGTTGTATTTTTGTGTGGACATTGATGACAATTGATGAGACCATCCAGCAGAAAACGTCCCAGATTCAAATCTCTCAAATCCCACCCACCTACAGACAACACCGATGCAGAGGAAAAGTAGTTTATGAAGCTGAGGTGAACACAACAGAAGAGCTCTCACGAGAGGAACAGGAGGGTTTGAGACAGAGATGTGACAACGAAAATTGGCAAATCTATGTCACGTTGTTTAATTGGACAGAGGCAAACCAAACATTAAATGACAAATTGGAAAAGTACCAGAGAAGGGTGTGGAGGAAGCAAATTCAACAGGTAAAGAAAGCATTGGACTTAGCCCCACCAGATAGAGAAGGGACATGTATTTACCAATGTAAAGAAGATGGACAGTTTGTAGTTGCTTCATGTCATGGACAAAAGAAGTTAACATTTGGAGAAATGTGGTTGTTTTATTCTCAATGTTTGGGGAATGATTTTGGTTTGTCCTCGGTTGAGAGGGTATTGGAGAGTCACGGTATACAATTATTCACCCAGATGCCACAGATGGCGGTGAAAGTAAGTCAAGGAAGGTTGAACGATAAATTGAAAAACCCGGCCCCAATCATGGAACCGTTGTGGTACTGTAATGGAACATGGTGCCACACAACAAACAACATCGTGTCAAAGTCAAAGTCAAAGTCAGCTTTATTGTCAATCCCTTCATATGTCAAGACACACAAAGAAACCGAAATTCCGTTTCCTCCATCCCACGGTGACGAGACATACAAGTAGGCGACACAAAACAAAAACAAGAAGGCACAAACCATAAATAATAAATAATAAATAAAATAAAACGAGCGATGAATAAATAACAGACCAATAACCCATTAAATAAGAGGGGCAAAACCGAGCCAGTGCGCATACAGCAAGATCAGGACGCTACGCTGAAAGGGGGAGCGAGTTCAGGATCCTAACAGCCTGGAGTACGAAGCTGTTGGAAAGTCTGGTGGTGCGGGAGCGCAGGCTCCTGTACCGCCTCCCAGAGGGCAGAAGTTCAAACAAAGAGTGAGCGGGGTGACTCACATCACTCACAATCTTGGTCGCCTTGCGGGTGAGATGGGAGGTGTAAATGTCCTTCAAGGAGGGGAGAGAAGCACCAATAGTCTTACTAGCCGTTTTCACTATGCGCTGCAGGGCCTTCAAGTCGTGGTCAGTGCAGCTGCCACCCCAGACAGCAATACAGCTGGAGAGGACGCTCTCAATGGTGCCGCGGTAAAAAGTAGTCATGACGGCCGGAGGAGCCCCCGCTCGCCTGAGTTTCCGTAGGAAGTACAGGCGGCGCTGGGCCTTCTTCGCCAGCGACGCGGTGTTGGTGGACCAGGAGAGATCCTCACTGATGTGCACCCCCAGGAACCTGGCGCTGCTCACTCTCTCCACCACAGCACCGTCGATGGTCAGCGGCAGGTGTTGGGCGTGACCCTTCCGGAAGTCAACAACAATCTCCTTGGTCTTGTCGACGTTCAGCAGGAGGTTGTTGTCCCTGCACCACGCGGTCAGAAGGTCAACCTCCAGCCTGTATTGAGTGAGACCCACCAGAGTCGTGTCGTCAGCAAACTTCACTATGCGGTTGCCGCTGCAGGTGGCAGGACCGTCTGAGCACCATTTAAACATCCGGTCCAAAAGACAAGTGACCGGGGTCACTCAGACACACCGGGGACTGGTTCAATCATTTAAATGGGGGATCCAGGTTTGCATCCCTAAAAACGTGACAGTACAAATTACCATACCGTTTGATAGTTTGGTAAACGGGCAAATTAGAGGACATGATTATCGGGATTATGATTGGTATTTGACCAGCGACTTGGTAAACAGGGGTTGGAAAAATTTGGTATGGGACACCAAAGATTGGTATAAGTCATGGGGGACTAGTGTTCAAGCGAAACATCAGCAAATGATAAAAGGGGAAAAAACGCAGACAGGCATCACCTTGTGGGTTCATACTTCACACGATTTACATTTAGAAAGACGCACAGTAGGGTGCTGGGGTTTCCAGTTAAACATATATATGTATGGATACCCGTATTGGCAGATGTTCCTATGTCAAGGTGAGGATGTCAAACAAGAAGTATCTTTGCGTCCCTCAACAGACCCTCGAATCTTCGCGAAAGCAGTCAGGAGCGTAGATGATTGGTTTAGGGCAGGGGTGTCAAACTCCTTTCCTCGGGGGCCGAATCCCTACATGTTTTCCAAGTTTCCCTTGTTAAACACACCTGATTCAAATGACCAGTTCGTCCTCACTTTCAGCAGGAGCCTGATTCATTGAATCAGGTGTGTTTAACGAGGGAAACTTGGAAAACATGTAGGGATTCGGCCCCCGAGGAAAGGATCTTGACACCCCTGGTTTAGGGTCACTTCGGGAGTCACCGCTATAAACAATAATTGGCTTTTGATGGCGGAACAAGCTGCTAATGCAACTAGTGAAGATTGTGTGGTCTGTCTCAAAGCAAGAGTAGTGTTAAAAGTCGTTCCAGCTGCGATAGAATCAACTTGTGTCTTACAGGTGTTGACCCAGTCCAGTACCAGTGGCAACTCTTTGATTTATGATGATATTTTCCCAGTCGTCGGCCTGGAAAAAAGAAAGCCCATTTTTGATAGCCATGTGACTCAACAAAATATGACATGTTTAAAATTAGTGGGAACCGGCATAAGTATTGGGACAATAGATCCCACATGGTGCAACTTAAATTTGTCTCTGAATATCCCCTCTCCTCTCTCTCGTGCAGACATCTGGTTGTGGTGTGGTGACAACAAATTATATGATCGCTTGCCGAAGGATGCATCAGGTATTTGTGCCCTCGTGTCTTTGATAATGCCTGTGGTGGTTGTCCCCATTGAAATACAGAATCTCAATTGGAATATGGAGTCCCCACTGGCGGGGCTCCTGAAGCGAGCCAAAAGAGACGTTTTGCCCCCATGGTTGCGCGACAACGATCTAACATATATTGACGCCATAGGAGTGCCCCGGGGTGTGCCAGATAAGTATAAACTCAAGTGTCCTCAGGATTTGAAAGTATTTTCCTATGGATCACCCCCAATAAAAATGTAGACCGTATTAATTACGTTCATTACAATGTCCAACGACTGGGTAACTATACAGCTGAATCATTTGCAGCAGTTCATGAACAATTGGCTGCAACGCCGTTGATGGCGTTCCAAAATAGAATTGCGTTGGACATGCTACTGGCTAAGGAACATGGTGTGTGTGGAATGTTTGGTGATGCATGTTGTACTTTCATCCCAAAGAACACGGCACCAGGGGGCCGACTGACCCGGGTGTTGGAAGGACTAAGGACACTGAACAAAAAGATGAAAGATCATTCAGGTGTAAGCACCGATATTTGGTCTGATTGGATGAAAACGTTCGGAAGATGGAAAGGCCTCATCATGTCTGTGCTTGTTGCTGTGGCTATTTTTACTGCAGTAATGATTTTATGTGGTTGTTGTATTCCATGTATTAGATCGCTCACTGTCCGGTTGATCGAGAAAACCGTTGGCCCGTTGTCACCGAATGGCCAATATACCGTGGTGACTCAACATGAGCCGCGGGGGGAAGAAATGACCGACAGTGTGCTGGTCGCTGCTTGCTAGAGTAACGGGTGATGACCTCATAAATGAGGTCATGAGAGGGAATAAAGAGAAATGTGCTTTCGGCAGTTTGCAAACATATTTTATTGAGGCTGCGTTGGACTTATCAATGAATCATATCAATATAATTTTCAGTAGTGGTGTGCTCGTGTAGTTGCATGATGGGCAGTAAGGAATGTGCAGGCAACTGCATGAACTTATTTTCTACGAAGTGTTGTGGAACAGGATGTCCCAGACAGAGAGGACGCCGAACAAGGACACCTCAAGGATGTATCATCGGTCCAGACAGGGAGGACACCTTATTTGAACATCTCGAGGCCGGCGAGGAACGAGAACAACATCTCGTCCTGGTGGTCGTACCTAACCGCCAGACAGCTGAGGCCGGCCGGACACCTGCACTCAGCAGCAATAACACCCAGACGAGGAGGAGATGGCCATCGACCAATCATCACACAATGTTTTGCATGCTTGAATATTCATATTGTGTTTCTTTATACGGCGGCTCGGTGGCGCACTGGGTAGCACATCCGCCTCACAGTTAGGAGGGTGCGGGTTCGATTCCACCTCCCTGTGTGGAGTTTGCATGTTCTCCCCGGGCCCGCGTGGGTTTTCTCCGGGCACTCCGGTTTCCTCCCACATCCCAAAAACATGCTTGGTAGGCCGATTGAAGACTCCAAATTGTCCCTAGGTGTGAGTGCGAGTGCAAATGGTTGTTTGTCTCTGTGTGCACTGCGATTGGCTGGCAACCGGTTCAGAGTGTCCCCCGCCTACTGCCCGATGACGGCTGGGATAGGCTCCAGCACTCCCGCGGGGACTAAGCGGTTCAGAAAATGGATGGATGTTTCTTTATAACTGGGCAACCCGGAAGAATGTGTTGTCTCTTGATGGTCACAAGAACACACGAGCTTTAGTGTGAGGGACCTGGGACCCAGGCGCCTGTATTAGTTTGCTTTGTCAGGAATAAACACTTGGTAAATTCGGCCTAATTGATCTACTGGTCTTCTCTTTGACAGAACGAACTCGCAAAATTGTTAGGTGCGCCAGTGTGTGGATTAGGACATAACTCTTGTGTTAAGTGTTGATCGCAATTTGGAGTCAGATCAATAACTAAAATCCGTAGCCTAACAACATCTACCCAATACACATCTAAAAACTTTCACATAGACGCTTAAAAGCGGTATATCCCGTTGACGTCTATGGGACCGCTTTTAGACCGCTATGCTATAGACACGTCTATAGTGAAGAAATGGGGTCAAAATAAAAAAAGTCCTGCCTAGCTACAAAAACAGATATGCTCAAACCTCATTGAATAAAGTACATAAGCAGACAAGTATATTCACATATTAAATCAATATAAGAAACATTTTAAGCATATAATTATACCTACACACCAAATCAATAAAGAAGACATAACTAGACATTTTTGATTGGTGGTAATGACAAAGGTTTTTATAACTTTATGATCTGATATGTATTTCTGTGCACTTTGAAATAACATATATTTTTTTATATATTGCCTGAATAGCTTAATGACCCTTAAGGAACTGTTTAATGCATGCCTGATGATTTTCTAAATCACGGACACTGCCAAAGTCGTCTAAAAATGTTCAGTACCGTAATTTTCGGACTATAAGTCGCACCGGAGTATAAGTCGCACCAGCCATAAAATGCCCAAAAAAGTGAAAAAAACCATATATATGTATATAAATCGCTCCTGAGTATAAGTCGCCCCCCCACCCAAACTATGAAAAAAAACCGCGACTTATAGTCCGAAAATTACGGTACTTGATTATATCTTGTGTTTTGATTAATGCTAGACGCCAGTATTGGATTACTACTGAACGTTCTGGACAGAGGGAAATTTTTTGCCTAACAATGAAAAGATATGTGTCAAAAGAACAAACAAACAAATGCACGGTAAGTGGTGAGTAAGATTTTTGCATAGTCAGGGAACATTAACAAATTGATGTCACAGCCAAAAGTTCACATAATTCCGTACAAAATGACAAAATTGAAAGAATGATGGATGGGCGGTGTGCGACAGTGGGCGAAGTGGATGTATGTGCAAGAATGGTTTACAGGAAGGACACTTGGAGATAAAACCGGTAGAGGTGCCAGAGGAAGGAGGAAAACAACCAAGAACCCGGCCAAAGGTGATCGCCAAGGCCGAAAGACGGGATGGAAAACAACAGCCCACACACACACACCAAATCGCCCATAATCAGCACCCACCCCCACGAAACCAGCTCTCACCGAACCAGCACCCACTCCCATGGAATCAAACTCTCAATAATATAATGTATAAACCTTTTATGTCTATTGTATGCAAATGTATATGCTAATGAGTTAGGCGCCAGTCTGGCGGGCGCCAAGATGGCGCCAGTCGAGACGGCGCCATCTTTGGCTAGCGCCATTTTGGTTTGCTGGCGCCATTTTGGATGGGGACATGTATGGGGCCTGTATTATAGCAGCCGGATGTTGGTGTATCTAGTTTGACATTCAACGGATGTTGGTGTATCTAATTTGACATTCAATAGTTAGTGGGGTCCGTTCAATAGTTTGAGTTTACGTTTTACTATTCCGTGTTGCTTCCGTTGTGTTTTGTAAAAAAGAAATATAATGGGTCATTCTAACCCAGGGGTGGGCAAACTTTTTGACTTGCGGGCCGAATTGGGTTCTAAATTTGGACCGGGGGGCCGAACCAGGAGCAGATTGGCAGGGCTGTGGACTCGGACCCGGGGACTCGGTCGGACTCGGTCATTTTTGCCGGACTCGGACTCGGTGCTGATTTTGACCGAGTCCACCGAGTCCGACAATAAAAAAAATACGTTCAATTTTATTTTCATCACGCTGCTGAGAATGCGCGTCGGACACTAACAGCAATGCCAATCAGCCAAGTCAGCGTAGAGCGCCTGTTTTCCGGGCTCAAGTTTATCATGTCTGATCAGCGCGGCGCGATGAAGGCTGACTTGGTTGAGGCGATTTTGTTCCTAAGAACAAACTCAAGTCGTTGAATTGAAACTTGAAAGTATCTGTTTATTGTATTCGTTTATATGTTTAATAAAGACAAAGCCATCACAAAACTGTTGTAATTATTTAGATTTTGATCTAAATTAGCATTGAATAAAGACTAAGCAGTCACATGAATTAACAGAAAAAATGGACAGCCGGACTCGGACTCGGACTCGGTGGTCAAGAGGCCGGACTCGGACTCGGTGCAAAAATCCGACCGAGTCCACAGCCCTGGTGTGAAGTAATATAAACAACATGTAAAGGTCATTGCATAAAAGGTTTTGGCCTTTAGTAGGTAGTAAAGCATGGATATTCAAAAAAAGCTTTTTGAAAACAAATGCATTTATTAACAGCATTAAAAAAAAAATTCACCAAAAAACTGCTATCAGTGATTCTCATAAAATATGACACTGTTATTATGAATAACAGTCTCCATCACTTCAGCGCCTGCAGGTCAGATTAATGAAAGATGTTTATCTTATGAGGCGAAATCACATCAAGCGGCAAACATTCCGACCAAATATATCATCTTGAAGAATCGGTGAAAGAATACATCCAAATAAAGTAATCAAAACGGCAACACGGTGAGGGATATCTGAAAATCAGAGCAGAGTTTTAACTCACAAACACCTGGTGACAGAGGTAAGGAAACGGGAAACACTTCCTTAAAGTAAGCCTTAAGAACTTTACAGGTTAAGGTTAGTCGCAAACAGGTGGTGCATCAATGTCCTTGAGCATCCTGCATTGTTTGAAAATGAGAATGGTCGATAGTTTCAATCCCTGCTATTTGTACAAATCATATTCAAAATACATTTTTTACAACAAACTTGAGAGCCTCCCCTTCATTTTCAATGGGAACAGTGTTGTTGGTCTCCCTTTTTTTGCTAGTGCGTCATAGTCTGGAGTAAAATTTGTTGTGGCAATTCTTAGGAGAGATCCGAGGTGTTGGTCCGTTTACCTAGATCTGTGACGGTTGATGTTGATGTTCATGTGGCTGAACGTCACGTCGCGTAGGTCGAGCCAAATTGTCCACTCTTTTTTAAACACTCGGCACTCAGTGTCCACCTTGCTTTTCCTTGGGCCACTCATTTTAATGGAAGGATTCCAGGGGAAGGTTTGTGGGTGGCTTTAGCGTCAAACTGTATCTGAGAGCTCAGCGCGCGAATTACACACACACACAGCCCACGCTCTAAATTCGGCACTGATAGAAATAGAGCGCGAGTGCGGCGTGTCCGTACTACTGAGTACGTACACGCACTTGTGAGTGTGCACCGAGCTTTCTGACACGGCTTCCGGTAGTAAATGCGCAGGCGAGCGGTTCCCCATCTACTG
This sequence comes from Syngnathus acus, assembly GCF_901709675.1. Lineage (NCBI taxonomy): Eukaryota > Metazoa > Chordata > Actinopteri > Syngnathiformes > Syngnathidae > Syngnathus > Syngnathus acus. Next base: position 14,305,466 of record NC_051100.1, read on the forward strand.
GGGAAAGGCAGTCATTGCAGGCAAAATGACCCAAAAAAAAAGTTTAATAATACAATTTATTCAGGGTTGGTGGGCCGGATTAAACGGCCCCGTGGCCGGATATGGCCTGCGGGCCGTAGTTTGCCCATGTCTGTTCTAACCTCTCGTCAGCGGAGTCAGATTTTGTAACAAACATTGATGAAATAGATTTGCAACCATTTTTGTGAAACGGTTACAAACCAAAGAAGTGATACATCTGAGCTAGATTTGCTATCAACCAATGCGTCTAGGGGTCAAGGGGGGAGTTTTGTTGAAAAAAAAGCATCTGAAGGAGATAGGCAAGGTGTTGCTGCACCTAATTTGACATATAATAGCTTGTGGGGCCTCCGATAGTTGAGTCAGGAAAGTCAACATTTGGCTTCGAGTTGTCTATGTGTAACTTTGTTGAAAAAGGCATCTGAAGGAAAAAGGCAAGGTGTTGGTACACCTAATTTAACATACAATAGTTTGAGCTGAGGTCGAGTCATTAAAGCGTCGTCAATATGCTGACAAAATTATCTGAAAGAAAGAGACTAGGTGTTGGGAGCATTTAATTTTAGAGGGAGACAGATGAAGGCCTCTGAAGGCCTTATATTTCAGTATATTTGATGTGCCTCCAGCATATTTTGTATGTTACAATTTGTTTAGATAGTTTTATGAAAGTTGCCTAAGTTAAAAACATGTCCTGACTAAAAACACGTGATACACAGAGGTGTGGTTTGAGAGAGGGGCTGGACCTGCTGCAGCTATATTACGGCAGAGTGTCGAGCGGCTAGTTCACAGAAAAGAGCTAAGCTAAACCTTTGGTGTTAAACTGCAAACCTGAAGCTCAAATCATGATAGCGGAAACACCGGTCAGTATTCATCTTTGCCGTAAAGGCCCTGATGGATTGTTAGATGCGCCTAGGAAAAAACATATGTATCTTAAGCGTATGCAACAGCCTCCTATAGAAAAACTTGAGCAGAACTGGTATCTAACACCGGACACTCTGTGGGGATTTAAAATGTTTTATGAGGTCGGCGAGCTATCTTTTTTCATGAGAAACCAAGGGGGCTTTGGACCAGCCAACGACTGTGAGGCAGCCAGCACGTATGGTTCGTTGAACTCAAATGGCTGGGGTGTTTTAAATCAACTCCTACCCGAGGTTTTGACTGAATATCTCGATGAATACGGATTACAAGGTGAGCTGAACATAACATGGGTTTCAAGAATTACAGCGAGCGGGAGATGTTTTTTCCGGCTTAAAGTTTCTCCTCAAACTGTTGATGGAACAGAAGCTGGAGAGCTAATCGATCTACTGTATCTGACGCTAGAAGTGTTTAATAGCGAATGTGGAGTTTTTCAAACAATAGTGAATGTACCACTTTCAGAATGGTATAAACGGATGCAAGCATTTGGTGACAGTATTACGGGACTCTTTCTATCTAGCCATGTCTGGACAAACATCATCGGAGTGAAACGTAAATTGACTTTAGATTAACCCTTACTAAAAAATAACTTTAAACTCCCCCCACCCTGCCCTCCTCACACCTCTTCAGTAAAACCGTTCCTAGCCCCCCTCTTTTTACCTACTGTCACAGAAAGGTGGGGCTGTAGTCATTAGCATACCTATCTAAACTGTATAAGAGCGGGCTTTCGGACCCAGCCTTCACACCTACCACCAAGAGAGAGATCGCTCTACACGTCAGAGAAATAATAATAATAATAAGATGGCTAAAAAAGACCCGCCAGACGACTTTTACCAAGTTTTCCTCGTGTGGAGAACGGGCCAGGAGAAAAGCTTTCCAGAGGTGTGCAAACCGCGCTGTATGATCACACTCTGGTCGACCCCTGACAACTCTGGCACAGAGCCAAACCAGGGCGACACAGCTTTCATCGCATCGCATGATTTCAGACCATCACTCACACACACTCACATGTGGGAATCGAACTCACGGTGTCAGCACTAGTGTTGGCTCGTGAGTGAACGATTCGTTCAAAAGAACAAATCTTTTCAGTGAACGAGAGTGAACGAATAACTTCCTAAAGTGATTCGTTCTTTTTTCAGTTCATATGACTTAAACCAGTAAGTGTCGGTAATGCGCATTGAAGCTGGTGCCAGCTCGCCGGAAAACAAAACGAAGAAGAAAATTACGTATTTTTCCGTTCACGAACGAGTCGTGAATTGCATTTCCCGTTCACCAACTGAACGGATCTGTGAGTGAACGAGTCAGTGAGTGAGTGATTTGCATTTCCAGTTCATCGCGAGAACGGAGCAGTGAGGGAACGAATCCTGACTTTCCCGTTCACGAACGAGTCAATGGGTGAACTGCCTTCCCGTGCATCAACGGATCAGTCAGTGAACATCTCCTGGCGTGACTATGTAAACCAGAATGTAGATTTACGATTTGCCAAGGAAAGAAAGAACCACTCACTGAAACACCACTTCTTTTATGCTCGTTTTCTTCAAGCTAACGGCTAACTTTATTGCATGAAGGGAGGCGCCGTTATGCAACAACGGGGAGATTATGCTTCTCTTTGGGTAATCTATTTTTTATAACACTTATAGTAGTTTTTAAATAACGTGTATGCATATATACGCCTAAATATTGTTATCCAATATATCTACTGCAATTTCACATTAGATTGCTGGTTTGAAATGTACTTTTATTATTATTATTATTATTATTATACCGTGATTTACCATGCATAATGCGCAAAATCTGGGGTGCGCATTATGCATGGTTACAACAATTTTTGAAGAAAATCTCCCTCGAAATAAAACTTGAAATCACCTTTCTTCTTGTTTGTTGTCAATCGCGCATCGCATTCAGCCATCCTGCCCAACACACTTAGTCAGTAAAATTCATAATTGACGACACATCGTTTGATGCGATGGTGCAATCCTTGATGGTGTGTTATTGTCAAATATTGTTTGTTTTTTAATCTCCATCGCAAACCGGATATCATACGGAGGCCGCCATTACAGATGCGCAGAACGGATGCGCAAGACACGTCAGCTATATACTAAAGAGCGAGAGTTCAGTTCTAAACCTAAATGCGTATTACAGGTAATGTTTTATTTCACAACACTTTGCCTTGTTCCTTTCGTCTCTGCTGTTCACTTCAAACACGCTCCATACGAACACAATGCTCTCGTATCAGACGCTTGCTCGATCACCTGCTCGTTTGCTGTCACAATGTACCCTACACAAATCCGAAACATTTCTCCGCTATCGAGTTTGCTAGCGCATGCGCAGTGATACTGACCGGCAGAATAACATCCGGTTGTTCCCAAAGATGATCTTTTTTCTGAAATAATCTTACGTTTACGGACTTAAGTAGGAGTCAAAATTTGGGTGCGTATTATACATGGGCACAGGCTTTTTTCCAGCATCGACATGCCATTTTAGGGTGCGTATTATACATGGGGGCGCATTATACATGGAAAAAATGGTAATAATAATAATAATAATATTAATAATAATAAAAGTAAATTTCAAACCAGCAATCTAATGTGAAATTGCAGTAGATATATTGGCTAACAATATTCAGGCATATATGCATACACATTATTTAAAAACTACTACAAGTAAATCGTAAATTTACATTCTGGCTTAAATAGTTCACACCAGGAGACGCAACATGTTCACTGACTGATCCGTTGATGCACGGGAAGGCAGTTCACTCATTGACTCGTTTGCGAACGTGAAAGTCAGGACTCGTTCACTCACAGATCCGTTCGTTGATGAACGGGAAATGCAATTCACGACTCGTTCGTGAACGGGAAGATACGTCACTGACTCGTAAAGTCCCTCCACCATCGAGCGCTCGCTGGCGCTGCTGATTGGTCATTCACGAATATTCACGAGTGAGTGACAGACAGTATTGCTGCTATGCCAGCCGACACGTTTTGCCGACATTGATGTTTTAATTTTGTATTTTTTGGGTTGTAGTTTTGGTGAATTCTCTTCGATGGTCAGGTGGTCTTCCAAACAAACGGTGAAAAAGTGGCTGGCTTGGGGAAGGAAAACTTCAGTCACACACGGCTGATTGGGGAAAGATTTTATTCAACCGATGTCAGAGAGAAGTGTCTCGCGCCCTAGCCAAGATGTCGAGTCCCTTTGTTTACTCTCGCTCTAAAACTTATACCCCCGCGCTTCCCTTCACTCGGGTGCGCGCACACGGGGCTGTTGGGTGATCTATGACCCCCCAGTCATAGATCCTTGATGGTGTGTTATTGTCAAATATTGTTTGTTTTTTAATCTCCATCGCAAACCGGATATCATACGGAGGCCGCAATTACAGATGCGCAGAACGGATGCGTAAGACACGTCAGCTATATAAAGAGCGAGAGTTCAGTTCTAAATGCGTATTACAGGTAATATTTTATTTCACAACACTTTGCCTTTTTCCTTTCTTCTCTGCTGTTCACTTCAAACACGCTCCATACGAACACAATGCTCTCGTATCAGACGCTTGCTCGATCACCTGCTCGTTTGCTGTCACAATGTACCCTACACAAATCCGAAACATTTCTTCGCTATTGAGTTTGCTAGCGCATGCGCAGTGATACTGACCGGCAGAATAACATCCGGTTGTTCCCGAAAATGATCTTTTTTCTGAAATAATTTTACGTTTACGGACTTAAGTAAGAGTCAAAATTTGGGTGCGTATTATACATGGGTACAGGCTTTTTTCCAGCATCGACATGCCATTTTTAGGGTGCGTATTATGCACAAGGGCGTATTTTACATGGGAAATTACGGTAATCATTTATGTTAAAACTTGTCTGGTGTTTTAGTCCTTGTTTTTATATTCGCCAATTAAAAAATAAAAATCAGACATTTGGTTAACTCCTTTATATGACAATATGTGTATGTGTTTTACGTTGTTATATGAGTTGGTGTCCCCCAAAATAACAACATTTTCAACCTTTTATTCAAACACAAACACATTCGGTATAATAACACCATCAACTATGTTGTGAATTTTTATTCTGGTATCATGCAATGTATATCTCACTAGTAAGCCTAAGTGTGACCGGGTCATGTTCGGGTCAGGTTCGTGTGGGATTGTTTGGGGCTTTGTCCAGGAATGTAGGCTCATTGGCACCAGACACATCTGGTTTCCATTAACAACTGCTAAGATATGCACCGTGTAGAGTTAGGGAGGCTGACTGGGGGGTCATAGATCACCCAACAGCCCCGTGTGCGCGCACCCGAGTGAAGGGAAGCGCGGGGGTATAAGTTTTAGGGCGAGAGTAGACAAAGGGACTCGACATCTTGGCTAGGGCGCGAGACACTTCTCTCTGACATCGGTTGAATAAAATCTTTCCCCAATCAGCCGTGTGTGACTGAAGTTTTCCTTCCCCAAGCCAGCCACTTTTTCAGCGTTTGTTTGGAAGACCAGCTGACCATCGAAGAGAATTCACCACAATTATTGGCGTCACGAACAGTTCTCGTGTCCTTCGGGGAGCCCTCGCCCGCCTTGGTGAGAGCACTGAGCGTCCGGCCGGCATGCTGAGTTTGAGGTGAGAAGCTTTCACTCACAGTATCGCGATGTGCTCGTGCCTGGTGTGGGGGGGGGGACGGAGGGGCTCCTAAGGGGGACAGTTAATGGGCCTGGTGTGCCAGTGGCTGGCAAAGGGGGGGGATTTGTCTCCCCTAGCTGAATGTCGACAAGATGTGGATTTTGAAAGGGGGGAGTAGCCCCAATAGGAAAATGAAAATGTACAATAAAAATAGAAAAAAGAAAAAGGTAAATAAAAATGGAAAAATAGCATAAAACTAAATGGGGAATGTGCACAACAGTGTGAGTGACATGTCTGGTGTGAATGATGAATGAGAAAGAAAATGCCCCGAGTGAGAGGGCAGGTTGTACAGGACGGGATGTCTGGGGCATCGCCGCTCGGCTGTCATGGGAGAATAATAATAGAAAGTCCCATAAAACGTGGACTTTATTTTGGCGACAGATCCGATGGAGGATAGAAATTTTAGCTGTATGATTGAGGCGACATCGGTGACATCAGCAATGACCTGTTGAAGCCTTTCAGGAAATGGGAAAGGTTCATTTATGCCAACACCGACGGAGCAAGGGTCCCCGAATATCCGTATCACTGCACGCTCCAATACTCCAAAGACTCAACACAGTCCCAAGCGGAAGAGTGGTTGCAGCGACAACCCCGTGAAGTACAACTAAACGGAACCTGCATCCTCCTGGGACCACAGGGAGTGGCCATGAAGATGCACAATGACGGATACCTCAACAAGGAATTCAAAGTCAAGGACAGCGTCCCCCATGTGACCTTGATGGTGTCAGAGCAAAATGAGCAGCAAAATGTGGGAGAGATGATGATGGAGGCGGAGATACTCAAATTTGTCCCACTAAAGGAGAACAATGCTCTGTGGGTGAGTGATGATAGACGATTTATGAAGATCATGATTTCAGCACAAGGATACGGACGACCTCAAACGGTGCAGCTGTCGCACGAATCCGTCCCATGTTCTTGCTGTATGCTCACTGGCTCGGTTTTGCCCCTCATATTCAATGGGTTATTGGTCTGTTTTTATTCATCGCTCATTTTATTTTATTTATTATTTATTATTTATGGTTTGTGCCTTCTTGTTTTTGTTTTGTGTCGCCTACTTGTATGTCTCGTCACCGTGGGATGGAGGAAACGGAATTTCGGTTTCTTTGTGTGTCTTGACATATGAAGGGATTGACAATAAAGCTGACTTTGACTTTGACTTGACTTTGACTTAGTGTGGCAGCGGACCGTCTACAAGAGGAGATGCTACAACAGGTGCCCGATTATGTGTGGTCACGCCATAGTACGGACATTGGACTTGTAAAGTCAGCACAACCAGTAAGAGTGGATCTTCGGCCTGGCTGCAAGCCTCCGTGGAAAACACAGTACCCACTGAAGGAGGAAGCAGTGCGGGGGATTGAGACACAGATTGAAGGACTGCTTGTGGCAAACGTGTTGACAATTACACAAACGCCTCTTAGCAACACGCCAATATTGCCGTTGAAAAAGCTAGACAATTCCCATCGGCTGGTACATGATCTTCGGGCGGTGAACGAGGTGGTGGTTGATAAAGTAGCTGATGTGCCGGACCCACACACCTTGCTGACACAAATTCCGCCTGACGCGGAATGCTTCACGGTGGTGGACTTGTGTGGCGCTTTTTTCAGCGTCCCACTCAGCCGCGAATCGCAAGGACTTTTTGGTTTTACATTCAAGCGTCAGTTCTATCAGTACCAGAGACTTCCGATGGGCTATAAACATAGCCCCCATGTGTTCAACAAAGTGCTAAGAGATGATCTTGAAGGGTTGGAACGGCAGGTGCAGAGCACCGTCATTCAATATGTGGATGACATTATTGTCTGTGCATCAGACGTAGAGACGTGTCACAAAGATTCAATCAAATTGTTGCAAATTCTCGCGGAGAAGGGCCACAAGGTGTCACAGAAAAAACTCCAATACTGCCAATTGCAGGTTGACTATTTGGGCCAGAAAATATCGCGCGGATTGAGACGTATTTCTGATGGCCATTTGGAGGCTATAAGAACAGCCCCGAAGCCCAGAACTGTCAGACAGATGTTGACGTTTCTGGGCATCGCGGGTTATTCAGCCTCCTGGGTGGAGGAATACGCTAAATTAGTAATAATAATAATAATAATTCATTCAATTTATATCGCGCTTTTCAATAACCCAAAGACGCTTTACAGGGAACAAAAAAGGGGGGGGGGGGTACGTATGGGGGGGGGAGACAGTAGGATATAGTTAATAACAGGACATCGGTCAGCAGTGCGAAGAAGATGGATGGAGGAGCAGGGGGGGCGGGAGCGGAGTTTGTTGAAGTTGGCAGTACGGGAGGTGGGAGTGACGTTTTTTGGTAGTCCAAAAAGAGGAGATGGATGAGCCATCGGGGAAGTGCCGGTCCAAATGTTGGACCAGATGGTGATGCCGGTCGACCTCGACTGCACCCGCTCGAACGGCAGGCCCCAACGCACCACGGCGGCACACAGCAGAGCCACAGTTGGCGAGCCCGCAGGGAGTGGAGCCCGTCGCCCGAGAACGCCGGACGGAAGGCCAGAGAGCCAGGCCAGAGCTGCCGTAGAGTCCACAGCAAGCACAGCACAGCAGGCGGCCACAGGCTCAGAGTCAGGAGGCAGGAGGGTCCGGTGGTGGTTTTGGCCAGTTGGCTGTTGACTAACTGGCTAACGTAGCTGGTAGTCCGAGGGAGAGGAATAGGTGAGAGCGGAGCTGCGGGAATGCGAAGTGGACGGAAGACAACACGAGAAAAATAAAAGACGAGACTGGTGCACTGAAAACGGGAAAACGAAAAACAAGTAACGGACACGGTCCGGGACAGAAGCGGCAGTCAACAAGTTTGACGCCAGCGTGCTCTAACCCGGAAGACAACAGACGGTGGGGGAGGCCTCTGAGGGCCATGATCAAAGATACAGGCAATAATGAACTCCACGCAGTGCTAGATTGGACACAGGATGGCCACATAGCATTTGAAACGATCAAAACGAGATTGCAGGAGGCTCCGGCTTTGGCTTTACCTCTTCCGTCACAATGGGCTATCCTGTGACCATTCTCACTCATCATAGTCTTCGGACTCTTTTGAATCATGGGAAGTACACCTTGACAGAGTCCCGGCTCAGAGACTATTACAGGCTCTTGGACCAAGAGGATGTCACTCTGGCAAGGTGTACTACAGTAAACCCAGCTGACTTTTTGCCTTTGCTTTTTGAGGACGGTGAGCCCCATGATTGCGTACACGAGGCGGAAAGGTTTTCCAGATTGCGGTCAGATTTACAAGCCATCCCCCTGGGGGAGGCGGATTTAGAACTATGGACGGACGGCTCTTGTTATCGAATTGGGGAGACTTTGTGCGCGGGCTATGGGGTTATCCAAGCACACGGAGCAGGTGGAGGACAAGGTCACGCTCAGTGATGTGACCCTGATGCAAGCGGCAGTTAGTCCGATGGACAAACATTTGTGGGTGTCGAGGGGGGCGTGCCAAGACTCAGACGGGGTGCGGAGAAATCACGAGGGTTTGGTGGTGGCCCCGCCAGATTTGTTAGGCCTGCTAATACAAGAGGCACATGGGCTTGCCCATGTGTCAAGTGGGGAGGTGAAGCGAAAAATAATCGCAGAATATGGTTTTTGGGCGCCATATTTGCTCGAACAAATCGATCATGTCATCGGGAAATGTGTAATCTGCTTAAAAAACAACGTGAGGCGAGGGGTAGCTACCCCCACGGGTTACATCCCGACTCCAAACGGCCCCATGAGGGAACTGGTAGTGGATCTTGTTGACATGATTCAATCGGTCGAGGAGAAAAGATACATGTTAGTCGTCGTGGACCGGTTTTCCAGATGGCCGGAGGCGTGTCCGACTAAACGAAAAGATGCTCAGTCTGTTGCCAAGTTTCTGTGCCGCGAAGTCATCAGCCGATGGGGGCTTCCGGATAGGATTTCGTCGGACAACGGGAAAGAGTTTGTGGATAAAACGGTCAAACTAATTCTTCAAAAATTGGGAATCAAACAGCGGCTAGGGGCCGTATATCACCCACAAAGCCAAGGCATTTGCGAGAAAATGAACGGCGTTCTAAAAAACCGAATTTCCAAAATTTGCCAACATACGGGCTTGAATTGGATAGCTGCCTTGCCACTGGCACTAATGGTATGCAGGTCAAGTGCACTTCGCGACTTGCACTTGACTCCTCACGAATTGGTGACCGGGAGACGCATGCCGTCGCCGTGTCTGCGCACCAGTGGCAAAGGCCCAAGCCTGTCAGTTTTGGAGGACGAAATGAAGGCCTATGTCAAACACCTAACCACAATACATAGGAACATTTCCACCTATGTTGTCAACAGGCAAAAACAAGAAGAAGTGCAAGAGAGACTCGAAGCGAACACTAAAGACGCAGTTCAGCCAGGGGACAAGGTGTACGTGAAAGTGTTTCGCCGGAAGTGGTTCAATGAAAGACGGCAGGGGCCATTTGAAGTTGTGCGCTGTACTGGGACGGTGGTGCAAGTCAAAGGCTCACCAACGTGGTTCCACCTGACACACTGCGTCAAGGTGCCCAAGGACGAAGAACCCCGAGGAGTGAGTCGCTACCGCGACAACCCAGAACGACTACCAGAACGAGGATCACCAGAGGACCAACATCGGGAGGTCGAAAGGCATAACCAAGATGTGGATGCTGTTGGGCCTGCAGCTCCTGTGCCTGACGGAGTCAGGGTCGACACAACCAATGCCCGGGAAGGCCAACAGTTCGACCGTATCGATCTTGGCGACGCACCCACCTCAGCCGGGAGCGACGCCCCACAGTGCGGTACGACCGAGGCACATGCGGCCGGACGGGGCCCCCTCGGTGGACAAAGTCGTCCGGCGGAACAAAGCAGTCCGCCGCAGAGTCCGACCGAAACGTTACGTGGAGCAGTGTTGAATGGGTGGTGGGAGGCGCCATCATCCTGCCGTGCAGGTGCCCCAAGGAGAAGGGGTCTCAGTGCACACGCACTGCCCAATGGGAAGACAATGCGGGTAGCGTACTTGCATTGGCGGGCCGAACATTTGCGGATGATGTACTGTTACTGTGTTGCCTTTAAGGCTGTAATTTCATCAATAAATAATTTCATATGGTTACAATGCTGTAAAAATGTTCCAATAAGTTAAGTAATCATTTCGATCTTGTAATAATAGATAATTCATAGTTTAAGTCGAAAAGTATTGTTGTGAAGCGCTACTTCCGGTTTCGCCGCGCTACTTCCGGTTTCGCGGAGCCGTCTCCAGGATGTTATCAAGTAGCCATGCTGTGGAATGCGGTCAGACTTACATCTGTTGCCATCTGCTGTGATTCATTAACAAGGCAATGCCGTAAGTCGTGTGTCGTTTTAATCTTAATGTTTACGCTGATATTTTGCTATTATTTTGTAAATTGTATTGGATGAGCGCACTTTATTTTCATGTTCTCATCAGCCATTGGCTGACACTATGTAACGTCTGTTGCAGTTTTCACCGCTCAGTAAAGAAAATTACAAGCTAGTACAGTCTCCTGGGTTCTTTGCTGGTGGTTTAACTACGCGTTTCCTCAAGACGCTACAGTGAAAAGGCACCATCTGATGTGTCATCGTGGTCAAAATGGCAGCAAGAAATAGATCTGCGACAAGTCAAACCGGCAGCACAAGCTCATCCGTAGGAAGCGCTGCTCGTGCCCGAGCTAAAGCAGAAGCAGCAAAGGTGAGAGCGTCGTTTGCAAGTAAAGAAGCAGAGCTAAAAGTGGAAAAAGCTGAAAGTGAACTACAAAAAATGAAAATTGACGCAGCGCTAGAAGTGTTAGCATTGCAAAGAGAAGCTCATGCTGCAGAAGCAGAGGCTGGAGTGCTAGAAGATGCAGAGGCAATACAAGATGAACATGAGAGCGGAAATTCTTTATTGGACAGAGTAAAAAGAGAAAGAACAAGTTACTATGTGCAATCACAAAGCGAAATTCGACCTCCAATCGCACAAGTATCAGCTACACCAAAGCAACACAAGGCCTCAGATAACTCATTAGTAACATGGGATCCATCTGAGGAAGATGTTTTTGAGCCACCACCTGTCAGCATTAGGCCAAAGTTCACGTTCAAGAAGACAGCTTTGCCAATTCAAACCAAACTTGGGACAAAACCAAAAGTAGAACAAACAAAGAACGCTCTTAGTCCACACGCATCCCCATTCATGCCTCATTGCAATAATGCAGCGAGCTTACCTCACCCAGCTGAGCCGTTTGCCCAATATATGGCACGTCGAGACCTAATCACATCTGGCCTCTATCAATATGACGATAGGCCAGAGAACTTCAGAGCATGGTACTCTTCATTCAGTGGTGCTATAGCTGAAGTCCACCTGACACCGACTCAAGAGTTAGATCTCATGACCAAATGGCTGGGAAAGGAATCTAGTAGTCAGGTGAAGCGCATACGCTCAGTACACGTCAACAACCCCAGTGCAGCCCTACAGAGAGCATGGGAGAGGCTTTGTGAGTGTTATGCAGCCCCCGAAGTGATCGAAGAGTCACTCTTCCAGCGATTGGATAGCTTTCCAAGATTAACAACAAAGGACTATGTCAAACTGCGCGAACTAGGGGATCTCCTCCAAGAGATTCAAGGAGCCAAGGAAGACGGCTATCTTCCTGGTTTGTCGTATCTGGACACTTCACGAGGAATAGGTCCAATAGTCGACAAGCTCCCGTACCCACTCCAAGAAAGGTGGATGACTCATGGTTCTAACTACAAAGAAGATCATAATGGTTGTTTCCCACCCTTCCATTACTTTTGTATGTTCATCTGCAAAGAGGCAAAGAAACGCAATGACCCAAGTTTCACCCAACAAAATAGTCAAACGTACATTAAACAAGAAAGATCCAACCCTAAGAGCTTTAACTCACCCAGACCTATCGCTGTGCACAAAACAAACATTACAACTACAAACAACGACATAAACAACAACTGCCCACTGCACAGTAAGCCACATCCACTAAAGAAATGCAGGACATTCAGGTACAAATCATTGGAGGAAAGAAAGGCCTTCCTCAAAGAGAGAGGAATATGTTTTAAATGCTGCTCTTCAGACACTCATCTCGCTAAGGACTGTAAATCTACAGTAAAGTGCACTGAATGTGACAGCACATGGCACGACACCGTCATGCATCCAGGCCCTCCACCTCAAAACAAGGCTCCTTCACCTGCTCAAGAGGACGGCGGGGAGGGAGAAAAACAACCCGACAATGTCGACGTAACATCAAGCTGTACTGAGGTGTGTGCCCAAGGTCATTGGGGTCGCTCATGTTCGAAAATATGTCTCGCCAGGGTGTATCCAAAGGGTAAAAAAGACAGTGCAGTTAAAGCTTATGTAATCCTGGACGACCAGAGCAATCGTTCCTTAGGTAGGCCTGAGTTCTTTGAACTTTTTAATATTAAAACTAAGCCTTTCTGCTACAACTTAAGAACATGCTCCGGCCTTGTTGAAACACAGGGCAAGATGGCTGAAGGTTTCCTGATCGAGTCGCTTGATGAATCAGTCATCATCCCATTACCTCCTCTTATTGAATGTCCAGACATTCCCAACAATAGGAGTGAAATCCCAACTCCAAGCGCTGTGCTGCACCAGCCTCATCTTCGTCTCATAGCCAAATGCATTCCTGAGTTAGATCCTCAGGCTGAAATTCTCCTGTTGCTAGGTCGAGACATCTTATGTGCACACAAGGTTAGAGAACAAGTCAATGGGCCTCATCATTCTCCGTTTGCCCAACGCCTAGATTTAGGGTGGGTCGTAGTTGGAGAGGTGTGCCGGGGTAAGGTTCATAAACACACAGTCAACACGTTCAAGACGATGATTCTCGAAAATGGCCGTCCAACAGTTTTCGGACTCTGTGACAACTTTCTGCAACTCACAGCAATGCCACGCACTAAAAGACAGGATAAGGCACCTGAACAAACTCTCGGAAAAACAGTATTCAATCGCACAGAAAACGACAACAAACCAGCTCCATCTATCGAGGACATTCTCTTCTTGGAGATTATGGACAAAGGAATGTATAGAGATGACAAGAATAATTGGGTAGCACCCCTTCCCTTCAAAGAACCTCGCCAACAGATGCCAAACAACAGGGAGCTTGCAGTCAGTCGGTTTTTGTCTCTCAAAAGAAACTTACAGAGAAAACCTCAAATGCAAGAGCAATACGTCGAGTTCATGCAAGGCATTTTCTCCAATGGTCATGCTGAAGTGGCTCCTCCACTGAAACAAGGTGAAGAGTGCTGGTATCTTCCAACTTTCGGGGTTTATCACCCACAAAAGCCCAATAAGATCAGAGTTGTTTTTGATTCCAGTGCCCAGTATTCCGGCGTCTCTCTCAACAGCGTCCTTCTCTCCGGGCCTGATTTGAACAACAGTTTGCTTGGGGTCCTCCTACGATTTCGGAAAGAGACAGTTGCCATTATGGCAGACATACAGCAAATGTTTCATTGTTTCCTGGTGCGTGATGACCACCGGAACTATCTCCGTTTTCTGTGGCATAAGGACAATGATATAAATAAGGAGGTCATCGAATATCGAATGAAGGTCCATGTATTTGGAAACTCGCCATCACCTGCAGTAGCCGTTTATGGATTGCGCAAAGCCATCCAGGATGGGGCAAAGGACTATGGCGCCGACACAGTCGAGTTTGTGGAAAGGCATTTTTACGTTGACGATGGCTTGATCTCTGTGCCTTCTCCAGCTGAAGCAATTGACTTGCTCCAAAGAACAAAAGCCGCTCTTGCTGAGTCCAATCTGCGTCTGCACAAGTTTGTCTCTAATTCTCGAGCAGTCACAGAAGCCTTTTGTCCTGACGAGTGTGCAACAATCATTAAAGGCCTAGATCTGGAAGGTGAAGAAACTCAGTCACAACGAAGCCTAGGTCTCATTTGGGAAATAATGACAGACACTTTCACCTTCTCAGTGGCCACTGCAATTAAACCATTCACTCGCCGAGGTGTTTTGTCCTCTGTTAATAGCATCTTTGATCCTCTGGGTCTGTTGGCACCTGTCACTATCCAAGGAAGAGCGCTACTCCGTGAACTATCATCAGAGTGTTCAGAATGGGATGCACCTCTTCCGGAGAACAAGCAAAACAAATGGGAAAGTTGGAGAGATTCCCTAAAAGATCTTAAAGAGCTTCACGTCCCAAGAACCTACACATCAACTTCTCTCAGGCAAGCAGAACGCAACGAACTGTATTTATTTTCAGATGCTTCAAACAAAGCAATTGGTGCTGTAGCCTACCTGAAAGCAGTCCAACAAGATGACAAAGTTGAGGTAGGATTCATTATGGGCAAGGCAAGACTTGCTCCTCAATCAGAACCCACTATACCAAGGCTTGAACTGTGCGCCGCCGTCTTGGCAGTCGAGATGGCCGATCTAATTCAGGATGAGTTAGACCAACAGCTGGATGCAGTTCATTTTTACACAGACAGTAAAGTAGTTCTCGGCTACATCTGCAACGAGTCAAAAAGATTCTACACATACGTCCACAACAGAGTGCAGCGTATTCGTCAGTCCTCCAAGCCAGAACAGTGGCATTATGTGCGCACAGAGGAAAACCCCGCAGATCATGCTTCACGATCACTCACACCATCTCAACTGGCAAAAACAATATGGTTCACCGGACCATCCTTCATCTATCGTTCATCTGCAGAAACAAACCAAGTAAGTGGGAAGTTTGAGTTACTTGATCCAGAAAAAGATTGCGAATTAAGGCCACAAGTTAAAACACTGGCGACTAACCTTCAAGTCCTCACATGTAAAAGCTTCCAACGCTTCTCTACCTTCAAGTCATTGGTCAGAGCAACAGCTTTCCTCATTCACATCGCAAAATCATTCAATGGCAGTAATCCAAACAGAGAATGCAAAGGATGGCACAAATGTCACTTACCTCAAACACTGGACGAAATGACTCGCGCTAAACACATCATTCTCAAGGAGACACAACGAGCAACGTTTGGAAAAGAACTGTTGGCTCTTCAAGCCGGAAAACCAATTCCCACACAAAGCCCTCTACAAAAACTCAGCCCAATCCTGGATAATGGCCTTATAGTTGTCGGAGGCCGAATCAAGCACTCTGATTTTGAGAACTTTGAAAAGAACCCAATAATCATTCCCAAAGACTCTCACATTTCTCTCCTGCTCACTCGTCACCACCATGAGCAAGTAAAACACCAGGGTCGCCACCTGACAGAAGGCGCAATAAGGGCTGCTGGGCTTTGGCTTATAGGTGGCAAAAGACTTGTCAACTCTGTGATCCACAAATGCATTATTTGCCGCAAACTACGTGGAAAACAGGAAGAACAACGCATGGCAGATCTGCCATCTGAACGCCTTAAAATGTGTCCTCCATTTACTTATGTGGGCCTTGATGTTTTCGGGCCATGGACAATAACTACCAGGCGTACTAGAGGTGGACAAGCCCAAAACAAGCGCTGGGCCATCATGTTTAGCTGCATGAGTTCGAGGGCTGTACATATTGAGGTGATCGAATCCCTGGACACATCCAGCTGTGTAAACGCCCTGAGACGCTTCTTTGCTCTGAGGGGTCCCGCCAAAAGTCTTTTATCCGATCGAGGTACAAACTTCATTGGGGCATCCAAGGAGCTAGGAATGGACAGTACAGTACAACAGTATCTAAGTGACCAAGGGTGCATCTGGGAATTCAATCCACCTCATGCCTCCCACATGGGAGGCGCCTGGGAGCGCATGATTGGTGTGGCTCGAAGAATTCTGGACTCCATGCTGCTTCAGAACAAGGTAGAACTAACTCACGAAGTGTTGTGCACTCTCATGGCGGAAGTTACAGCCATCATCAATGCAAGGCCACTTCTCCCAGTTTCTTCGGATCCAGACAATCCATTCATTCTGTCTCCGTCAATGCTCCTCACACAGAGATCGTGCCTTCTACCACCTCCTGGAGAATTCTTGGAGAAGGACTTGTACACTAAGCAATGGAGGCAAGTTCAGGCTCTTGCCAACCAGTTTTGGACGCGTTGGAGGAGAGAGTACCTGCCCTTACTACAAAGGAGACAAAAATGGACTCAATCTAGAAGAAATCTGCAAGTCGGTGACCTTGTTTTGCTCAAAGACAAGCAGGTCACACGCAACAGCTGGCCTATGGCCCGGGTCACTGCAACATTCCATGGAAAGGACAATCGTGTAAGAAGGGTCGAAGTTAAGGTCAGTGACCAAGGCAACATTAAGACGTTTATGCGACCAGTGACGGAAATCATCCTCCTCCTCCCCAAGGACTGATTCTTTCAAGGTTTAGTTAAGCTTATAGTGCCCCCTACGGGCCAGGCGGGGAGTGTGTTGCCTTTAAGGCTGTAATTTCATCAATAAATAATTTCATATGGTTACAATGCTGTAAAAATGTTCCAATAAGTTAAGTAATCATTTCGATCTTGTAATAATAGATAATTCATAGTTTAAGTCGAAAAGTATTGTTGTGAAGCGCTACTTCCGGTTTCGCCGCGCTACTTCCGGTTTCGCGGAGCCGTCTCCAGGATGTTATCAAGTAGCCATGCTGTGGAATGCGGTCAGACTTACATCTGTTGCCATCTGCTGTGATTCATTAACAAGGCAATGCCGTAAGTCGTGTGTCGTTTTAATCTTAATGTTTACGCTGATATTTTGCTATTATTTTGTAAATTGTATTGGATGAGCGCACTTTATTTTCATGTTCTCATCAGCCATTGGCTGACACTATGTAACGTCTGTTGCAGTTTTCACCGCTCAGTAAAGAAAATTACAAGCTAGTACAGTCTCCTGGGTTCTTTGCTGGTGGTTTAACTACGCGTTTCCTCAAGACGCTACAGTTACTTAATACATATAAACGATTCGAGGTGTTGGGGGATTGCGCGTTGTACATAACCAAGATTGGCGGCACTGATTTCGGACAGTATAAATGCACCTGTTTTAAACGGAGCGGGGAGAAGATGAACCGCTCGGATGAGCGGGGGAAGGCAATACGCATTAATTCCGTGAAGTTGGCGGAGAAAAAGACAGGGGCTAAAAGGCACCCAGAAAGCTCGATCGCTGGGCTTGCCGAGAAGGAGTTAGCGGTCGCGACCAAGAACGACACCGCACCCCTGTTAACAAATGACGGTACCGTTGTAACCCAGTTGGGCGTCTCGGACGGTGGAGGCCGAGAGGCCGACGCCTGACGTGGCAAGGCCAGCTGACCAAGCGTTCACAGAGTCGGATTGGTCCCCGACGGAGGGGCGAGATAACTTGCATAATGTGGCGCGCCGAGCGGCTGTGTGGAGGGCTTATGGGTTTGAGGCCTCGGCATTACCAGGGGTCGACGAATGGGCGAGAAAAAATATGTGGTACCAACTGACGGCGCATTCAATTAAGTCCTCCAAGGCGGTGAGTGGGCCATGTCTAGTCCGGGTCAAGACGCCTAGTACACTACAGGCGGTTTTTCAGACCGTCCCTGTGCCAGTGTCCGACAACTGTCAGCTCCGGTTGCTGCTTTGGTTGGTGTATGAGCAATCGTGGAAAGCACCCGAGACCGATGCTCAGGTTAGGAAGGTTTTCAAACCGACGGGAGAGTGTGAGTGGATAAGTGAACGCCCGTATTTAGATTTACTCGCCGTGCATGATGATATCCGGGTGGCAGTGCCAGAGTCAATAGAGGTGCCATCGGTAAGGGTGCCCGCTTGTTTTTGTTCTAATGTGACGCACGGGGGACCCGGAGTGGCTATGGGGGTGGCAGACTGCGAGGTCTACTTCATGCAATTCCCAGAGCAGTCGGGGGGAGAGAGAGGGGCCATCCATCCTGTGACCTTCGCGTTGCCGAACACGCCACGCGTCATTACTGTGAGGGTGGAGAATCGTACAGTACCTGGTAATACCACCGTAGGTAATCTTAGAGACATCTGGTGGGTATGCGGGACTAGGGCCTATTTGTTTTTGCCTTATGGCTGGGGGGGTTGCTGCTATCCGGCGACCTTGAGACTCCCTTTTGAGGTGATGCCGATTAGGAAGGGCCACAGGCCCCAAGGTAGTGTCTTCGGTCATGTCCCGAGTCGGGCTAAGAGGGAGATGGCGGCGTTTCACACTACAGAGGCGTACCATTGGAGGATTAGCCTGGGGGAGAAATGGGGCCTCGGGATTTTCCCCTGGTACGGGGTTACGTTTTTGGCTGATCATATTGATAACATTACATATACTCTCCAGAATTTCGCTAACGAGACAATCAAGGGTTTCAGGCAGTTGTCACTTACCCAGAAGAGCCATCGCTTGACCCTGCTTAAACACGACATGGCCTTGGATTATATCCTGCCCCGGCAAGGGGGGTTGTGCGTGTCCCTGAATTTGTCGGATGACGCCTGTTACACTTTAATCTCTGATAACACGGACAATATTACCAGTGTCATTGACGCGCTCAGAACTATCCGGGACTCTTTCGGGCCTTCTGAGGGCGCCGGCTGGTCGGCTACGAGCTGGCTGAAGGATAGGCTGGGGCCTATGGGGGCGATACTGGTTCAGTTGTTGGGGGCGCTGGGGATATCATTGTGTGTGATGTTTTGCTTTTGCACAGTGATATTGACGTGCGCGAAGGCCGTGATGTTGCGGTGGTTCGGTGTGGTAATGCCGGGGGACCAAACCCAGATGCCGTTGATCCCGGTTGAACGCGGGGTGGATCGGGGTTTTGTGGAGGAGGTGCTGGTAAATGATAGGTACCGATTTTAGAAAGAAAGAAAAAGAAAAAAAAAAAAAGAACCATTATGCAATAGTGCCGCCCTGGTATACCCGGTGTTTTAGCTTAGATTTTGCTTATTTTTTCGTATTGGATTGCATGATTGTGTTTTTGTTTTTTACTTTTCTTCATTGTTATGTGGTTTGCCCTACAGTGTTGCCCGGCCGGTGGTGTCCGGGTGGGGGGATGGAGAGGCCGTCCGGCCCGTGATCGACATTGCCGTGTTCCTCATACCAATGTTGCATGTGTGCCTTGCATTTTATGTCATTATCATCACTCGATGCTGGCAGTGGTTCTCATTCGTTACAGGACGCTTGGACGCTGACCGGGGCCTCGCAAGGGATGCTAAGGACGGTGGCATGGACTTGGGGACGTTGCATGGACAGCGGGCCCTGGGCAGCACCAACCGGTGCTCCTCGCCGAGGAGGCCTCAGTGGACTGGACATTGCTGATGCACGCACTCGCACATGCAAGGGGGGGGGGCAACACTGGGGGGAGTGGGGCGTTACTCTGTTGCATGCTTTGATGACTCGTTTGTGTATACCTCACTATGCGACCTTGTTGTTTTGCCATATTATTTACTTTGTTACCTCGTTTGCTTACCCCGTGGCATGTTTACCATACGACATTGCATTTTGACCGATTTGTATTTGAGGGGCGTGGTTCTGTTTGTTGCTGTTTTTGGGGCTCGTGCTACGCTTTGTGGAATGTGGTGTGTGCCGGAGCTCCCTTCACCTGGCTCTCGCCAGGTGAGAGGCGTCTCTGGGGGTGTAGAATGGGCCTCCCTCTTTTTCCTCGTCATTAGATTGGCGAGGTTTTTTCGACGGTGGTCCGGCAACTTTTTGGGGCTTCTAACGGGCCACTGCAAAATTTTCCTCTCCAAATTGATGGCGTTGTTGATATATTACCGAAGGGGGGTGTGCGGACGGCGTCAATCAGTTAATGGGGTTGGGGGATTCAATCTTGGTCAAGTGTGGTTCCTGAGAGGCCTCAGATTGCTGTCAGGGAGGAATTCAGAGTCAGAGTCAGCTTTATTGTCAATGCCTTCATGCTAAGACACACAAAGAAATCGAAATTTCGTTTCCCCTATCCCACGGTGACGAGACACAGCACACGATTAACATACAAGTAAACAACGGGGGAGAGAGTTCAGGACCCCAACAGCCCGGAGATCACAAACCAGCCAGTGGCGAGCAGTGCTTGCATCCCACAACAGAGTCCCGGCACCATTTCGTCACGGACGTAGACGCACATTCCACCTCCTCGCGATGTTCCCCCTCGTACAATGGCCCGGTCCGCCCGATAGCACGCCAGCCGCTCCAGATGCACAGCAGTTACGCACTGTCCGGTCCGTAGATCTCAGCAGGCATGTTGATGTCCAGCGATCGAACGTTCGCCAGAAGAATGGAAAGCACGGCCGGGCGAGCTGCGTTGGCCGCCAGCCTGGCCCGGACGCCCAACCGGGGGAGGAATAGCAGGCGAGTCCGGCGACGCTTCAGGACGGAGCAGACCGAGCGCCTTTAATGTCCCCGCTTCAAAGTCCAGATCGCCACAAAACTCGCTTTCGCCGATGTCGAGCAGAACCAGCCCGCCGTACTTGTAGCACAACCCGGTACGACGAGACGAACACACAAAACTGTCGGACAAACCCACATTAAACGACAAAACAAAACACCGTTCGGGACAGAGAGAGGCCGCTGCGTGTGCACGCGCCGCCATCTTACTTCCTTACTTCTTACATCTTACTTACATTCGATATTAAATTAGGTTGAGCTTTCCTAGTTAATGTAACCTTAAGTAGCATGCCTTGAGCATGATTTAGGATGAGACAAATAGGTCCAAATTGTAGACGAAAACCATAAAATGGTTGGCGGAAGGTTTTTGGATGTACCGATGTCATTTCTTGTCGGGTTGTTGTCGGGGCACTTGTTGTGCCCCGTCAGGGGGGAATGTTGTGAATTTTTATTCTGGTATCATGCAATGTATATCTCACTAGTAAGCCTAAGTGTGACCGGGTCATGTTCGGGTCAGGTTCGTGTGGGATTGTTTGGGGCTTGGTCCAGGAATGTAGGCTCATTGGCACCAGACACATCTGGTTTCCATTAACAACTGCTAAGATATGCACCGTGTAGAGTTAGGGAGGCTGACTGGGGGGTCATAGATCACCCAACAGCCCCGTGTGCGCGCACCCGAGTGAAGGGAAGCGCGGGGGTATAAGTTTTAGAGCGAGAGTAAAGAAAGGGACTCGACATCTTGGCTAGGGCGCGAGACACTTCTCTCTGACATCGGTTGAATAAAATCTTTCCCCAATCAGCCGTGTGTGACTGACGTTTTCCTTCCCCAAGCCAGCCACTTTTTCACCGTTTGTTTGGAAGACCACCTGACCATCGAAGAGAATTCACCAAAACTACAACCCAAAAAATACAAAATTAAAACATCAATGTCGGCAAAACGTGTCGGCTGGCATAGCAGCAATACTGTCTGTCACTCACTCGTGAATATTCGTGAACGACCAATCAGCAGCGCCAGCGAGCGCTCGATGGTGGAGGGACTTTACGAGTCAGTGACGTATCTTCCCGTTCACAAACGAGTCGTGAATTGCATTTCCCGTTCATCAACGAACGGATCTGTGAGTGAACGAGTCCTGACTTTCACGTTCGCAAACGAGTCAATGAGTGAACTGCCTTCCCGTGCATCAACGGATCAGTCAGTGAACATGTTGCGTCTCCTGGTGTGAACTATTTAAGCCAGAATGTAAATTTACGATTTACTTGTAGTAGTTTTTAAATAATGTGTATGCATATATGCCTGAATATTGTTATCCAATATATCTACTGCAATTTCACATTAGATTGCTGGTTTGAAATTTACTTTTATTATTATTAATATTATTATTATTATTATTACCGTTTTTTCCATGTATAATGCGCCCCCATGTATAATACAAATATATAATAATACTAAAATGGCATGTCGATGCTGGAAAAAAGCCTGTACCCAAATTTTGACTCCTACTTAAGTCCGTAAACGTAAAATTATTTCAGAAAAAAGATCATCTTTGGGAACAACCGGATGTTATTCTGCCGGTCAGTATCACTGCGCATGCGCTAGCAAACTCGATAGCGGAGAAATGTTTCGGATTTGTGTAGGGTACATTGTGACAGCAAACGAGCAGGTGATCGAGCAAGCGTCTGATACGAGAGCATTGTGTTCGTATGGAGCGTGTTTGAAGTGAACAGCAGAGATGAAAGGAACAAGGCAAAGTGTTGTGAAATAAAATATTACCTGTAATACGCATTTAGGTTTAGAACTGAACTCTCGCTCTTTAGTATATAGCTGACGTGTCTTGCGCATCCGTTCTGCGCATCTGTAATGGGGGCCTCCGTATGATATCCGGTTTGCGATGGAGATTAGAAAACAAACAATATTTGACAATAACACACCATCAAGGATTGCACCATCGCATCAAACGATGTGTCGTCACTTATGAATTTTACTAAGTGTGTTGGGCAGGATGGCTGAATGCGATGCGCGATTGACAACAAACAAGAAGAAAGGTGATTTCAAGTTTTATTTCGAGGGAGATTTTCTTCAAAAAAATAAATGAATAAAAACTTACCCGTGTATAATGCGCACCCCAGATTTTAGGACAATAAATTAGTTACATTTTTTGCATTATACATGGAAAAAACGGTATCATTTTAATAAACATTTGTTAAAACTTGTCTGACTGTTTTTATATTCGCCAATCAAAACATAAAAATCAGACATTTGGTTAACTGCTTTATATGACAATATGTACAGGACTGTCTCAGAAAATTTGAATACTGTGATAAAGTTCTTTATTTTCTGTAATGCAATTAAAAAAACTAAAATGTCATACATTCTGGATTCATTACAAATCAACTGAAATATTGCAAGCCTTTTATTATTTTAATATTGTCAGGGTCCGGGGTGGCATATTCTTTTGTCCACAGGGAGCAATGGCGGAAGTAATCTGGGGAGAGGACGCTGGCGCTGATTGTTCGCCGCTTCTCCACCAGAATTAGTTTAGTTTTAGTGTTTTTATTTTTTTATTTTTTTAGCCATTATTAAAGTTTAGTTTTTAGCTTCTAGTTTTAGTGTGCAGTGCGCCTGGACCGCGGCGAACCGCGGCGAACCTCCACAGAGCCGGCTGCCTACTACGGCGCGCCCCCCCCCCCCGCCAAGGCATCCTGGCTAGCCTAGCCAATGGCTAACACTCAAGTTCAGTGTTCTCCAATCGGCACTATGTTAACTTACTCCATCCCCCGCTTGCTGGAGCTGAGTAATCACACCATTCCAGGGTGTGTCTCAGTCATCAAACAACTCGGACTTCTCCGCAGACCACGTTACATCCACAGAAGCACCCGTCGTAACTTTGTTTTCTCCCAACCCGTCCATAACACTGTACCATTCATCTGCTCCTCCTCCGCCCGACACCCCGTCGCATGTACAACACGTCATCAGATACATGCGGGGCTGCAGTACTCCAGGTGGCCTGGAAATCATGGTGCGGATTTAACTCCTACACGGAGCGGACTCCGACACAAGACGGACACCGGGTTGCCGGGAAAACACGGAGTGTTAATTTCTCCAGCACGGGACGGACACCAACACGGAGTGGATTTCACTCCAACACAGAGTGGACTGCACTGCATGTGGCACAGAAAACGTGGAGTGGATTTCTCTCTACTTCGCCCCCTACCTAAACACAGCCCCACAGCCACAATCAAAATGGATCTCCTCAACATCCAAGCACTCACCCGTAAATCATCATTTATTCACGACCTCATCCTGGACAAAGGCTTAGACATAATGTGCCTGACTGAGACCTGGCAACCACCCGATGTCTATCAATCCCTCAATGAAGCCTGTCCCTCTGGTTATAAATACATAACTAAACCTCGCAGCACTGGCCGTGGCGGTGGCCTGGCTGTACTCCACCGTCTTGATCTAGAGCTGTCCCCCCTCCCTCTACCTGATCACTCCTCATTCGAATCCCTTGCATTCAAATGTAAACCTCCATATCCTATCACAGTTTTACTTATTTACCGCCCTCCTAAACCAAACTCCTCTTTCATTCCAGAACTACACGATCTACTCACTACCCTCTGTACCTCCACTTCCTCTAATCTAATCATATTAGGTGATGTTAACATCCATGTCGACACCCCCTCCCGCCCCCCTGCCTCTGACCTGTTGCAACTATTGGACTGTTTACACCTCACCCAACATGTAAATGTCCCCACACATGACAAAGGGCATACACTTGACCTTGTCATCTCCTCATCGGCCATAAGCAACCTGCAAGTTCATGAGGTCGGTGTGTCTGACCACAAACGTATTCAAATGGAACCCTAACCCTAACCCCACTCCAAACCCAAGCGGCAAATCTCATTCAGAAATTTCAAAAACATCAACCAAGACACTATAGCACAGGACCTCCAGCTTCTCTCCTCCTCCTCTGCAACCTTTACATCAGTCAGCAAGGCAGTGGACCATTACAATAACTCCTTGGCCAAACTTCTAAGTATCCACGCCCCCCAAAAAAACAAAACAGTCACCTTTTCACGCTCAGCCCCCTGGTACACCAGTGAGCTGCGTCTGATGAAGTCAACTGGACGCATCCTGGAGCGTCGTCTTAAAGCCTCAGGACTGACCGTGCACAAACAGGCCTACAAAGAACATCAGAAGGCCTACTCAAAAGCCCTTGGGACTGCACGTGCCCAGTTCTATTCCAATATCATAAACAATACCCCTGGAAATTCAAAACAGCTCTTTTCAACCATCAACCACTTTCTCAAACCCCAACCCACCACTCCAACAGAATCCTCAGAGGTAGTGTCCAACAACTTTATGACCTTCTTTACCGCTAAGGTTGACAACATCCGCACCCAGCTCCTCTCCTCTTCTTGCCCCACCACTTCACCTCCCCCCCCCTTCCTTCCACCCGGGACAGTCCAGCCTCTCCGCTGCTTCTCCCCTATCTTGCAGTCGGAGGTAGAAGACATCATCAAAAAGATGAAACCCTCCACATGTGCCCTGGACCCTTTCCCCACAGCCCTCATTAAACGACAAACCTCAGCCATTAGTCCCCTAATAACCAATGCCATCAACCTCTCACTCCAGTCTGGCTCTGTACCCCCTGCATTGAAGACTGCCATTATTACCCCCCTGCTCAAAAAACCCTCACTTGACCCGGACAACCTTGCCAACTACAGACCAATATCTAACCTCCCGTTCCTCTCCAAGGTTCTGGAAAAAGTGGTAGCTGCCCAACTTCACACTCATCTCACCCGCAATAACATCGCTGAGAAATTTCAATCCGGGTTTCGCTCTGGCCACAGCACTGAAACAGCACTTGTTAGGGTCACCAACGACCTTCTCATGGCTGCCGATGCAGGCTCCCCGTCAATTCTCATCCTGTTGGATCCTGAAATATAAAGATGCGCTTATCTTAGCAAAAACTCGGTATTTCTCGCAAGTTATTAATCTCAATAAAAACAATCCGAAACACCTATTTGATACAGTGGCAAAGCTGACTCTACGCCAGCCGACCCCCGATAATTCCTTCCACTCAGCTGACGAGTTCATTAAATTTTTTGCTCAAAAGGTTGAGTCCATTAGGGACGAGATCAAGAATACCATTCCAGTCGTGCGGTCGAGCCCGCCGTGTACCAACGCTGATGATCATGCAACAACCCTCTCAACTTTTAATAGCGTGTCCCTTGAAAGGCTTACACAAATGGTTAGTGCGGCTAAACAAACAACATGTTTGCTCGACCCTCTTCCAGCCAAACTACTTAAAGAATTATTTCATATTTTAGGACCGTCTGTCTTAAATATAATCAAGCTGTCTGTCTCCTCTGGGATAGTGCCAACAGCCTTCAAAACCGCTATCATTAAACCGTTGCTTAAGCGACCAAATCTTGACCCGGACTGTCTCAGTAATTATAGGCCAGTTTCAAACCTCCCATTTATAGCAAAACTTCTTGAAAAAGTAGTAGCACAGCAGCTTAATGATTACATGGTCGCCAATAATCGATATGACTCTTTTCAGTCTGGTTTTAGAGCTAATCATTCCACTGAGACAGCACTTGCTAAAGTGACTAACGATCTCCTCATAGCTATGGATTCAAACACTTCATCTGTACTGTTACTACTCGATCTTAGTGCTGCCTTCGACACTGTAGACTTTGATATTTTATTAGGGCGTCTTAAAAGTTGTGTTGGTATTTCAGGGTCAGCACTAGGCTGGTTCCATTCCTATCTATCAAATAGGACGCACCGAGTGGTCCATGGCAATGCGTCCTCTGAGCTCTATAATGTTACGTGTGGTGTCCCACAGGGATCGGTTCTCGGACCAATTTTATTTAATATTTATATGATCCCGCTTGGGGACATAATACGTAAATATAATATTAGTTTTCAATGCTACGCGGATGACACCCAATTATATATGCCATTATCGATGACAGATCCGCGTGATTGTTGTAATCTTGAGGCATGCCTTGCGGAGATCAAGCAATGGATGTCTCTCAACTTCCTTCGTCTTAACCCAGATAAAACTGAGATGTTGATAATTGGTCCAACTCGTTTTCAACACTTGTTCAAGGAAACCGCTATAACTATAGATAACCGTACTATCACTCAGAGCGATACTGTAACTAATCTCGGGGTAATGTTTGACCAAACTCTCTCCTTTCAAAAGCACATTAAGAATATAACCAGAATTGCGTTCTTTCACCTTCGTAATATTGCAAAGATTCGTCCGATCCTCTCGACCGGTGATGCGGAAACTATTATACATGCGTTCGTCACGTCGCGCCTGGACTACTGTAATGTACTATTCTCTGGTCTTCCTAAGTCCCGCATCAAAAGTCTACAGTTAGTACAAAATGCTGCTGCAAGGCTGCTCTCACGGACAAGAAAATTTGATCACATTACCCCAATATTAGCCAACTTACATTGGCTCCCGGTCCATTTAAGATGTGACTTCAAGGTTCTTCTATTAACCTATAAATCATTGCATGGCTTAGCGCCTTCGTATCTCGTCGACCTAGTTGTTCCTTATGCTCCGTCTCGTAACCTTCGTTCGCAAAACGCTACCCTTTTAGCGACACCGAGGGCCAAGAAAGTGTCTGCAGGGTCTAGAGCATTTTCTATCCGGGCTCCAGAGCTTTGGAATGCCCTCCCAATGGATATTAGGACTGCTACCTCAGTAGAAACATTTAAGACACGTTTAAAGACACATTTCTATGACATGGCCTTTAACTAACTTGGAGTGGCCGATTCGGCCGGAGTTTGTTTTGTTTTCTCTCCCCCCCCCCTCCCCGGCCGGGGAGGTGGTTAGGTGGCACCCAAGCTGACAGCGGCTATCTGGATTCTTGTGGGCTAATTCAGGTTGGGGGAACTGCAGCTCAACCTCCATAGCCAGGATAGCAGAGGGCTCCTCTGGCAGCCCTTCGCTCTGACTTGGACATCTACTTTTGATTTTCATATTATGTATTATTTGTGCCCTCTCTGCATCCATTACAACCTGGTGATCCTGAAAGGGGGATCCTTCCATCTGTGGTCCCTTCTCAAGGTTTCTCATTTTCCCCGGGCAGGGGTTTTGAGTTTTTCCTTGCCCTTTTGGGAGCTTAAGATCAGGGGATGCTTTGAGAATAATTGTCAATTTTTGTCTATGTGAAGCCCTTTGAGACTGCTTGTGATTTAGGGCTATACAAATAAACTTGACTTGACTTGACTTGATTTAAGCAATAAAACAAAAAATGCTTATAAAACATAAACCAAACGTTGCAGGTGGTCATTTCTGCATGCGCAGTGATAAACTCGGCACTCTGAAGCACCCAAGAGCGCTTTTTACTAGAAAACGTGCTCAGCTCGTCGAGAAAATGCGCTCTAAGCAATACAATTAAAAATGCTTATAAAACATAAACCAAACGTTGCAGGTGGTCATTTCTGCATGCGCAGTGATAAACTGGGCACTCTGAAGCCCCCAAGAGCACTTTTTACTATGCCAACCTAACCAGAGTGACGGGAGAGGCACCATCCAGAAAACGTGCTCAGCTCGTCGAGAAAATGCGATTTAAGCAATAAAACAAAAAATGCTTATAAAACATAAACCAAACGTTGCAGGTGGTCATTTCTTCATGCGCAGTGATAAACCCGGCACTCTGAAGCACCCAAGAGCGCTTTTTACTAGAAAACGTGCTCAGCTCGTCGAGAACATGCGCTCTAAGCAATACAATAAAAAATGCTTATAAAACATAAACCAAACGTTGCAGGTGGTCATTTCTTCATGCGCAGTGATAAACTCGGCACTCTGAAGCACCCAAGAGCACTCTTTACTTTGCCAACCTAACCAGAGTGACGGGAGAGGCACCATCCAGAAAACGTGCTCAGCTCGTCGAGAAAATGCGATTTAAGCAATAAAACTAAAAATGCTTATAAAACATAAACCAAACGTTGCAGGTGGTCATTTCTGCATGCGCAGTGATAAACTGGGCACTCTGAAGCCCCAAAGAGCGCTTTTTACTATGCCAACCTAACCAGAGTGACGGGAGAGGCACCATCCAGAAAACGTGCTCAGCTCGTCGAGAAAATGCGATTTAAGCAATAAAACAAAAAATGCTTATAAAACATAAACCAAGCGTTGCAGGTGGTCATTTCTGCATGCGCAGTGATAAACCCGGCACTCTGAAGCACCCAAGAGCGCTTTTTACTAGAAATAGTGCTCAGCTCGTCGAGAAAATGCGCTCTAAGCAATACAATTAAAAATGCTCATAAAACATAAACCAAACGTTGCAGGTGGTCATTTCTTTATGTGCAGTGATAAACTCGGCACTCTGAAGCACCCAAGAGCGCTTTTTACTTTGCCAACCTAACCAGAGTGACGGGAGAGGCACCATCCAGAAAACGTGCTCAGCTCGTCGAGAAAATGCGATTTAAGCAATAAAACTAAAAATGCTTATAAAACATAAACCAAACGTTGCAGGTGGTCATTTCTGCATGCGCAGTGATAAACTGGGCACTCTGAAGCCCCCAAGAGCGCTTTTTACTATGCCAACCTAACCAGAGTGACGGGAGAGGCACCATCCAGAAAACGTGCTCAGCTCGTCGAGAAAATGCGATTTAAGCAATAAAACAAAAAATGCTTATAAAACATAAACCAAGCGTTGCAGGTGGTCATTTCTGCATGCGCAGTGATAAACCCGGCACTCTGAAGCACCCAAGAGCGCTTTTTACTAGAAATAGTGCTCAGCTCGTCGAGAAAATGCGCTCTAAGCAATACAATTAAAAATGCTCATAAAACATAAACCAAACGTTGCAGGTGGTCATTTCTTTATGTGCAGTGATAAACTCGGCACTCTGAAGCACCCAAGAGCGCTTTTTACTTTGCCAACCTAACCAGAGTGACGGGAGAGGCACCATCCAGAAAACGTGCTCAGCTCGTCGAGAAAATGCGATTTAAGCAATAAAACTAAAAATGCTTATAAAACATAAACCAAACGTTGCAGGTGGTCATTTCTGCATGCGCAGTGATAAACTGGGCACTCTGAAGCCCCCAAGAGCACTTTTTACTATGCCAACCTAACCAGAGTGACGGGAGAGGCACCATCCAGAAAACGTGCTCAGCTCGTCGAGAAAATGCGATTTAAGCAATAAAACAAAAAATGCTTATAAAACATAAACCAAACGTTGCAGGTGGTCATTTCTGCATGCGCAGTGATAAACCCGGCACTCTGAAGCACCCAAAAGCGCTTTTTACTAGAAATAGTGCTCAGCTCGTCGAGAAAATGCGCTCTAAGCAATACAATTAAAAATGCTCATAAAACATAAACCAAACGTTGCAGGTGGTCATTTCTTTATGTGCAGTGATAAACTCGGCACTCTGAAGCACCCAAGAGCGCTTTTTACTTTGCCAACCTAACCAGAGTGACGGGAGAGGCACCATCCAGAAAACGTGCTCAGCTCGTCGAGAAAATGCGATTTAAGCAATAAAACTAAAAATGCTTATAAAACATAAACCAAACGTTGCAGGTGGTCATTTCTGCATGCGCAGTGATAAACTGGGCACTCTGAAGCCCCCAAGAGCACTTTTTACTATGCCAACCTAACCAGAGTGACGGGAGAGGCACCATCCAGAAAACGTGCTCAGCTCGTCGAGAAAATGCGATTTAAGCAATAAAACAAAAAATGCTTATAAAACATAAACCAAACGTTGCAGGTGGTCATTTCTGCATGCGCAGTGATAAACCCGGCACTCTGAAGCACCCAAGAGCGCTTTTTACTAGAAATAGTGCTCAGCTCGTCGAGAAAATGCGCTCTAAGCAATACAATTAAAAATGCTCATAAAACATAAACCAAACGTTGCAGGTGGTCATTTCTTTATGTGCAGTGATAAACTCGGCACTCTGAAGCACCCAAGAGCGCTTTTTACTTTGCCAACCTAACCAGAGTGACGGGAGAGGCACCATCCAGAAAACGTGCTCAGCTCGTCGAGAAAATGCGATTTAAGCAATAAAACTAAAAATGCTTATAAAACATAAACCAAACGTTGCAGGTGGTCATTTCTGCAAGCGCAGTGATAAACTGGGCACTCTGAAGCCCCCAAGAGCGCTTTTTACTATGCCAACCTAACCAGAGTGACGGGAGAGGCACCATCCAGAAAACGTGCTCAGCTCGTCGAGAAAATGCGATTTAAGCAATAAAACAAAAAATGCTTATAAAACATAAACCAAACGTTGCAGGTGGTCATTTCTGCATGCGCAGTGATAAACCCGGCACTCTGAAGCACCCAAGAGCGCTTTTTACTAGAAATAGTGCTCAGCTCGTCGAGAAAATGCGCTCTAAGCAATACAATTAAAAATGCTCATAAAACATAAACCAAACGTTGCAGGTGGTCATTTCTTTATGTGCAGTGATAAACTCGGCACTCTGAAGCACCCAAGAGCGCTTTTTACTTTGCCAACCTAACCAGAGTGACGGGAGAGGCACCATCCAGAAAACGTGCTCAGCTCGTCGAGAAAATGCGATTTAAGCAATAAAACTAAAAATGCTTATAAAACATAAACCAAACGTTGCAGGTGGTCATTTCTGCATGCGCAGTGATAAACTGGGCACTCTGAAGCCCCCAAGAGCGCTTTTTACTATGCCAACCTAACCAGAGTGACGGGAGAGGCACCATCCAGAAAACGTGCTCAGCTCGTCGAGAAAATGCGATTTAAGCAATAAAACAAAAAATGCTTATAAAACATAAACCAAACGTTGCAGGTGGTCATTTCTGCATGCGCAGTGATAAACCCGGCACTCTGAAGCCCCCAAGAGCGCGAGAAGGATAGCGTCTCTCAGGTTCTGGTGAACCAGAGGGTACAACAGGAGAGACCGGTCTTTTCAGAGTCTCTGTAGGGTTGCTTTCCCCCATATCAGGGACAGTGATGTGTGTTTCTGGAGCCACAGGTGTGCGTGAGAGATGATACCTGTTTCTCCGGAGATTTCCCCCAGACGCTTCTACGATGTAGGACCTTGGTGTGTTCGCTGTGGACACTACAGTACCTCTCTGTTGCATGTCCTGGACCCACACATGGTCTCCAGGTTGTAAGGCAGGCAAGGTGTGAGCTCTATGTCGTTTGTCAAAATTCAGTTTTTGTTTTTGTCTGTAGCTCCGCTCCTTCCTCCTCACCTTTTCCAAATCCGCTCCTTCTGGAACGAGCTGAGAGGGAATGACCGGAACAGTAGTACGTATTCTACGCCCCATTAGCAGTTCAGTTGGACTACAACCATTTGCTAAAGGTGCGGCACGGCAAGCCATCAAAGCTAAGTAGGGATCACTGGACTTTTTCAGTAGACTTTTGACAGTCCTTATTGCCCGCTCCACCTCCCCATTACTCTGTGGGAAATGTGGACTGGATGTGACATGTGAAAACCCCCACATCCGTGCAAACCTATTGAACTCTTCAGATGCAAATTGCGGACCATTATCGGAGCGTACAACCTCAGGTATACCATGTCGAGCAAAAATAGATTTACAGTGGGTAATTACAGCGTCTGAAGTTGTACACGAAAGCTTGGCTACCTCACAAAACCTTGAAAAGTAATCCACAACCGCAAGATACTGGTTTTTACCGAACTGAAACAAATCTACCCCTACTGTACACCATGGTCTTGAAGGAAACTCAGTTCCTAACATTGACTCCCTGTTGTTAACTCGCTCACGGGCACATGTGTCACACGTCTCAATGAGTTGCTTTAAATCTTTGCTAAGACCTGGCCACCACACAGATTGTTTAGCACGTTCTCTGCACTTGGTAATTCCTAAGTGACCTTCGTGAAGTTTGTTTAGCATTTCATCTCTGAGTGTTTTTGGAATGACCAGCCTACAGCCTAATAACAACAACCCATTCTGAACAGTCAGTTCACCTGCAAAAGGGAAATATGGCATAAAAGTCTTTTCAATCGAAAACTTGTCTGGCCAACCACTGACACAGAACCGCTTAAGCTGTCGCAAAATGTCATCTTTGTCCTGATGAGACTGAATCTCTTTAAGTCTCTTCTCAGTTGCAGGGAGGCTGGCCACTACGGTGTCGGCGTAGAGGTTGATCTCTTCCTCCCGTAGACTGTCCTCCGAAGACGTCACCGGTGCTCTTGATAGAACATCAGCTGTTGCGATGTCTTTGCCAGCCACATGGGATATGGTGAATGAAAATCTCATGAGACGCATTTTCAGGCGTTGTATACGTGGAGGTAGTTCGTCCAGATTTCTCGCGCCAAGTAGAGGGACTAGAGGTTTGTGGTCAGTTTGAACGAGAAAGTCCTTTCCAATCAAAAACTCTGCAAACCTCTCACATGCCCACGTTGTGGCTAGCGCTTCCTTCTCAATTTGCGCGTAGCGCTGCTCCGTGGTGCTCAATGCGCGTGATGCATATGCCACTGGTTTCCAGTCCATACTGCTTGTCTTCTGCAACAATACAGCACCCAGCCCATAAGAAGATGAATCTGCTGAGACTAGCGTATCAGCTGAAGGATCATACAATGCCAGCCCAGGAGGTGTTGTCAAGTCTATCTTTATGCTTTCAAAAGCCTGTATCTGCTGAGGTCCCCATGACCACATGTTCGTTTTTCTTAACAGATCTCTGAGTGGACGTGTCTTTTCTGCTAAGTGTGGCAAAAACTTGCCCAGGTGATTTGCCATTCCCAGAAATCTTCTCACCTCGGAAATGTTGGTTGGTTCCTTCATGGCTTTCACTGCATTTATTTTCTCTGGGTCGGGGCTAACTCCAGTTGCCTGAATGATCTGACCCAGGAACTTGATTTTAGTCTTTGAAAATTCACACTTATCATTAAGTGTCACGCCCGCGTCCCGTAGACAGGTGAGAGCTTCCCTTAGTCTTTTGTCGTGCTCTTCCTGATCCACTCCCCAGATGAGGACGTCATCCATCTGACACACTACTCCCTCCAGGCCTTCTAGGATTTGCTGCATGCGTTTCTGAAAGTGTTCTGGTGCCGAAGATAGTCCAAAGCACAGTCGATTGTAGCAATAGCGACCGAAAGGAGTGATAAAGGTTGTGAGCAGTGATGAGTCTTTTGAAAGAGGAATCTGCCAGAAACCTGCATTGGCATCCAGTTTCGAAAATACCTGGGCACCTGAAAGCTGTCCAAGCGTGTTCTCAACTGAAGGTAGCTGGTGCCTTTCTCTCAAAACCGACTTATTCAGTTGAGTGAGGTCTGAACATATTCTCACTCGGTCACGTGCGGGCTTGGGAACCACCACCATAGGTGCACACCATTCTGTAGGCTGCTCCACCTTGGAGATGACTCCTTGTCGCTCCATACGAGAAAGTTCCTCTTTAACCATTGGCAGTAAAGGGATAGAAATGCGTCGTGGAGTTGAGACGGAGAATGGTTGTGCTTCCGGCTTAAGTACAATATGGTATTCACCTTTCATGATTCCAAGCCCTGTGAATAGCTCCGGAAATTCCTGCTTGATTGTCTCTTTATTGTCCAAAGTAGCTGTATCAAGCCTAGCCACTAGCTGTAATGCAGTGGCTGCTTGTCTGCTCAGTAAAGCTGTACTTAGTCCTTCAACCACATAAATGAACTCCATTATGCTTTTGTCTCTTCTTTTGAGAGTCGCCGAAAACTTGCCTTTAACCTTTAACTGCGACCCGCCTGGCCCCATCAGCACTTTTCTGGTTTGCTTTAGTTCATTGAATTGTCCTTTCACATACATGCCAGCTGGAACTGCCGTCACATCCGCGCCTGTGTCAATTTTAAACACAGCGCTAGACTTGTCCATCTCTACTTCTGTCATCCACGGATCTGAAGATTCACAAGCCAATGAACCCAAAAATGAAACATCCTCTGAAGAAAAATCCTCTAATCTTTCTAGATGGACCTCATACATTTTCTTGGACCTGCACATTCTAGCAAAATGTCCCTTCTTTTTGCAATTATTGCATGAGGCATCTTTAGCCGGGCATTGCTGATAAGCGTGACCTTTTGTGTCTCCACATCTTGTGCACGGTTTGGTTTTGATGGAAAATCCTGGTTTCAGCTGCATTTTATGTTGTTTGGGTCTGGCGCCCCCCTGTAGTTTGATGCGTACACTATCAAGTTGAGTATTAACGACGTCTCCCTTGAAGTTTGTATTCAGCATTTCTTGTTGTTTCTTGACCATTTCACTCTGTCTGGCCTTTGTAACTGCTTTTTCTAATGTAAGCTCTGGATCCAGTTGCAACAGTTCTGACAAACGCTTGTCTCGAAGTCCAACTACAAGCCTATCTCTGACCATCTCATCGTGTAGTTGTCCATATCCACAGTGTTCAGCTAAACAATGAAGCGCGGTGATAAAGCTGTCTGCCGACTCGCCCATCTCCTGCTGCCGCTGATTAAACTTAGCTCTCTCAAAAATTATATTTCTCCGAGCTACAAAGTGAGCATCCAGTCTCTGCGTGACCCTGTGGTACTCACTCATGTGTTCTGGGGTGAGGTGGAGGGAAACCAAAATGTCCTCCGCTTCTTCTCCCATACTGTAGATTAGTGCATTCACTTGGTTCTCCTCCGCTTGAGTATCCAAACCTGATGCGATGCGAAACCTCTCAAAGCGTTTTATCCATTTGGGCCAGTCTTCTGCCTTGAACGTGAATTTTTCCGGTGGCATTACTTGATATTGCGCCATCTCCTCGAGCCTCGTTGTTTTCTTCCTCGTCTCCCTTAGCGTTAGCTCCTGCCTAGCCGTGCTAGCGGACTGAAGTTACTTTTATCACTTTCAACGTCCTGTCTTGCTTGGGACTTACACTAGTCCAGTAGTCTCTTCGCTTCGACACTTTTGGATCCCACTTCTGACACCATGTTCTATGGTTTAATAGGTACATAGAAACCCTTAAGGCAGAGACGGGACAGACGCCCGTTCATGTCAAGACGGAACATACTTTATTGTGTTCCCCTCCCCCAGCAACATATAACCCTCACAACGGTTCCTACCCCGCCTATTACTACAGTCATTTCTGCATGCGCAGTGATAAACCCGGCACTCTGAAGCACCCAAGAGCGCTTTTTACTAGAAATAGTGCTCAGCTCGTCGAGAAAATGCGCTCTAAGCAATACAATTAAAAATGCTCATAAAACATAAACCAAACGTTGCAGGTGGTCATTTCTTTATGTGCAGTGATAAACTCGGCACTCTGAAGCACCCAAGAGCGCTTTTTACTTTGCCAACCTAACCAGAGTGACGGGAGAGGCACCATCCAGAAAACGTGCTCAGCTCGTCGAGAAAATGCGATTTAAGCAATAAAACTAAAAATGCTTATAAAACATAAACCAAACGTTGCAGGTGGTCATTTCTGCATGCGCAGTGATAAACTGGGCACTCTGAAGCCCCCAAGAGCGCTTTTTACTATGCCAACCTAACCAGAGTGACGGGAGAGGCACCATCCAGAAAACGTGCTCAGCTCGTCGAGAAAATGCGATTTAAGCAATAAAACAAAAAATGCTTATAAAACATAAACCAAACGTTGCAGGTGGTCATTTCTGCATGCGCAGTGATAAACCCGGCACTCTGAAGCACCCAAGAGCGCTTTTTACTAGAAATAGTGCTCAGCTCGTCGATTAAATGCGCTCTAAGCAATACAATTAAAAATGCTCATAAAACATAAACCAAACGTTGCAGGTGGTCATTTCTTTATGTGCAGTGATAAACTCGGCACTCTGAAGCACCCAAGAGCGCTTTTTACTTTGCCAACCTAACCAGAGTGACGGGAGAGGCACCATCCAGAAAACGTGCTCAGCTCGTCGAGAAAATGCGATTTAAGCAATAAAACTAAAAATGCTTATAAAACATAAACCAAACGTTGCAGGTGGTCATTTCTGCATGCGCAGTGATAAACTGGGCACTCTGAAGCCCCCAAGAGCGCTTTTTACTATGCCAACCTAACCAGAGTGACGGGAGAGGCACCATCCAGAAAACGTGCTCACCTCGTCGAGAAAATGCGATTTAAGCAATAAAACAAAAAATGCTTATAAAACATAAACCAAACGTTGCAGGTGGTCATTTCTGCATGCGCAGTGATAAACCCGGCACTCTGAAGCACCCAAGAGCGCTTTTTACTAGAAATAGTGCTCAGCTCGTCGAGAAAATGCGCTCTAAGCAATACAATTAAAAATGCTCATAAAACATAAACCAAACGTTGCAGGTGGTCATTTCTTTATGTGCAGTGATAAACTCGGCACTCTGAAGCACCCAAGAGCGCTTTTTACTTTGCCAACCTAACCAGAGTGACGGGAGAGGCACCATCCAGAAAACGTGCTCAGCTCGTCGAGAAAATGCGATTTAAGCAATAAAACTAAAAATGCTTATAAAACATAAACCAAACGTTGCAGGTGGTCATTTCTGCATGCGCAGTGATAAACTGGGCACTCTGAAGCCCCCAAGAGCACTTTTTACTATGCCAACCTAACCAGAGTGACGGGAGAGGCACCATCCAGAAAACGTGCTCAGCTCGTCGAGAAAATGCGATTTAAGCAATAAAACAAAAAATGCTTATAAAACATAAACCAAACGTTGCAGGTGGTCATTTCTGCATGCGCAGTGATAAACCCGGCACTCTGAAGCACCCAAGAGCGCTTTTTACTAGAAATAGTGCTCAGCTCGTCGAGAAAATGCGCTCTAAGCAATACAATTAAAAATGCTCATAAAACATAAACCAAACGTTGCAGGTGGTCATTTCTTTATGTGCAGTGATAAACTCGGCACTCTGAAGCACCCAAGAGCGCTTTTTACTTTGCCAACCTAACCAGAGTAACGGGAGAGGCACCATCCAGAAAACGTGCTCAGCTCGTCGAGAAAATGCGATTTAAGCAATAAAACTAAAAATGCTTATAAAACATAAACCAAACGTTGCAGGTGGTCATTTCTGCATGCGCAGTGATAAACTGGGCACTCTGAAGCCCCCAAGAGCGCTTTTTACTATGCCAACCTAACCAGAGTGACGGGAGAGGCACCATCCAGAAAACGTGCTCAGCTCGTCGAGAAAATGCGATTTAAGCAATAAAACAAAAAATGCTTATAAAACATAAACCAAACGTTGCAGGTGGTCATTTCTGCATGCGCAGTGATAAACCCGGCACTCTGAAGCACCCAAGAGCGCTTTTTACTAGAAATAGTGCTCAGCTCGTCGAGAAAATGCGCTCTAAGCAATACAATTAAAAATGCTCATAAAACATAAACCAAACGTTGCAGGTGGTCATTTCTTCATGTGCAGTGATAAACTCGGCACTCTGAAGCACCCAAGAGCGCTTTTTACTTTGCCAACCTAACCAGAGTGACGGGAGAGGCACCATCCAGAAAACGTGCTCAGCTCGTCGAGAAAATGCGATTTAAGCAATAAAACTAAAAATGCTTATAAAACATAAACCAAACGTTGCAGGTGGTCTTTTCTGCATGCGCAGTGATAAACTGCGCACTCTGAAGCCCCCAAGAGCGCTTTTTACTATGCCAACCTAACCAGAGTGACGGGAGAGGCACCATCCAGAAAACGTGCTCAGCTCGTCGAGAAAATGCGATTTAAGCAATAAAACAAAAAATGCTTATAAAACATAAACCAAACGTTGCAGGTGGTCATTTCTGCATGCGCAGTGATAAACCCGGCACTCTGAAGCACCCAAGAGCGCTTTTTACTAGAAATAGTGCTCAGCTCGTCGAGAAAATGCGCTCTAAGCAATACAATTAAAAATGCTCATAAAACATAAACCAAACATTGCAGGTGGTCATTTCTTTATGTGCAGTGATAAACTCGGCACTCTGAAGCACCCAAGAGCGCTTTTTACTTTGCCAACCTAACCAGAGTGACGGGAGAGGCACCATCCAGAAAACGTGCTCAGCTCGTCGAGAAAATGCGATTTAAGCAATAAAACTAAAAATGCTTATAAAACATAAACCAAACGTTGCAGGTCGTCTTTTCTGCATGCGCAGTGATAAACTGGGCACTCTGAAGCCCCCAAGAGCGCTTTTTACTATGCCAACCTAACCAGAGTGACGGGAGAGGCACCATCCAGAAAACGTGCTCAGCTCGTCGAGAAAATGCGATTTAAGCAATAAAACAAAAAATGCTTATAAAACATAAACCAAACGTTGCAGGTGGTCATTTCTGCATGCGCAGTGATAAACCCGGCACTCTGAAGCACCCAAGAGCGCTTTTTACTAGAAATAGTGCTCAGCTCGTCGAGAAAATGCGCTCTAAGCAATACAATTAAAAATGCTCATAAAACATAAACCAAACGTTGCAGGTGGTCATTTCTTTATGTGCAGTGATAAACTCGGCACTCTGAAGCACCCAAGAGCGCTTTTTACTTTGCCAACCTAACCAGAGTGACGGGAGAGGCACCATCCAGAAAACGTGCTCAGCTCGTCGAGAAAATGCGATTTAAGCAATAAAACTAAAAATGCTTATAAAACATAAACCAAACGTTGCAGGTTGTCATTTCTTCATGCGCAGTGATAAACTCCGCACTCTGAAGGACCCAAGAGCGCTTTTTACTATGCCAACTTAACCACAGTGACGTGAGGCGACCGGGCGCGGACGCTAACTCACGCCCGGCAAGAGCGCTCGGAAGGCGGATAGGCTTTCACGGAAGCTCCGCCAGCAGGTCCGCGGGCCATTTAGGGTCCCATAAGTGACCGTGCGCGGTCTCTAACTCACGCCCGGCAGGAGTGCTCGGAGGGCGGATAGGCTTTCACGGAGGTACCGCCAGCCGGTCCGCGGCCTATTTAGGGTCCCATAACTGACCGGGCGCGGTCTCAAACCCACGCCCGGCAGGAGTGCTCGGAGGGCGGATAGGCATTCACGTAGGTCCCGCCAGCCGGTCCGCGGGCTATTTAGGGTCCCATAACTGACCGGGCGCGGTCTCAAACTCAGGCCCGGCAGGAGTGCTCGGAGGGCGGATAGGCATTCACGGAAGTCCCGCCAACCGGTCCGCGGGCTATTTAGGGTCCCATAACTGACCGGGCGCGGTCTCAAACTCAGGCCCGGCAGGAGTGCTCGGAGGGCGGATAGGCATTCACGGAGGTCCCGCCAGCCGGTCCGCGGGCTATTTAGGGTCCCATAACTGACCGGGCGCGGTCTCTAACCCACGCCCGGCAGGAGTGCTCGGAGGGCGGATAGGCATTCACGGAAGTCCCGCCAGCCGGTCCGCGGGCCATTCAGGGTCCCATACATGACCGGGCGCGGTCTCTAACCCACGCCCGGCGGGAGTGCTCGGAGGGCGGATAGGCATCCACGGACGTCCCGCCAGCCGGTCCGCGGGCCATTCAGGGTCCCATACATGACCGGGCGCGGTCTCGAACTCAGGCCCGGCAGGAGTGCTCGGAGGGCGGATAGGCATTCACGGATGTACCGCCAGCAGGTCCGCGGGCCATTTAGGGTCCCATAAGTGACCGGGCGCGGTCTCGAACTCACGCCCGGCAGGAGTGCTCGGAGGGCGAATAGGCTTTCACGGTGGTACCGCCAGCCGGTCCGCGGGCCATTTAGGGTCCCATAAGTGACCGGGCGCGGTCTCTAACCCACGCCCGGCAGGAGTGCTCGGAGGGCGGACAGGCTTTCACGGAGCTCCCGCCAGCCGGTCCGCGGGCCATTTAGGGTCCCATAAGTGACCGGGCGCGGTCTCGAACTCACGCCCGGCAGGAGTGCTCGGAGGGCGGATAGGCTTTCACGGTGGTACCGCCAGCCGGTCCGCGGGCCATTTAGGGTCCCATAAGTGACCGGGCGCGGTCTCTAACTCAGGCCCGGCAGGAGTGCTCGGACGGCGGATAGGCATTCACGGAGGTACCGCCAGCCGGTCCGCGGGCCAATTAGGGTCCCATAAGTGACCGGGCGCGGTCTCTAACCCACGCCCGGCAGGAGTGCTCGGAGGGCGGACAGGCTTTCACGGAGCTCCCGCCAGCCGGTCCGCGGGCCAAATAGGGTCCCATAAGGGACCGGGGGCGGACGCTAAACCACGCACTCAACTCGGCACTCTGAAGCACCCAAGAGCGCTTTTTACTAGAAAACGTGCTCAGCTCGTCGAGAAAATGCACTCTAAGCAATACAATTAAAAATGCTTATAAAACATAAACCAAACGTTGCAGGTGGTCATTTCTTCATGCGCAGTGATAAACTCGGCACTCTGAAGCACCCAAGAGCGCTTTTTACTTTGCCAACCTAACCAGAGTGACGGGAGAGGCACCATCCAGAAAACGTGCTCAGCTCGTCGAGAAAATTCGATTTAAGCAATAAAACTAAAAATGCTTATAAAACATAAACCAAACGTTGCAGGTGGTCATTTCTGCATGCGCAGTGATAAACTGGGCACTCTGAAGCCCCCAAGAGCACTTTTTACTATGCCAACCTAACCAGAGTGACGGGAGAGGCACCATCCAGAAAACGTGCTCAGCTCGTCGA
Source organism: Syngnathus acus (assembly GCF_901709675.1). Lineage (NCBI taxonomy): Eukaryota > Metazoa > Chordata > Actinopteri > Syngnathiformes > Syngnathidae > Syngnathus > Syngnathus acus. Next base: position 14,346,719 of record NC_051100.1, read on the forward strand.
GAAAATGCGATTTAAGCAATAAAACAAAAAATGCTTATAAAACATAAACCAAACGTTGCAGGTGGTCATTTCTGCATGCGCAGTGATAAACCCGGCACTCTGAAGCACCCAAGAGCGCTTTTTACTAGAAATAGTGCTCAGCTCGTCGAGAAAATGCGCTCTAAGCAATACAATTAAAAATGCTCATAAAACATAAACCAAACGTTGCAGGTGGTCATTTCTTTATGTGCAGTGATAAACTCGGCACTCTGAAGCACCCAAGAGCGCTTTTTACTTTGCCAACCTAACCAGAGTGACGGGAGAGGCACCATCCAGAAAACGTGCTCAGCTCGTCGAGAAAATGCGATTTAAGCAATAAAACTAAAAATGCTTATAAAACATAAACCAAACGTTGCAGGTGGTCATTTCTGAATGCGCAGTGATAAACTGGGCACTCTGAAGCCCCCAAGAGCGCTTTTTACTATGCCAACCTAACCAGAGTGACGGGAGAGGCACCATCCAGAAAACGTGCTCAGCTCGTCGAGAAAATGCGATTTAAGCAATAAAACAAAAAATGCTTATAAAACATAAACCAAACGTTGCAGGTGGTCATTTCTGCATGCGCAGTGATAAACCCGGCACTCTGAAGCACCCAAGAGCGCTTTTTACTAGAAATAGTGCTCAGCTCGTCGAGAAAATGCGCTCTAAGCAATACAATTAAAAATGCTCATAAAACATAAACCAAACGTTGCAGGTGGTCATTTCTTTATGTGCAGTGATAAACTCGGCACTCTGAAGCACCCAAGAGCGCTTTTTACTTTGCCAACCTAACCAGAGTGACGGGAGAGGCACCATCCAGAAAACGTGCTCAGCTCGTCGAGAAAATGCGATTTAAGCAATAAAACTAAAAATGCTTATAAAACATAAACCAAACGTTGCAGGTGGTCATTTCTGCATGCGCAGTGATAAACTGGGCACTCTGAAGCCCCCAAGAGCACTTTTTACTATGCCAACCTAACCAGAGTGACGGGAGAGGCACCATCCAGAAAACGTGCTCAGCTCGTCGAGAAAATGCGATTTAAGCAATAAAACAAAAAATGCTTATAAAACATAAACCAAACGTTGCAGGTGGTCATTTCTGCATGCGCAGTGATAAACCCGGCACTCTGAAGCACCCAAGAGCGCTTTTTACTAGAAATAGTGCTCAGCTCGTCGAGAAAATGCGCTCAAAGCAATACAATTAAAAATGCTCATAAAACATAAACCAAACGTTGCAGGTGGTCATTTCTTTATGTGCAGTGATAAACTCGGCACTCTGAAGCACCCAAGAGCGCTTTTTACTTTGCCAACCTAACCAGAGTGACGGGAGAGGCACCATCCAGAAAACATGCTCAGCTCGTCGAGAAAATGCGATTTAAGCAATAAAACTAAAAATGCTTATAAAACATAAACCAAACGTTGCAGGTGGTCATTTCTGCATGCGCAGTGATAAACTGGGCACTCTGAAGCCCCCAAGAGCGCTTTTTACTATGCCAACCTAACCAGAGTGACGGGAGAGGCACCATCCAGAAAACGTGCTCAGCTCGTCGAGAAAATGCGATTTAAGCAATAAAACAAAAAATGCTTATAAAACATAAACCAAACGTTGCAGGTGGTCATTTCTGCATGCGCAGTGATAAACCCGGCACTCTGAAGCACCCAAGAGCGCTTTTTACTAGAAATAGTGCTCAGCTCGTCGAGAAAATGCGCTCTAAGCAATACAATTAAAAATGCTCATAAAACATAAACCAAACGTTGCAGGTGGTCATTTCTTTATGTGCAGTGATAAACTCGGCACTCTGAAGCACCCAAGAGCGCTTTTTACTTTGCCAACCTAACCAAGTGACGGGAGAGGCACCATCCAGAAAACGTGCTCAGCTCGTCGAGAAAATGCGATTTAAGCAATAAAACTAAAAATGCTTATCAAACATAAACCAAACGTTGCAGGTTGTCATTTCTTCATGCGCAGTGATAAACTCCGCACTCTGAAGGATCCAAGAGCGCTTTTTACTATGCCAACTTAACCACAGTGACGTGAGGCGACCGGGCGCGGACGCTAACTCACGCCCGGCAAGAGCGCTCGGAAGGCGGATAGGCTTTCACGGAAGCTCCGCCAGGAGGTCCGCGGGCCATTTAGGGTCCCATAAGTGACCGTGCGCGGTCTCTAACTCACGCCCGGCAGGAGTGCTCGGAGGGCGGATAGGCTTTCACGGAGGTACCGCCAGCCGGTCCGCGGGCTATTTAGGGTCCCATAACTGACCGGGCGCGGTCTCAAACCCACGCCCGGCAGGAGTGCTCGGAGGGCGAATAGGCATTCACGGAGGTCCCGCCAGCCGGTCCGCGGGCTATTTAGGGTCCCATAACTGACCGGGCGCGGTCTCAAACTCAGGCCCGGCAGGAGTGCTCGGAGGGCGGATAGGCATTCACGGAGGTCCCGCCAGCCGGTCCGCGGGCCATTCAGGGTCCCATACATGACCGGGCGCGGTCTCTAACCCACGCCCGGCGGGAGTGCTCGGAGGGCGGATAGGCATCCACGGACGTCCCGCCAGCCGGTCCGCGGGCCATTCAGGGTCCCATACATGACCGGGCGCGGTCTCGAACTCAGGCCCGGCAGGAGTGCTCGGAGGGCGGATAGGCATTCACGGAGGTACCGCCAGCAGGTCCGCGGGCCATTTAGGGTCCCATAAGTGACCGGGCGCGGTCTCGAACTCACGCCCGGCAGGAGTGCTCGGAGGGCGGATAGGCTTTCACGGTGGTACCGCCAGCCGGTCCGCGGGCCATTTAGGGTCCCATAAGTGACCGGGCGCGGTCTCTAACCCACGCCCGGCAGGAGTGCTCGGAGGGCGGACAGGCTTTCACGGAGCTCCCGCCAGCCGGTCCGCGTGCCATTTAGGGTCCCATAAGTGACCGGGCGCGGTCTCGAACTCACGCCCGGCAGGAGTGCTCGGAGGGCGGATAGGCTTTCACGGTGGTATCGCCAGCCGGTCCGCGGGCCATTTAGGGTCCCATAAGTGACCGGGCGCGGTCTCTAACTCAGGCCCGGCAGGAGTGCTCGGACGGCGGATAGGCATTCACGGAGGTACCGCCAGCCGGTCCGCGGGCCAATTAGGGTCCCATAAGTGACCGGGCGCGGTCTCTAACCCACGCCCGGCAGGAGTGCTCGGAGGGCGGACAGGCTTTCACGGAGCTCCCGCCAGCCGGTCCGCGGGCCAAATAGGGTCCCATAAGGGACCGGGGGCGGACGCTAAACCACGCACTCAACTCGGCACTCTGAAGCACCCAAGAGCGCTTTTTACTAGAAAACGTGCTCAGCTCGTCGAGAAAATGCACTCTAAGCAATGCAATTAAAAATGCTTATAAAACATAAACCAAACGTTGCAGGTGGTCATTTCTGCATGCGTAGTGATAAACTGGGCACTCTGAAGCCCCCAAGAGCGCTTTTTACTATGCCAACCTAACCAGAGTGACGGGAGAGGCACCATCCAGAAAACGTGCTCAGCTCGTCGAGAAAATGCGATTTAAGCAATAAAACAAAAAATGCTTATAAAACATAAACCAAACGTTGCAGGTGGTCATTTCTGCATGCGCAGTGATAAACCCGGCACTCTGAAGCACCCAAGAGCGCTTTTTACTAGAAATAGTGCTCAGCTCGTCGAGAAAATGCGCTCTAAGCAATACAATTAAAAATGCTCATAAAACATAAACCAAACGTTGCAGGTGGTCATTTCTTTATGTGCAGTGATAAACTCGGCACTCTGAAGCACCCAAGAGCGCTTTTTACTTTGCCAACCTAACCAGAGTGACGGGAGAGGCACCATCCAGAAAACGTGCTCATCTCGTCGAGAAAATGCGATTTAAGCAATAAAACTAAAAATGCTTATAAAACATAAACCAAACGTTGCAGGTGGTCATTTCTGCATGCGCAGTGATAAACTGGGCACTCTGAAGCCCCCAAGAGCACTTTTTACTATGCCAACCTAACCAGAGTGACGGGAGAGGCACCATCCAGAAAACGTGCTCAGCTCGTCGAGAAAATGCGATTTAAGCAATAAAACAAAAAATGCTTATAAAACATAAACCAAACGTTGCAGGTGGTCATTTCTGCATGCGCAGTGATAAACCCGGCACTCTGAAGCACCCAAGAGCGCTTTTTACTAGAAATAGTGCTCAGCTCGTCGAGAAAATGCGCTCTAAGCAATACAATTAAAAATGCTCATAAAACATAAACCAAACGTTGCAGGTGGTCATTTCTTTATGTGCAGTGATAAACTCGGCACTCTGAAGCACCCAAGAGCGCTTTTTACTTTGCCAACCTAACCAGAGTGACGGGAGAGGCACCATCCAGAAAACGTGCTCAGCTCGTCGAGAAAATGCGATTTAAGCAATAAAACTAAAAATGCTTATAAAACATAAACCAAACGTTGCAGGTGGTCATTTCTGCATGCGCAGTGATAAACTGGGCACTCTGAAGCCCCCAAGAGCGCTTTTTACTATGCCAACCTAACCAGAGTGACGGGAGAGGCACCATCCAGAAAACGTGCTCAGCTCGTCGAGAAAATGCGATTTAAGCAATAAAACAAAAAATGCTTATAAAACATAAACCAAACGTTGCAGGTGGTCATTTCTGCATGCGCAGTGATAAACCCGGCACTCTGAAGCACCCAAGAGCGCTTTTTACTAGAAATAGTGCTCAGCTCGTCGAGAAAATGCGCTCTAAGCAATACAATTAAAAATGCTCAGAAAACATAAACCAAACGTTGCAGGTGGTCATTTCTTTATGTGCAGTGATAAACTCGGCACTCTGAAGCACCCAAGAGCGCTTTTTACTTTGCCAACCTAACCAGAGTGACGGGAGAGGCACCATCCAGAAAACGTGCTCAGCTCGTCGAGAAAATGCGATTTAAGCAATAAAACTAAAAATGCTTATAAAACATAAACCAAACGTTGCAGGTGGTCATTTCTGCATGCGCAGTGATAAACTGGGCACTCTGAAGCCCCCAAGAGCGCTTTTTACTATGCCAACCTAACCAGAGTGACGGGAGAGGCACCATCCAGAAAACGTGCTCAGCTCGTCGAGAAAATGCGATTTAAGCAATAAAACAAAAAATGCTTATAAAACATAAACCAAACGTTGCAGGTGGTCATTTCTGCATGCGCAGTGATAAACCCGGCACTCTGAAGCACCCAAGAGCGCTTTTTACTAGAAATAGTGCTCAGCTCGTCGAGAAAATGCGCTCTAAGCAATACAATTAAAAATGCTCATAAAACATAAACCAAAACGTTGCAGGTGGTCATTTCTTTATGTGCAGTGATAAACTCGGCACTCTGAAGCACCCAAGAGCGCTTTTTACTTTGCCAACCTAACCAGAGTGACGGGAGAGGCACCATCCAGAAAACGTGCTCAGCTCGTCGAGAAAATGCGATTTAAGCAATAAAACTAAAAATGCTTATAAAACATAAACCAAACGTTGCAGGTGGTCTTTTCTGCATGCGCAGTGATAAACTGGGCACTCTGAAGCCCCCAAGAGCGCTTTTTACTATGCCAACCTAACCAGAGTGACGGGAGAGGCACCATCCAGAAAACGTGCTCAGCTCGTCGAGAAAATGCGATTTAAGCAATAAAACAAAAAATGCTTATAAAACATAAACCAAACGTTGCAGGTGGTCATTTCTGCATGCGCAGTGATAAACCCGGCACTCTGAAGCACCCAAGAGCGCTTTTTACTAGAAATAGTGCTCAGCTCGTCGAGAAAATGCGCTCTAAGCAGTACAATTAAAAATGCTCATAAAACATAAACCAAACGTTGCAGGTGGTCATTTCTTTATGTGCAGTGATAAACTCGGCACTCTGAAGCACCCAAGAGCGCTTTTTACTTTGCCAACCTAACCAGAGTGACGGGAGAGGCACCATCCAGAAAACGTGCTCAGCTCGTCGAGAAAATGCGATTTAAGCAATAAAACTAAAAATGCTTATAAAACATAAACCAAACGTTGCAGGTGGTCATTTCTGCATGCGCAGTGATAAACTGGGCACTCTGAAGCCCCCAAGAGCGCTTTTTACTATGCCAACCTAACCAGAGTGACGGGAGAGGCACCATCCAGAAAACGTGCTCAGCTCGTCGAGAAAATGCGATTTAAGCAATAAAACAAAAAATGCTTATAAAACATAAACCAAACGTTGCAGGTGGTCATTTCTGCATGCGCAGTGATAAACCCGGCACTCTGAAGCACCCAAGAGCGCTTTTTACTAGAAATAGTGCTCAGCTCGTCGAGAAAATGCGCTCTAAGCAATACAATTAAAAATGCTCATAAAACATAAACCAAACGTTGCAGGTGGTCATTTCTTTATGTGCAGTGATAAACTCGGCACTCTGAAGCACCCAAGAGCGCTTTTTACTTTGCCAACCTAACCAGAGTGACGGGAGAGGCACCATCCAGAAAACGTGCTCAGCTCGTCGAGAAAATGCGATTTAAGCAATAAAACTAAAAATGCTTATAAAACATAAACCAAACGTTGCAGGTGGTCATTTCTGCATGCGCAGTGATAAACTGGGCACTCTGAAGCCCCCAAGAGCGCTTTTTACTATGCCAACCTAACCAGAGTGACGGGAGAGGCACCATCCAGAAAACGTGCTCAGCTCGTCGAGAAAATGCGATTTAAGCAATAAAACAAAAAATGCTTATAAAACATAAACCAAACGTTGCAGGTGGTCATTTCTGCATGCGCAGTGATAAACCCGGCACTCTGAAGCACCCAAGAGCGCTTTTTACTAGAAATAGTGCTCAGCTCGTCGAGAAAATGCGCTCTAAGCAATACAATTAAAAATGCTCATAAAACATAAACCAAACGTTGCAGGTGGTCATTTCTTTATGTGCAGTGATAAACTCGGCACTCTGAAGCACCCAAGAGCGCTTTTTACTTTGCCAACCTAACCAGAGTGACGGGAGAGGCACCATCCAGAAAACGTGCTCAGCTCGTCGAGAAAATGCGATTTAAGCAATAAAACTAAAAATGCTTATAAAACATAAACCAAACGTTGCAGGTGGTCATTTCTGCATGCGCAGTGATAAACTGGGCACTCTGAAGCCCCCAAGAGCACTTTGTACTATGCCAACCTAACCAGAGTGACGGGAGAGGCACCATCCAGAAAACGTGCTCAGCTCGTCGAGAAAATGCGATTTAAGCAATAAAACAAAAAATGCTTATAAAACATAAACCAAATGTTGCAGGTGGTCATTTCTGCATGCGCAGTGATAAACCCGGCACTCTGAAGCACCCAAGAGCGCTTTTTACTAGAAATAGTGCTCAGCTCGTCGAGAAAATGCGCTCTAAGCAATACAATTAAAAATGCTCATAAAACATAAACCAAACGTTGCAGGTGATCATTTCTTTATGTGCAGTGATAAACTCGGCACTCTGAAGCACCCAAGAGCGCTTTTTACTTTGCCAACCTAACCAGAGTGACGGGAGAGGCACCATCCAGAAAACGTGCTCAGCTCGTCGAGAAAATGCGATTTAAGCAATAAAACTAAAAATGCTTATAAAACATAAACCAAACGTTGCAGGTGGTCATTTCTGCATGCGCAGTGATAAACTGGGCACTCTGAAGCCCCCAAGAGCGCTTTTTACTATGCCAACCTAACCAGAGTGACGGGAGAGGCACCATCCAGAAAACGTGCTCAGCTCGTCGAGAAAATGCGATTTAAGCAATAAAACAAAAAATGCTTATAAAACATAAACCAAACGTTGCAGGTGGTCATTTCTGCATGCGCAGTGATAAACCCGGCACTCTGAAGCACCCAAGAGCGCTTTTTACTAGAAATAGTGCTCAGCTCGTCGAGAAAATGCGCTCTAAGCAATACAATTAAAAATGCTCATAAAACATAAACCAAACGTTGCAGGTGGTCATTTCTTTATGTGCAGTGATAAACTCGGCACTCTGAAGCACCCAAGAGCGCTTTTTACTTTGCCAACCTAACCAGAGTGACGGGAGAGGCACCATCCAGAAAACGTGCTCAGCTCGTCGAGAAAATGCGATTTAAGCAATAAAACTAAAAATGCTTATAAAACATAAACCAAACGTTGCAGGTGGTCATTTCTGCATGCGCAGTGATAAACTGGGCACTCTGAAGCCCCCAAGAGCGCTTTTTACTATGCCAACCTAACCAGAGTGACGGGAGAGGCACCATCCAGAAAACGTGCTCAGCTCGTCGAGAAAATGCGATTTAAGCAATAAAACAAAAAATGCTTATAAAACATAAACCAAACGTTGCAGGTGGTCATTTCTGCATGCGCAGTGATAAACCCGGCACTCTGAAGCACCCAAGAGCGCTTTTTACTAGAAATAGTGCTCAGCTCGTCGAGAAAATGCGCTCTAAGCAATACAATTAAAAATGCTCATAAAACATAAACCAAACGTTGCAGGTGGTCATTTCTTTATGTGCAGTGATAAACTCGGCACTCTGAAGCACCCAAGAGCGCTTTTTACTTTGCCAACCTAACCAGAGTGACGGGAGAGGCACCATCCAGAAAACGTGCTCAGCTCGTCGAGAAAATGCGATTTAAGCAATAAAACTAAAAATGCTTATAAAACATAAACCAAACGTTGCAGGTGGTCATTTCTGCATGCGCAGTGATAAACTGGGCACTCTGAAGCCCCCAAGAGCGCTTTTTACTATGCCAACCTAACCAGAGTGACGGGAGAGGCACCATCCAGAAAACGTGCTCAGCTCGTCGAGAAAATGCGATTTAAGCAATAAAACAAAAAATGCTTATAAAACATAAACCAAACGTTGCAGGTGGTCATTTCTGCATGCGCAGTGATAAACCCGGCACTCTGAAGCACCCAAGAGCGCTTTTTACTAGAAATAGTGCTCAGCTCGTCGAGAAAATGCGCTCTAAGCAATACAATTAAAAATTGCCATAAAACATAAACCAAACGTTGCAGGTGGTCATTTCTTTATGTGCAGTGATAAACTCGGCACTCTTAAGCACCCAAGAGCGCTTTTTACTTTGCCAACCTAACCAGAGTGACGGGAGAGGCACCATCCAGAAAACGTGCTCAGCTCGTCGAGAAAATGCGATTTAAGCAATAAAACTAAAAATGCTTATAAAACATAAACCAAACGTTGCAGGTGGTCATTTCTGCATGCGCAGTGATAAACTGGGCACTCTGAAGCCCCCAAGAGCGCTTTTTACTATGCCAACCTAACCAGAGTGACGGGAGAGGCACCATCCAGAAAACGTGCTCAGCTCGTCGAGAAAATGCGATTTAAGCAATAAAACAAAAAATGCTTATAAAACATAAACCAAACGTTGCAGGTGGTCATTTCTGCATGCGCAGTGATAAACCCGGCACTCTGAAGCACCCAAGAGCGCTTTTTACTAGAAATAGTGCTCAGCTCGTCGAGAAAATGCGCTCTAAGCAATACAATTAAAAATGCTCATAAAACATAAACCAAACGTTGCAGGTGGTCATTTCTTTATGTGCAGTGATAAACTCGGCACTCTGAAGCACCCAAGAGCGCTTTTTACTTTGCCAACCTAACCAGAGTGACGGGAGAGGCACCATCCAGAAAACGTGCTCAGCTCGTCGAGAAAATGCGATTTAAGCAATAAAACTAAAAATGCTTATAAAACATAAACCAAACGTTGCAGGTCGTCTTTTCTGCATGCGCAGTGATAAACTGGGCACTCTGAAGCCCCCAAGAGCGCTTTTTACTATGCCAACCTAACCAGAGTGACGGGAGAGGCACCATCCAGAAAACGTGCTCAGCTCGTCGAGAAAATGCGATTTAAGCAATAAAACAAAAAATGCTTATAAAACATAAACCAAACGTTGCAGGTGGTCATTTCTGCATGCGCAGTGATAAACCCGGCACTCTGAAGCACCCAAGAGCGCTTTTTACTAGAAATAGTGCTCAGCTCGTCGAGAAAATGCGCTCTAAGCAATACAATTAAAAATGCTCATAAAACATAAACCAAACGTTGCAGGTGGTCATTTCTTTATGTGCAGTGATAAACTCGGCACTCTGAAGCACCCAAGAGCGCTTTTTACTTTGCCAACCTAACCAGAGTGACGGGAGAGGCACCATCCAGAAAACGTGCTCAGCTCGTCGAGAAAATGCGATTTAAGCAATAAAACTAAAAATGCTTATAAAACATAAACCAAACGTTGCAGGTGGTCATTTCTGCATGCGCAGTGATAAACTGGGCACTCTGAAGCCCCCAAGAGCGCTTTTTACTATGCCAACCTAACCAGAGTGACGGGAGAGGCACCATCCAGAAAACGTGCTCAGCTCGTCGAGAAAATGCGATTTAAGCAATAAAACAAAAAATGCTTATAAAACATAAACCAAACGTTGCAGGTGGTCATTTCTGCATGCGCAGTGATAAACCCGGCACTCTGAAGCACCCAAGAGCGCTTTTTACTAGAAATAGTGCTCAGCTCGTCGAGAAAATGCGCTCTAAGCAATACAATTAAAAATGCTCATAAAACATAAACCAAACGTTGCAGGTGGTCATTTCTTTATGTGCAGTGATAAACTCGGCACTCTGAAGCACCCAAGAGCGCTTTATACTTTGCCAACCTAACCAGAGTGACGGGAGAGGCACCATCCAGAAAACGTGCTCAGCTCGTCGAGGAAATGCGATTTAAGCAATAAAACTAAAAATGCTTATAAAACATAAACCAAACGTTGCAGGTTGTCATTTCTTCATGCGCAGTGATAAACTCCGCACTCTGAAGGACCCAAGAGCGCTTTTTACTATGCCAACTTAACCACAGTGACGTGAGGCGACCGGGCGCGGACGCTAACTCACGCCCGGCAAGAGCGCTCGGAAGGCGTATAGGCTTTCACGGATGCCCCGCCAGCAGGTCCGCGGGCCATTTAGGGTCCCATAAGTGACCGTGCGCGGTCTCTAACTCACGCCCGGCAGGAGTGCTCGGAGGGCGGATAGGCTTTCACGGAGGTACCGCCAGCCGGTCCGCGGGCTATTTAGGGTCCCATAACTGACCGGGCGCGGTCTCAAACCCACGCCCGACAGGAGTGCTCGGAGGGCGGATAGGCATTCACGGAGGTCCCGCCAGCCGGTCCGTGGGCTATTTAGGGTCCCATAACTGACCGGGCGCGGTCTCAAACTCAGGCCCGGCAGGAGTGCTCGGAGGGCGGATAGGCATTCACGGAAGTCCCGCCAGCCGGTCCGCGGGCTATTTAGGGTCCCATAACTGACCGGGCGCGGTCTCAAACTCAGGCCCGGCAGGAGTGCTCTGAGGGCGGATAGGCATTCACGGAGGTCCCGCCAGCCGGTCCGCGGGCTATTTAGGGTCCCATAACTGACCGGGCGCGGTCTCTAACCCACGCCCGGCAGGAGTGCTCGGAGGGCGGATAGGCATTCACGGAGGTCCCGCCAGCCGGTCCGCGGGCCATTCAGGGTCCCATACATGACCGGGCGCGGTCTCTAACCCACGCCCGGCGGGAGTGCTCGGAGGGCGGATAGGCATCCACGGACGTCCCGCCAGCCGGTCCGCGGGCCATTCAGGGTCCCATACATGACCGGGCGCGGTCTCGAACTCAGGCCCGGCAGGAGTGCTCGGAGGGCGGATAGGCATTCACGGAGGTACCGTCAGAAGGTCCGCGGGCCATTTAGGGTCCCATAAGTGACCGGGCGCGGTCTCGAACTCACGCCCGGCAGGAGTGCTCGGAGGGCGGATAGGCTTTCACGGTGGTACCGCCAGCCGGTCCGCGGGCCATTTAGGGTCCCATAAGTGACCGGGCGCGGTCTCTAACCCACGCCCGGCAGGAGTGCTCGGAGGCCGGACAGGCTTTCACGGAGCTCCCGCCAGCCGGTCCGCGGGCCATTTAGGGTCCCATAAGTTACCGGGCGCGGTCTCGAACTCACGCCCGGCAGGAGTGCTCGGAGGGCGGATAGGCTTTCACGGTGGTACCGCCAGCCGGTCCGCGGGCCATTTAGGGTCCCATAAGTGACCGGGCGCGGTCTCTAACTCAGGCCCGGCAGGAGTGCTCGGAGGGCGGATAGGCATTCACGGAGGTCCCGCCAGTCGGTCCGCGGGCTATTTAGGGTCCCATAAGTGACCGGGCGCGGTCTCTAACCCACGCCCGGCAGGAGTGCTCGGAGGGCGGACAGGCTTTCACGGAGCTCCCGCCAGCCGGTCCGCGGGCCAAATAGGGTCCCATAAGGGACCGGGGGCGGACGCTAAACCACGCACTCAACTCGGCACTCTGAAGCACCCAAGAGCGCTTTTTACTAGAAAACGTGCTCAGCTCGTCGAGAAAATGCACTCTAAGCAATACAATTAAAAATGCTTATAAAACATAAACCAAACGTTGCAGGTGGTCATTTCTTCATGCGCAGTGATAAACTCGGCACTCTGAAGCACCCAAGAGCGCTTTTTACTTTGCCAACCTAACCAGAGTGACGGGAGAGGCACCATCCAGAAAACGTGCTCAGCTCGTCGAGAAAATTCGATTTAAGCAATAAAACTAAAAATGCTTATAAAACATAAACCAAACGTTGCAGGTGGTCATTTCTGCATGCGCAGTGATAAACTGGGCACTCTGAAGCCCCCAAGAGCACTTTTTACTATGCCAACCTAACCAGAGTGACGGGAGAGGCACCATCCAGAAAACGTGCTCAGCTCGTCGAGAAAATGCGATTTAAGCAATAAAACAAAAAATGCTTATAAAACATAAACCAAACGTCGCAGGTGGTCATTTCTGCATGCGCAGTGATAAACCCGGCACTCTGAAGCACCCAAGAGCGCTTTTTACTAGAAATAGTGCTCAGCTCGTCGAGAAAATGCGCTCTAAGCAATACAATTAAAAATGCTCATAAAACATAAACCAAACGTTGCAGGTGGTCATTTCTTTATGTGCAGTGATAAACTCGGCACTCTGAAGCACCCAAGAGCGCTTTTTACTTTGCCAACCTAACCAGAGTGACGGGAGAGGCACCATCCAGAAAACGTGCTCAGCTCGTCGAGAAAATGCGATTTAAGCAATAAAACTAAAAATGCTTATAAAACATAAACCAAACGTTGCAGGTGGTCATTTCTGCATGCGCAGTGATAAACTGGGCACTCTGAAGCCCCCAAGAGCGCTTTTTACTATGCCAACCTAACCAGAGTGACGGGAGAGGCACCATCCAGAAAACGTGCTCAGCTCGTCGAGAAAATGCGATTTAAGCAATAAAACAAAAAATGCTTATAAAACATAAACCAAACGTTGCAGGTGGTCATTTCTGCATGCGCAGTGATAAACCCGGCACTCTGAAGCACCCAAGAGCGCTTTTTACTAGAAATAGTGCTCAGCTCGTCGAGAAAATGCGCTCTAAGCAATACAATTAAAAATGCTCATAAAACATAAACCAAACGTTGCAGGTGGTCATTTCTTTATGTGCAGTGATAAACTCGGCACTCTGAAGCACCCAAGAGCGCTTTTTACTTTGCCAACCTAACCAGAGTGACGGGAGAGGCACCATCCAGAAAACGTGCTCAGCTCGTCGAGAAAATGCGATTTAAGCAATAAAACTAAAAATGCTTATAAAACATAAACCAAACGTTGCAGGTGGTCTTTTCTGCATGCGCAGTGATAAACTGGGCACTCTGAAGCCCCCAAGAGCGCTTTTTACTATGCCAACCTAACCAGAGTGACGGGAGAGGCACCATCCAGAAAACGTGCTCAGCTCGTCGAGAAAATGCGATTTAAGCAATAAAACAAAAAATGCTTATAAAACATAAACCAAACGTTGCAGGTGGTCATTTCTGCATGCGCAGTGATAAACCCGGCACTCTGAAGCACCCAAGAGCGCTTTTTACTAGAAATAGTGCTCAGCTCGTCGAGAAAATGCGCTCTAAGCAATACAATTAAAAATGCTCATAAAACATAAACCAAACGTTGCAGGTGGTCATTTCTTTATGTGCAGTGATAAACTCGGCACTCTGAAGCACCCAAGAGCGCTTTTTACTTTGCCAACCTAACCAGAGTGACGGGAGAGGCACCATCCAGAAAACGTGCTCAGCTCGTCGAGAAAATGCGATTTAAGCAATAAAACTAAAAATGCTTATAAAACATAAACCAAACGTTGCAGGTGGTCATTTCTGCATGCGCAGTGATAAACTGGGCACTCTGAAGCCCCCAAGAGCGCTTTTTACTATGCCAACCTAACCAGAGTGACGGGAGAGGCACCATCCAGAAAACGTGCTCAGCTCGTCGAGAAAATGCGATTTAAGCAATAAAACAAAAAATGCTTATAAAACATAAACCAAACGTTGCAGGTGGTCATTTCTTTATGTGCAGTGATAAACTCGGCACTCTGAAGCACCCAAGAGCGCTTTTTACTTTGCCAACCTAACCAGAGTGACGGGAGAGGCACCATCCAGAAAACGTGCTCAGCTCGTCGAGAAAATGCGATTTAAGCAATAAAACTAAAAATGCTTATAAAACATAAACCAAACGTTGCAGGTGGTCATTTCTGCATGCGCAGTGATAAACCCGGCACTCTGAAGCACCCAAGAGCGCTTTTTACTAGAAATAGTGCTCAGCTCGTCGAGAAAATGCGCTCTAAGCAATACAATTAAAAATGCTCATAAAACATAAACCAAACGTTGCAGGTGGTCATTTCTTCATGTGCAGTGATAAACTTGGCACTCTGAAGCACCCAAGAGCGCTTTTTACTTTGCCAACCTAACCAGAGTGACGGGAGAGGCACCATCCAGAAAACGTGCTCAACTCGTCGAGAAAATGCGATTTAAGCAATAAAACTAAAAATGCTTATAAAACATAAACCAAACGTTGCAGGTGGTCATTTCTGCATGCGCAGTGTTAAACTGGGCACTCTGAAGCCCCCAAGAGCGCTTTTTACTATGCCAACCTAACCAGAGTGACGGGAGAGGCACCATCCAGAAAACGTGCTCAGCTCGTCGAGAAAATGCGATTTAAGCAATAAAACAAAAAATGCTTATAAAACATAAACCAAACGTTGCAGGTGGTCATTTCTGCATGCGCAGTGATAAACCCGGCACTCTGAAGCACCCAAGAGCGCTTTTTACTAGAAATAGTGCTCAGCTCGTCGAGAAAATGCGCTCTAAGCAATACAATTAAAAATGCTCATAAAACATAAACCAAACGTTGCAGGTGGTCATTTCTTCATGCGCAGTGATAAACTCGGCACTCTGAAGCACCCAAGAGCGCTTTTTACTTTGCCAACCTAACCAGAGTGACGGGAGAGGCACCATCCAGAAAACGTGCTCAGCTCGTCGAGAAAATGCGATTTAAGCAATAAAACTAAAAATGCTTATAAAACATAAACCAAACGTTGCAGGTGGTCATTTCTGCATGCGCAGTGATAAACTGGGCACTCTGAAGCCCCCAAGAGCACTTTTTACTATGCCAACCTAACCAGAGTGACGGGAGAGGCACCATCCAGAAAACGTGCTCAGCTCGTCGAGAAAATGCGATTTAAGCAATAAAACAAAAAATGCTTATAAAACATAAACCAAACGTTGCAGGTGGTCATTTCTGCATGCGCAGTGATAAACCCGGCACTCTGAAGCACCCAAGAGCGCTTTTTACTAGAAATAGTGCTCAGCTCGTCGAGAAAATGCGCTCTAAGCAATACAATTAAAAATGCTCATAAAACATAAACCAAACGTTGCAGGTGGTCATTTCTTTATGTGCAGTGATAAACTCGGCACTCTGAAGCACCCAAGAGCGCTTTTTACTTTGCCAACCTAACCAGAGTGACGGGAGAGGCACCATCCAGAAAACGTGCTCAGCTCGTCGAGAAAATGCGATTTAAGCAATAAAACTAAAAATGCTTATAAAACATAAACCAAACGTTGCAGGTGGTCATTTCTGCATGCGCAGTGATAAACTGGGCACTCTGAAGCCCCCAAGAGCGCTTTTTACTATGCCAACCTAACCAGAGTGACGGGAGAGGCACCATCCAGAAAACGTGCTCAGCTCGTCGAGAAAATGCGATTTAAGCAATAAAACAAAAAATGCTTATAAAACATAAACCAAACGTTGCAGGTGGTCATTTCTGCATGCGCAGTGATAAACCCGGCACTCTGAAGCACCCAAGAGCGCTTTTTACTAGAAATAGTGTTAGGGTTTGCAGAATATCTTCATCGTATGATTATGTTGGAATGTAACCTGTACTAATTTACCTAGCTTGTCCTGTCTTACCAAAAGTAGTAGACCAAAGTGCTAAGATATTTTCACCTGATTGACTAGCTGCAGAGGAAGCAATCAAAGTTGCTTTGTTTCCACAAAGTCGTAAAAGGCCCCCTGCTATGCTTTGATCAGCAGGGGAGCGTCTTCACCCCTTCCTGGGTTCTCACACCCCCACTTTCAACCCCACTGTGTTTCTTCTCAATAAATATGCACCTGATGAGGCCTGACTTCAGACTTCATTCGACCATCGCTGTAAGCACAGCGACGAGTGAACTCTCCGCCTGCAGGTGTCTGAAACGACTAACTTGTCTCCAGTGTGGTTCTTGCAAAATAAGTTAGAGTGAACACTACCCTAACATTTTGGTGCCGAAACCCGGGACCCTCATACCCGCCATCTGGCTGACGGAGGACGACGCGCTGTACACCGTCGACGGGCCAGCGTCCATTAGGAGGACCTGGTAAAGAAAGACCTGGGAAGGAAATCCTTCGCTGGGCCAGCGTCTTAGGTCTGCCTTCGTCTGACAGAGGTGGATTGACGGGACCCGGCAGTGCAACGAACCAGGGGACAAGTAAGTCAAAGAAAAAAGCGCTGATATGGCTTTGGTTTGTCCGAGCTATGAGATACGGCTTTGGTTTGTCCTAGCTATGAGATACGGCTTTGGTTTGTCCGAGCTATGAGATACGGCTTTGGTTTGTCCTAGCTATGAGATACGGCTTTGGTTTGTCCTAGCTATGAGATACGGCTTTGGTTTGTCCGGGCTATGAGATACGGCTTTGGTTTTTCCAAGCTATGAAACAGTTGGGATTCTAGTCCCAGTGGAAGGAACGGGCTAAGAAAAGACAGAGTCTCTTTTTCCTAATTGAAGAAGGGCGTAGATTCTTTCTTTTTTTTGTCCGTTCTTCCAAGCTGTTTGGGAGGGTTTTACACCCATCCTGGATAGGCCTAAAAATAAAAAGCGCTGGTGTTTGTGTGGTTGAGAGTGTGACTGGTAGGATAAATTGACCGCAAAGAGAATTTGGTGGAAGGTCAATTTAAACCTGCATTGAGGATCCTCAAAGAAAATAAAAATAAAAAAAATTGTATAAACCTAAAATACCTAATTAAGATGGGAAACAAAACCGGTAAATCCCTAGCTCTTGAAGGAGATGAGAAGTACATGGCATGTAAATTTCTTAATTGTATGCAATACATGCCAAAGTGGAAGAAAAAGTATGGGACGTAGAAGGGACGTTGAAAGTTGAAGTGTGGAAGATGGTGGTTGATGTTTTGGAGGAGAGTGTAGATAGAACGACAAAGGGACTGAAAAAGAAAAGAAAAGAGAGAGAGTTGAATTGTGCTAGAATGTGGTTGAAAGATTCACAAGAGAAAAGAGAACAAATTCAGGAGACAAAACCTGGAAAGATAAAAAGTGATGAGACCGCCATTCAATTAAGATTTGAAAAAGAATTCTGGGTGCACAGTGGCACCCCATTCGATGATGCGGCTGAGAGTGCTTATCAGCAACGTCTTAAAAACGCGCTCATCACTGTTTCCCCCCCCCCGACTTCGGCAACTGGGTGAGGAAACATTTGGTGGAAGTAGATATTGCAAGTGTGACAACAACTATGCAATGGGCCAAAAGTTCTGATGTATTTCATCTAGGCGATGATGATGATGTTGACCTAGATGAAGATACAACAGTCTTCTTTCATGGGTCCCAGCAGGCCAGAGGAAGAGGTAGAGGCCAACAAGGTCGCAGGCCGCAATATAAGTCAAAACCCCCATCAGATTCTGACAACTGTTGGAACTGTGGGAGACGGGGACACTTCGCAAGAGAGTGTCGTCAGGCAAAACGACACCTATCAAAGGGTGGAGGAAGGGGCAGAGGAAAAGCCAAATTGTCAGCGTGACTAGATTCCTCCCCTGTGATCTCTTGTGCTCCTACAGAGGAAGAAATAACAGATGTCCATATGAAAGCAAGACATGTCATTGTCAGATTATTAGAACGTTTTTAGATTGTTAGAGCTCCTGTCCATGCAAGGAGTATGACAATGCTGTTGTATGCCCAATGACAAATGACCAGAGATCAAATTGTGTATGTACACTAAAGTTACAATTTGCAAATCAAGTGGCAAATGAATGCAACTGGCTTCTAGAAGATAAATAAAACTTAGAATGTGCTGTCCTCGTGTGCGTGGGAGGGACCAGCTCATGATCGACCACAGGAAATGGCCAGCCTGTGACGAATCATTGGTGCTGGGATCTACCTTACGCGCGCGAGAGCTGTGCATGTGTGTTAAAATTAAGAAACGACAGAACATGCTTTCAGGAATTGGAAGAATCAAAATTGTGGATTTAAGACGTTCACATTTAATAGAAATAATTGACTGGTTGTGTTATAGGATTATACAAACTTCTATATGCGAGCTGATTTTGAGAGATTGGGTTCTTCACATTTAAAAACAAAGAAAAACTTCTGGTTGATTTGCCAGCAGTTTTTTTGCGTGTTGAGTTTTTTTTTTGGATTGGTGGATTGTTCAATCAAGAACCTTGAGATGGAAACGGTATGTGAATGTTGTGTGGTGAGCTTGGATGTATTGGGACCGATGAGATAGAAAGTCTCCTTCTTGGAGACTGCGTGTGAGATGCAAATGAGCATTGATGACTGATTGCCTGAATGAAGGGAAAATACAGGTTGAATGGTTGGCGTTGTTGGACACTTCTATCGAAAATTAGTAGAGCGACTTTGAAGAAAGAGTGATTTTGAGTACGTTAAATGCTAAGGAAGAAATAAATATATAAAGGGAACAATCAAAGTGGGTATGCAATTGTGAAATTGCCAAACCAGATCGTTGAAGCAGAGGAGCTTCCATACAACAGGTCGGCGCAGGCTGCTGAGCTAATTGCACTAACAAGAGCTTGTGAATTGGCGGAAGATAAGGAAGTCACTGTATACACAGACAGTCAGTATGCGTTTTCTACTCTGTTCTATTTTGCAAAACAATGGGAGCGCGGGGGGTTGACAACATCAACTGGTAAGCCAGTTACCCATGCCTCCTTGTTGAAAGACTTGTTGCAGGCCATTCATTTACCTGCTAAACTGGCTGTGTGTAAATGTGCTGCTCACACCACAGGCACAGACGAAGCCTCGAATGGAAACAGATTAGCGGACAGAATTGCTAAAGAAGCGGCAGCAGGGAAACATGGCCATGAATTTTTTTTAATAGATTCAGAGGACACGCAACTCATAGATAAGACTATACTGACAGATATGCAGGGCAATGCTCCAATGGTGGAAAAACGAATGTGGACGACAAAAGGAGCAATAGCGGACACAGATAATATCCTCCGCGTCGATGACAAACCTGTTTTGCCTAAGTCACTTTTTAAAGCAGCGGCAATTGCGACGCATGGGCCTTGCCATGTGTCGACAGGGGGGATGAGGTCCATCATACATCAACAATTCACTACCTTTGGTTTGGATGTTTACTTAAAAAAATTTTGTAAAGCATGTCCCGTTTGTGTGAAACATAATCCACAAGGAAACATGAGACCTAAGAGAGGCTCATTTCCAAAACCGTCTTACCCATTTCAAATCATGCACATGGATTTTATTGAGCTCACACAAAGTGGACCTCACAAATACTGCCTAGTGATGATTGATGCATTTTCCAAATGGGTGGAAATAGTTCCGTCTAAACGTGCGGATGCCTTAACAGTGGCAAAAGCCATTTGCAAAGCCATCATACCGACTCATGGCATCCCCCAAACCATTTACAGTGACAATGGTCCACACTTTGTGAACCAAGTTGTACAGAACATGGCTGTACACCTTGGGGTAACGTTAAAAAACCACTGCGGCTACCACCCGTCCAGCGCTGGCCTGGTTGAACGAGCAAACTATACCATCAAAAGCAGGTTGAAAAAATGCATGGAAACAACAGGCAGATCTTGGCCGGAGTGCCTGGACTTAGTGAAGCTCTATCTGAGAATCACTCCCACTTCAGAAGGGCTAACACCTTTTGAAATCATCCACGGCAGGCCATGTAGACTACCTGTGTTCCATGCAGATTTACAAAAGGCAGATGAAGAACAGTCTTTGGCAGACTACATGATTAGAACGCTCAGACTGACAGAGGTGTCAAATGCAAATTTACTGCCGCCTGATCTTTCATCCTCACAGGTCGACAACAGCGTCAAGCCAGGAGACTGGGTCTACAACAAAGTCATCAAAAGAAAGAGCTGGGCCAGCCCACGGTGGGAGGGACCATTCCAAGTCCTGCTGACTACCCCCACCGCAGTAAAGATCGCTGAACGGCCCAGCTGGATTCACCTCAGCCACTGCAAGTTGCAGAGAGTGCTGGACCCCTAATTCGGAGTGGGGGGAAGGCTGACTTCAAAGGAGTCCTATCGTTTAGGGTGGGACGTCTCAATGTTGGTGAAGAAAACAACGATCCCCACTCCGCTAGGCGAGGGGATGTCCCGGTGTCTCTGCCATCCTAGTAGCAACGGGGCTCCATATGCCAGATGGATCCTCTGCTGCGTTGTGGTTGGAGCGTGCTATGGTCTATGGACTCAACTGAACAGACCAAGTGACAATGTTGACCGTGGAAAACGATGGTCACACGATGAGAACTTTGAGGACTGGTCATGGGACCCGAGAAACCCATACGAAACCAACACGTGGTACCGCTACGTCAAATTCACTGTGAGATCGCACACACAGGAGGGCTGCTATGTGTGTTCCAAACTCCCGCCGTCCTCCACACAAGTTCACTTGGAGGCCAGAGCAATGAATGTCACTGAAGCGAAATGCATGGCATCCATGGGAGGAGTTGGATATCAACACCGTGCTGTCACAGTCAGTGATGCCGACCCGTCCCGCCCTGGACTTGCGGAAGGTACCTGTGATCAGCTTTTCTGGACAAATCTCAATGTGACTGTTAAAGGACGAACACTGCCGCAGGTGGCCTTCACAGACCGGCCACCTGGAGTGAACTATACGTGTTACATCCAAGGAAGTGAGACCCACAAATGCATTGACAGAGACTGCTCTCCAGGAGGGAACTGGATGGGAGCTTTGGACATCGCCACTGAGTGTCAGGATAAGAGAGCCATTTCAGGTGGTGAGGGCTCTCCGACCAACATGGCTGCACCATCAAACGGAACATACTTCATACAGAATGGCTGGTGGCTTTGTGGTCACAAGGTTTATCCGATGCTGCCCGCCAACTGGACAGGAGTGTGTGCACCAGTGTGGGTGACAGACCACACCTACAGGATACAACATCGTCAGCTGACGACAGCACACAACTCTTCTGGACGTCGCCGCAGGGCGATTACAACCTTTGACCCCCATGACCCTGTCTGGGGTGCAAATGTTCCGGACGACCATAAAATATGGCCTGTTGGAAACAAAGTTGTTCATGCGCTTTTTCCTTGGATCGGAGTTGGAAAACAATCTCTCTTCATCGAGACACTGAACTATCGTTTTCAATCCTTTGTGAACCTCTCACTGCAAGTCGATGATGGACAAAATAGAGAGATCCAGGCTATTAGACTAATGGTCTTGCAAAACAGGATGGTTCTGGACTTGTTGACGGCAGCACAAGGTGGTGTGTGCCACATCATTGGGACTTCATGTTGCACATACATTCCAGGAGATAACGACACGCACATCAAGGAAGCCATGTACTCACTGAGGAATTTACAGCAGGCCATGTCGGAGGATAACATCCCACATCAATGGGATTTCTTTTCATGGCTATTCTCTGGCGCGTGGTGGCAGTTACTGTTGAAACTTGTGACTCCTGTGCTTGCTGTGCTGGTATTGTTGTGCTTGTTTACGACCTGTGTTATCCCATGTTTGAAGTCTGCTGTGACAAGGCTTGTGTCTTCTACCGTGGCACAAGTACATATACAACTTCTTAGAGATGACGGATGTGATGACTATGATGTGCTGCGAGACGTGGATTGCGTAGATGCTGTTTAGCTCAGCATTCGTTTACAGAAACTTGATGATTTGACCATCGAAAATGCCTTGCAAGTGATGGGTACAATGATGTACTGTTTCTGTGTTTTTCTTTTTCTTTTTTTATTGATAACATTCTGGTCGCCTAAGGCAAAGGGGCCGTGTAACTCTTTTCCTGCATTTAATCTGGCCGCAGGTTTTTCAGTTGCACACAAAATTTGGACTGGAGCATTGAGGGAAATGCCTCGTCTTCACTGGAAATTATTGCTGTCATTGTATTTTCTTTCTTATGTTTGATTGATCGGGTTTGACATACTCATATGATAAAACAGGGGGGATATGTTAGGGTTTGCAGAATATCTTCATCGTATGATTATGTTGGAATGTAACCTGTACTAATTTACCTAGCTTGTCCTGTCTTACCAAAAGTAGTAGACCAAAGTGCTAAGATATTTTCACCTGATTGACTAGCTGCAGAGGAAGCAATCAAAGTTGCTTTGTTTCCACAAAGTCGTAAAAGGCCCCCTGCTATGCTTTGATCAGCAGGGGAGCGTCTTCACCCCTTCCTGGGTTCTCACACCCCCACTTTCAACCCCACTGTGTTTCTTCTCAATAAATATGCACCTGATGAGGCCTGACTTCAGACTTCATTCGACCATCGCTGTAAGCACAGCGACGAGTGAACTCTCCGCCTGCAGGTGTCTGAAACGACTAACTTGTCTCCAGTGTGGTTCTTGCAAAATAAGTTAGAGTGAACACTACCCTAACAAATAGTGCTCAGCTCGTCGAGAAAATGCGCTCTAAGCAATACAATTAAAAATGCTCATAAAACATAAACCAAACGTTGCAGGTGGTCATTTCTTTATGTGCAGTGATAAACTCGGCACTCTGAAGCACCCAAGAGCGCTTTTTACTTTGCCAACCTAACCAGAGTGACGGGAGAGGCACCATCCAGAAAACGTGCTCAGCTCGTCGAGAAAATGCGATTTAAGCAATAAAACTAAAAATGCTTATAAAACATAAACCAAACGTTGCAGGTGGTTATTTCTGCATGCGCAGTGATAAACTGGGCACTCTGAAGCCCCCAAGAGCACTTTTTACTATGCCAACCTAACCAGAGTGACGGGAGAGGCACCATCCAGAAAACGTGCTCAGCTCGTCGAGAAAATGCGATTTAAGCAATAAAACAAAAAATGCTTATAAAACATAAACCAAACGTTGCAGGTGGTCATTTCTGCATGCGCAGTGATAAACCCGGCACTCTGAAGCACCCAAGAGCGCTTTTTACTAGAAATAGTGCTCAGCTCGTCGAGAAAATGCGCTCTAAGCAATACAATTAAAAATGCTCATGAAACATAAACCAAACGTTGCAGGTGGTCATTTCTTTATGTGCAGTGATAAACTCGGCACTCTGAAGCACCCAAGAGCGCTTTTTACTTTGCCAACCTAACCAGAGTGACGGGAGAGGCACCATCCAGAAAACGTGCTCAGCTCGTCGAGAAAATGTGATTTAAGCAATAAAACTAAAAATGCTTATAAAACATAAACCAAACGTTGCAGGTGGTCATTTCTGCATGCGCAGTGATAAACTGGGCACTCTGAAGCCCCCAAGAGCGCTTTTTACTATGCCAACCTAACCAGAGTGACGGGAGAGGCACCATCCAGAAAACGTGCTCAGCTCGTCGAGAAAATGCGATTTAAGCAATAAAACAAAAAATGCTTATAAAACATAAACCAAACGTTGCAGGTGGTCATTTCTGCATGCGCAGTGATAAACCCGGCACTCTGAAGCACCCAAGAGCGCTTTTTACTAGAAATAGTGCTCAGCTCGTCGAGAAAATGCGCTCTAAGCAATACAATTAAAAATGCTCATAAAACATAAACCAAACGTTGCAGGTGGTCATTTCTTTATGTGCAGTGATAAACTCGGCACTCTGAAGCACCCAAGAGCGCTTTTTACTTTGCCAACCTAACCAGAGTGACGGGAGAGGCACCATCCAGAAAACATGCTCAGCTCGTCGAGAAAATGCGATTTAAGCAATAAAACTAAAAATGCTTATAAAACATAAACCAAACGTTGCAGGTGGTCATTTCTGCATGCGCAGTGATAAACTGGGCACTCTGAAGCCCCCAAGAGCGCTTTTTACTATGCCAACCTAACCAGAGTGACGGGAGAGGCACCATCCAGAAAACGTGCTCAGCTCGTCGAGAAAATGCGATTTAAGCAATAAAACAAAAAATGCTTATAAAACATAAACCAAACGTTGCAGGTGGTCATTTCTGCATGCGCAGTGATAAACCCGGCACTCTGAAGCACCCAAGAGCGCTTTTTACTAGAAATAGTGCTCAGCTCGTCGAGAAAATGCGCTCTAAGCAATACAATTAAAAATGCTCATAAAACATAAACCAAACGTTGCAGGTGGTCATTTCTTTATGTGCAGTGATAAACTCGGCACTCTGAAGCACCCAAGAGCGCTTTTTACTTTGCCAACCTAACCAGAGTGACGGGAGAGGCACCATCCAGAAAACGTGCTCAGCTCGTCGAGAAAATGCGATTTAAGCAATAAAACTAAAAATGCTTATAAAACATAAACCAAACGTTGCAGGTGGTCATTTCTGCATGCGCAGTGATAAACTGGGCACTCTGAAGCCCCCAAGAGCACTTTTTACTATGCCAACCTAACCAGAGTGACGGGAGAGGCACCATCCAGAAAACGTGCTCAGCTCGTCGAGAAAATGCGATTTAAGCAATAAAACAAAAAATGCTTATAAAACATAAACCAAACGTTGCAGGTGGTCATTTCTGCATGCGCAGTGATAAACCCGGCACTCTGAAGCACCCAAGAGCGCTTTTTACTAGAAATAGTGCTCAGCTCGTCGAGAAAATGCGCTCTAAGCAATACAATTAAAAATGCTCATAAAACATAAACCAAACGTTGCAGGTGGTCATTTCTTTATGTGCAGTGATAAACTCGGCACTCTGAAGCACCCAAGAGCGCTTTTTACTTTGCCAACCTAACCAGAGTGACGGGAGAGGCACCATCCAGAAAACGTGCTCAGCTCGTCGAGAAAATGCGATTAAGCAATAAAACTAAAAATGCTTATAAAACATAAACCAAACGTTGCAGGTGGTCATTTCTGCATGCGCAGTGATAAACTGGGCACTCTGAAGCCCCCAAGAGCGCTTTTTACTATGCCAACCTAACCAGAGTGACGGGAGAGGCACCATCCAGAAAACGTGCTCAGCTCGTCGAGAAAATGCGATTTAAGCAATAAAACAAAAAATGCTTATAAAACATAAACCAAACGTTGCAGGTGGTCATTTCTGCATGCGCAGTGATAAACCCGGCACTCTGAAGCACCCAAGAGCGCTTTTTACTAGAAATAGTGCTCAGCTCGTCGAGAAAATGCGCTCTAAGCAATACAATTAAAAATGCTCATAAAACATAAACCAAACGTTGCAGGTGGTCATTTCTTTATGTGCAGTGATAAACTCGGCACTCTGAAGCACCCAAGAGCGCTTTTTACTTTGCCAACCTAACCAGAGTGACGGGAGAGGCACCATCCAGAAAACGTGCTCAGCTCGTCGAGAAAATGCGATTTAAGCAATAAAACTAAAAATGCTTATAAAACATAAACCAAACGTTGCAGGTTGTCATTTCTTCATGCGCAGTGATAAACTCCGCACTCTGAAGGACCCAAGAGCGCTTTTTACTATGCCAACTTAACCACAGTGACGTGAGGCGACCGGGCGCGGACGCTAACTCACGCCCGGCAAGAGCGCTCGGAAGGCGGATAGGCTTTCACGGAAGCCCCGCCAGCAGGTCCGCGGGCCATTTAGGGTCCCATAAGTGACCGTGCGCGGTCTCTAACTCACGCCCGGCAGGAGTGCTCGGAGGGCGGATAGGCTTTCACGGAGGTACCGCCAGCCGGTCCGCGGGCTATTTAGGGTCCCATAACTGACCGGGCGCGGTCTCAAACCCACGCCCGGCAGGAGTGCTCGGAGGGCGGATAGGCATTCACGGAAGTCCCGCCAGCCGGTCCGCGGGCTATTTAGGGTCCCATAACTGACCGGGCGCGGTCTCAAACTCAGGCCCGGCAGGAGTGCTCGGAGGGCGGATAGGCATTCACGGAAGTCCCGCCAGCCGGTCCGCGGGCTATTTAGGGTCCCATAACTGACCGGGCGCGGTCTCAAACTCAGGCCCGGCAGGAGTGCTCGGAGGGCGGAAAGGCATTCACGGAGGTCCCGCCAGCCGGTCCGCGGGCTATTTAGGGTCCCATAACTGACCGGGCGCGGTCTCTAACCCACGCCCGGCAGGAGTGCTCGGAGGGCGAATAGGCATTCACGGAGGTCCCGCCAGCCGGTCCGCGGGCCATTCAGGGTCCCATACATGACCGGGCGCGGTCTCTAACCCACGCCCGGCGGGAGTGCTCGGAGGGCGGATAGGCATCCACGGACGTCCCGCCAGCCGGTCCGCGGGCCATTCAGGGTCCCATACATGACCGGGCGCGGTCTCGAACTCAGGCCCGGCAGGAGTGCTCGGAGGGCGGATAGGCATTCACGGAGGTACCGCCAGCAGGTCCGCGGGCCATTTAGGGTCCCATAAGAGACCGGGCGCGGTCTCGAACTCACGCCCGGCAGGAGTGCTCGGAGGGCGGATAGGCTTTCACGGTGGTACCGCCAGCCGGTCCGCGGGCCATTTAGGGTCCCATAAGTGACCGGGCGCGGTCTCTAACCCACGCCCGGCAGGAGTGCTCGGAGGGCGTACAGGCTTTCACGGAGCTCCCGCCAGCCGGTCCGCGGGCCATTTAGGGTCCCATAAGTGACCGGGCGCGGTCTCGAACTCACGCCCGGCAGGAGTGCTCGGAAGGCGGATAGGCTTTCACGGTGGTACCGCCAGCCGGTCCGCAGGCCATTTAGGGTCCCATAAGTGACCGGGCGCGGTCTCTAACTCAGGCCCGGCAGGAGTGCTCGGACGGCGAATAGGCATTCACGGAGGTACCGCCAGTCGGTCCGCGGGCCAATTAGGGTCCCATAAGTGACCGGGCGCGGTCTCTAACCCACGCCCGGCAGGAGTGCTCGGAGGGCGGACAGGCTTTCACGGAGCTCCCGCCAGCCGGTCCGCGGGCCAAATAGGGTCCCATAAGGGACCGGGGGCGGACGCTAAACCACGCACTCAACTCGGCACTCTGAAGCACCCAAGAGCGCTTTTTACTAGAAAACGTGCTCAGCTCGTCGAGAAAATGCACTCTAAGCAATACAATTAAAAATGCTTATAAAACATAAACCAAACGTTGCAGGTGGTCATTTCTTCATGCGCAGTGATAAACTCGGCACTCTGAAGCACCCAAGAGCGCTTTTTACTTTGCCAACCTAACCAGAGTGACGGGAGAGGCACCATCCAGAAAACGTGCTCAGCTCGTCGAGAAAATTCGATTTAAGCAATAAAACTAAAAATGCTTATAAAACATAAACCAAACGTTGCAGGTGGTCATTTCTGCATGCGCAGTGATAAACTGGGCACTCTGAAGCCCCCAAGAGCACTTTTTACTATGCCAACCTAACCAGAGTGACGGGAGAGGCACCATCCAGAAAACGTGCTCAGCTCGTCGAGAAAATGCGATTTAAGCAATAAAACAAAAAATGCTTATAAAACATAAACCAAACGTTGCAGGTGGTCATTTCTGCATGCGCAGTGATAAACCCGGCACTCTGAAGCACCCAAGAGCGCTTTTTACTAGAAATAGTGCTCAGCTCGTCGAGAAAATGCGCTCTAAGCAATACAATTAAAAATGCTCATAAAACATAAACCAAACGTTGCAGGTGGTCATTTCTTTATGTGCAGTGATAAACTCGGCACTCTGAAGCACCCAAGAGCGCTTTTTACTTTGCCAACCTAACCAGAGTGACGGGAGAGGCACCATCCAGAAAACGTGCTCAGCTCGTCGAGAAAATGCGATTTAAGCAATAAAACTAAAAATGCTTATAAAACATAAACCAAACGTTGCAGGTGGTCATTTCTGCATGCGCAGTGATAAACTGGGCACTCTGAAGCCCCCAAGAGCGCTTTTTACTATGCCAACCTAACCAGAGTGACGGGAGAGGCACCATCCAGAAAACGTGCTCAGCTCGTCGAGAAAATGCGATTTAAGCAATAAAACAAAAAATGCTTATAAAACATAAACCAAACGTTGCAGGTGGTCATTTCTGCATGCGCAGTGATAAACCCGGCACTCTGAAGCACCCAAGAGCGCTTTTTACTAGAAATAGTGCTCAGCTCGTCGAGAAAATGCGCTCTAAGCAATACTGTTGGATTTATGTTCTCCTGAGTGAATGTGTTGGTTTATCTTTTGTTGTGGAAAGATGTTCTTTTAAATTGTCGTTTTGTTTTGGAGGTGATTTTGTTTTGGTGATCCGGGTTGTTATGTAGCGCGAACTGCATCCAAGACTTGATGTGCGTGTATTTGTGCCCTCCTGTGTTGCGGACAATAAAATAAACGGGAAAAGTAATCAACCAACCAAGTGTGTGCATTATTAAGAGAACATGGCCGAAGAAGAAGAAAACTCTTCGAACTCAACAGGTTATGGGCCCAGGCGTAACACAACAGGAGGAAGATGGCAGAGGTTAGTGTTCAACGGAGACGAAAACGGTTACGAACTCTGGGAGACAAAGTTTCTCGGCCACATGCGGATCATTGGCCTAAAGGACACTACATTGTCAGACAATAATCCAGATGCAGAGAAGAATGCTGAATGCTACGCTGAACTGATTCAGTTTCTTGATGATAAAAGCCTTTCACTCGTAATGAGAGATGCGACTGACGACGGAAGAAAAGCTTTAAAAATACTCCGTGACCACTACGATAGTAAAGGCAAACCTAGAATCATCGCACTGTACACAGAGCTGACGTCTTTACAGAAGAAACCTGATGAGACAGTGATAGATTATATTATCCGAGCTGAAAAAGCAGTGACCTCCCTAAGAAATGCAAAAGAAGTCATCAGTGATGGACTTATTATCGCTATGATATTAAAGGGGCTTCCTGAAGCTTACAAGCCATTTGCTATTCACACAACTCAAAGCAGTGAAGATTTAACATTCACACAGTTCAAAAGCAACCTACGAAGTTATGAGGAAACCGAGAAATTCGACAACAAAGTGAAAACAGATCATGTGATGAAGGTTGATTTAACCTCAATCATCTGTCATGGATGTGGAAACCGAGGACATTTTGTAAAAGATTGTCGCCAAAAGGGAACACCTAGATGGTGTAGCTACCATAGAAGCTCGACACACAGTGATGAGACATGTAGAAGAAAAACCAAGTACAGAGATGATGCAAAACTAACTGTAGAAAAACAAGAGGACAAGAAAGAAGAGCAGACTTTTGTATTTAAAGTTAGTCAAAGACTTCTGCCTACTGACATAAGAAGAGAATGACTAATGGTGGACTGTGGTGCTACTTCACACATCATTACGGAGAAGAACAAGTTCATAAAGTTTGATGAGACTTTTGATCCTGAGAAACACTACATGGAGCTTGCTGATGGATCCAGGACAAATAACGTCGCACTCAAGAGGGGAGATGCCAACGTCTCTCTACAGGACGTACAAGGACACTGTACCACCATCACATTGAGAGATGCCTTGTTCATCCCATCCTACCCTCAGAGCATATTTTCAGTGAAGGCAGCTACAACCTATGGAGCACAGGTGATCTTCAAGAAGGGACAGAGTGAACTGGTGAACAAAGATGGGACAGTCTTCTACATCGAAGAATACAACAGACTCTACTATTTGAAAACGGTAAATAATGAAACATCATTCAATGACATGATGTCCTGTGACACTGTTAATCTGACTTGTGATGTGAAAACATGGCACGAAATTTTAGGACATTGTAATGTTAGAGATGTGTTAAAGCTACCTGATGTTGTAGAGGGCATGAAAATCACAGGCAGTGACATGTTAGATTGTAATGTGTGCACAGAAGGGAAATTCACTAACGACAGAAACAGACAAAGCGACCCAAAAGCGAGTAAGCCATTACAGTTGGTGCACACTGATCTAGCCGGCCCCATTGAACCAAGTGGCCAAAGTGGTCACAAATATGCTATAATATTCACAGATGATTTTTCAGGGGCAGTGTCAGTTTACTTTCTAAAACAGAAAAGTGACACCACAGAGGCCACAGCAAAGTTTCTAGCTGACTGTGCACCATATGGCAGTGTTAAGTGCATTAGATCGGACAATGGCACTGAATTCACAAGCAGTTCCTTCCAGTCTCTTTTAAGGGAAAAAGGTATAAAACATGAGACATCTGCGCCATATTCTCCTCATCAGAATGGCACAGCTGAGAGACAATGGAGAACTCTCTTTGAAATGGGGAGGTGTCTTTTACTAGAAAAGGGGCTGCCAAAAGAATTATGGCCTTATGCCATTCAAAATGCAGCACACACTCGCAACAGATGCTACAGTAACAGGACTAAAAGTACACCATATCAGATGTTAACAGGGAAAAGACCAGATCTCTCAAAACTGTGGATATTTGGGTCAGACTGTTATGCATACGTACATGATCACAAGAAACTTGATCCCAGATGTGGAAAAGGAATATTTGTGGGGTATAGTAAAAATAGCCCAGCATACCTGGTTTATTACCCACACACAGGAAAAGTGTCAAAACACAGACTCGTGAGATTTATCAAAAAGAACACTGTTGAACAACAAACACAGACTAATGAATGTGACACAGAAATTCAGACTTATGAGCATGTAGTGCCTTCAAAGGAAAGTACAGAACAACAAAATGAAAATGCAGCAGAGAATAGAACTCCTAGAGAAGAAGAAATCAACACAAATGAACCAAACCTTGACACAGAAAGAAATGAGGGTGATGATCAAAACCAAACTGAACGCTACCCTAACAGATAAAGAAAGCCTCCTAAATATTTAGAGGATTACATATCTAACTGCAAAGTGCTAGCTAATGTAAATTCTGTAAGTGTTGATTATTGTTACAGAGCAACATGTGGAATTCCCCAAACCTATAAAGAGGCACTGATGTCACCAAAGGCAACAATGTGGAAACAGGCAATGACAGAAGAAATCAAATCCCTGAAAGAGAATGACACATTTGAACTGACTACTTTACCTAATGGTAGAAATACCATTGGAGGAAAATGGGTCTACGCCCTCAAAGAAAATGAACAAGGACAAATATTCAAAGCCAGGTTTGTAGCAAAAGGTTACAACCAAACACAAGGAATAGACTACCACGAGACATTTGCACCAACAGCAAACATGACATCTGTACGAACCCTAATGCAAATATCAGTCCAGAATGATCTTATTATCCACCAAATGGATGTTAAAACTGCATATTTGCATGCTCCCATTGAGGAAGAAATATACATGGACCAACCAGAAGGTTTTGAGCAAACAGAGTCAGGAGAAAATTTGGTGTACAAATTAAAGAAATCCCTTTACGGGTTAAAACAATCAGGGAGAAACTGGTACAAACTCTTGAATGACTACCTTGAACAAAATGACTTTGAAAGAAACCTTTCTGATCACTGTGTATACAGGAAAGACATTGACCATGAAACTCTGCTGGTTATCATCTGGGTAGATGACTTGATCATTGCGGCTAGCAATATGAACATGTTGAACATATTCAAAGAAACAATGAGGTCAAAGTTTAACATGAAAGACCTGGGGAAAATATCCAGTTTTCTTGGTATCCAGTTTATACAAAAAGAGGCTGAAATCAGGATGAATCAGAAGAGGTACATTCAAAGAATGTTGGAACGTTTTGGGATGTCAGAATGTAAACCCAGATCCACACCGTGTGAATTAAAAACGGACACTACTATAAGTGGAGGAAGTGATACAAATGGGATAGTTAACCCAAGGGAGTATAGAGAAATAGTGGGCAGTCTGATATATGCCATGACGTGTACGAGACCAGATATAAGCTGGGTTGTTAGCAGACTATCTCAAACACTAGCTCAACCCACGAGAGAGGACTTAGTAACAGCAAAACAAGTCCTCAGATACCTAAAAGGCACAAATGATTTTGAACTGATCTTTAAGAAAAGCAGTGAGGACCTAGATCTAATTGCTTACAGTGACTCTGACTGGGCATCCTCTGTAAAAGATAGACGCAGTACAACAGGGTACTGTTTTGCACTTACTAAAGAGGGACCAGTAATATCCTGGAAGACAAAGAAACAGCCTACAGTGGCACTCTCGACATGTGAAGCCGAATACATTGGTCTTGCAACCACTACTCAAGAATGCATGTACTTAATCCAACTGTTAAACGGGATGGACAGAAAAAGGTACACATGTGCCAAACTGTTTGGGGACAACCAAGGGGCCATTGCTTTGAGTAAAAATCCAGTGAACCGACAGAGGTCGAAGCACATTGATGTGAAATATCACTTCATTCGAGAAGCGTTAAATGAAGGGAAAATCTGCATTGAATACTGTCCATCAGAAGAAATGGCTGCAGACATACTAACAAAACCAGTTACAAAAGTGAGACTCAGAAAGTTTCAAAAATGGTTCTTTGGAAATGCAAAATATGCTATGGGTTAACAGCATGAGAACAAGGGGGGGTGTTGGATTTATGTTCTCCTGAGTGAATGTGTTGGTTTATCTTTTGTTGTGGAAAGATGTTCTTTTAAATTGTCGTTTTGTTTTGGAGGTGATTTTGTTTTGGTGATCATGGACGACTTCACTTCCTGTTCCGGGTTGTTATGTAGCGCGAACTGCATCCAAGACTTGATGTGCGTGTATTTGTGCCCTCCTGTGTTGCGGACAATAAAATAAACGGGAAAAGTAATCAACCAACCAAGTGTGTGCATTATTAAGAGAACATGGCCGAAGAAGAAGAAAACTCTTCGAACTCAACAAATACAATTAAAAATGCTCATAAAACATAAACCAAACGTTGCAGGTGGTCATTTCTTTATGTGCAGTGATAAACTCGGCACTCTGAAGCACCCAAGAGCGCTTTTTACTTTGCCAACCTAACCAGAGTGACGGGAGAGGCACCATCCAGAAAACGTGCTCAGCTCGTCGAGAAAATGCTATTTAAGCAATAAAACTAAAAATGCTTATAAAACATAAACCAAACGTTGCAGGTGGTCATTTCTTCATGCGCAGTGATAAACTCGGCACTCTCAAGCCCCCAAGAGCGCTTTTTACTATGCCAACCTAACCAGAGTGACGGGAGAGCCACCATCCAGAAAACGTGCTCAGCTCGTCGAGAAAATGCGATTTAAGCAATAAAACTAAAAATGCTTATAAAACATAAACCAAACGTTGCAGGTGGTCATTTCTGCATGCGCAGTGATAAACTGGGCACTCTGAAGCCCCCAAGAGCGCTTTTTACTATGCCAACCTAACCAGAGTGACGGGAGAGGCACCATCCAGAAAACGTGCTCAGCTCGTCGAGAAAATGCGATTTAAGCAATAAAACAAAAAATGCTTATAAAACATAAACCAAACGTTGCAGGTGGTCATTTCTGCATGCGCAGTGATAAACCCGGCACTCTGAAGCACCCAAGAGCGCTTTTTACTAGAAATAGTGCTCAGCTCGTCGAGAAAATGCGCTCTAAGCAATACAATTAAAAATGCTCATAAAACATAAACCAAACGTTGCAGGTGGTCATTTCTTTATGTGCAGTGATAAACTCGGCACTCTGAAGCACCCAAGAGCGCTTTTTACTTTGCCAACCTAACCAGAGTGACGGGAGAGGCACCATCCAGAAAACGTGCTCAGCTCGTCGAGAAAATGCGATTTAAGCAATAAAACTAAAAATGCTTATAAAACATAAACCAAACGTTGCAGGTGGTCATTTCTGCATGCGCAGTGATAAACTGGGCACTCTGAAGCCCCCAAGAGCGCTTTTTACTATGCCAACCTAACCAGAGTGACGGGAGAGGCACCATCCAGAAAACGTGCTCAGCTCGTCGAGAAAATGCGATTTAAGCAATAAAACAAAAAATGCTTATAAAACATAAACCAAACGTTGCAGGTGGTCATTTCTGCATGCGCAGTGATAAACCCGGCACTCTGAAGCACCCAAGAGCGCTTTTTACTAGAAATAGTGCTCAGCTCGTCGAGAAAATGCGCTCTAAGCAATACAATTAAAAATGCTCATAAAACATAAACCAAACGTTGCAGGTGGTCATTTCTTTATGTGCAGTGATAAACTCGGCACTCTGAAGCACCCAAGAGCGCTTTTTACTTTGCCAACCTAACCAGAGTGACGGGAGAGGCACCATCCAGAAAACGTGCTCAGCTCGTCGAGAAAATGCGATTTAAGCAATAAAACTAAAAATGCTTATAAAACATAAACCAAACGTTGCAGGTGGTCATTTCTGCATGCGCAGTGATAAACTGGGCACTCTGAAGCCCCCAAGAGCACTTTTTACTATGCCAACCTAACCAGAGTGACGGGAGAGGCACCATCCAGAAAACGTGCTCAGCTCGTCGAGAAAATGCGATTTAAGCAATAAAACTAAAAATGCTTATAAAACATAAACCAAACGTTGCAGGTTGTCATTTCTGCATGCGCAGTGATAAACTGGGCACTCTGAAGCCCCCAAGAGCACTTTTTACTATGCCAACCTAACCAGAGTGACGGGAGAGGCACCATCCAGAAAACGTGCTCAGCTCGTCGAGAAAATGCGATTTAAGCAATAAAACAAAAAATGCTTATAAAACATAAACCAAACGTTGCAGGTGGTCATTTCTGCATGCGCAGTGATAAACCCGGCACTCTGAAGCACCCAAGAGCGCTTTTTACTAGAAATAGTGCTCAGCTCGTCGAGAAAATGCGCTCTAAGCAATACAATTAAAAATGCTCATAAAACATAAACCAAACGTTGCAGGTGGTCATTTCTTTATGTGCAGTGATAAACTCGGCACTCTGAAGCACCCAAGAGCGCTTTTTACTTTGCCAACCTAACCAGAGTGACGGGAGAGGCACCATCCAGAAAACGTGCTCAGCTCGTCGAGAAAATGCGATTTAAGCAATAAAACTAAAAATGCTTATAAAACATAAACCAAACGTTGCAGGTGGTCATTTCTGCATGCGCAGTGATAAACTGGGCACTCTGAAGCCCCCAAGAGCACTTTTTACTATGCCAACCTAACCAGAGTGACGGGAGAGGCACCATCCAGAAAACGTGCTCAGCTCGTCGAGAAAATGCGATTTAAGCAATAAAACAAAAAATGCTTATAAAACATAAACCAAACGTTGCAGGTGGTCATTTCTGCATGCGCAGTGATAAACTCGGCACTCTGAAGCACCCAAGAGCGCTTTTAACTAGAAATAGTGCTCAGCTCGTCGAGAAAATGCGCTCTAAGCAATACAATTAAAAATGCTCATAAAACATAAACCAAACGTTGCAGGTGGTCATTTCTTTATGTGCAGTGATAAACTCGGCACTCTGAAGCACCCAAGAGCACTTTTACTTTGCCAACCTAACCAGAGTGACGGGAGAGGCACCATCCAGAAAACGTGCTCAGCTCGTCGAGAAAATGCTATTTAAGCAATAAAACTAAAAATGCTTATAAAACATAAACCAAACGTTGCAGGTGGTCATTT